>NW_023416313.1:3077500-3625000 GCF_014108235.1 Myotis myotis | reverse complement strand
AGTCCCTCGCCCATGGGGCCTCCCCACCCTGCAGAAGAGTGGACCCCCTGCTTCTGCTTCCCAGCCTGGGACTCGGTGGATAAGCCCATTTGGGGTTCAGGTCTAAGCTCTCCTCCTCCAACCCAGCTCCTGGGTGGTCCTGTACTTTGGGTCGTCAAGTGCGTATCTCAGGTGGGACCTGGCCCGTGTCTGTGCGTGTCTCCTGCCTGGAAGGTGGGGAAGCCCCCTCCCGCCGAATCCGTAATAATCCCACGACTGCCGGGGAGAAGATCACCCCTGAGGACATCCAGGGCAGCTTCTCAGGGGCTCGGGTCGGCCAATGGATGAGGCGGAGGCCCGCTCTCTGAGCCCTGCTTCCCTGCGATGATGGCTACGCGGTCAGAGCCCTGCCCGAGCTCTGGCTGCACCGACCAAACGCACCTGCCATGCTCCCTCGGGTCCCTGCCGCTGCCGGGGCCAGGGACGGGCAGGGCTGGCAGAGCCGGGAAACATGGCCATGGAGCCATTCCTGGTGTCAGACGTGATCTTCTCTTAATTAGGCCTAAACACAATGGCAGGGCAGCAGGACTCGGCGGAGGCTGGCATGGCTCCAGGGCTCCCGGCGCCACTCGAAGGCTCAGATGAACAAGGAAGAAGTCCCCGGGGAGGACCCTGTGGGCTCTGGCCATGACCACAGCCATGCTTACGGCTCTGCACTCTCCAGCCCTCTGCATGCCGACTCTGTGTGCAATGCTTGCCAACGTGATGTCTCATTAGGAAATGTGTGAGAGCCATCGCTAGGAGTGTGTGTGTGGCGGGGGGGGGGGGGGGGGGCGGGGGCAGGAAGCAGATGTTAGGGCAGGAGGGTGTGACGTATTTACGTTCTATTTATTTTTCGACGTCTGCTTCGCATCTAAAAGGATCTGAGACAGCGTATAAGGTATACCTAATGCGGTAAGAACGGGGGGAAGTGAGAGCATATGGGGGCAACAGGAGAGCGCGATGGAGCCCAGCCGGGTTGGTCTTCGGAGGGTGTGCCACAGGCCGCGTGTACCTGTCATCGCTGATGGGGACGACCGTTCCGTTGTGGCCAAAGCGAAGAGCGAAGGGAGGCCCCTGGGTCTGCGAGGCACAGACATCCGCTCAGGGAGCCCAGCTGCTCCTGGATGGACACCTGAGAATTCCCCACAGGCCTTCCCTTGTAGGGGGTCCCTCAGGGCTCAGCGCTGTGGGGCTGGGAAAGCAGGAGTGACCCCCCTTGTACAGGGGGCTGCGGGGGAGAAGGACCACCAGGAGCACAGAGAGGGAAGGGCCGGCCCGTCTGTGTCTGTCAACCCCAGATGAGGAGCCCTCCCTGTCCAGCGGGGCACCCTGCCTTGACCTCAGCTTCCAGCCCAGTTTTCAAAGTTGGGCAACTTTCTGAGCTGAGGAAGAGGCAGGTAGCCAAGCCCACCCTGGCACGGGCACTGCTGGTGTGTGTGTGTGTGTGTGTGTGTGTGTGTGTGTGTGGTGGGGGTGGGGGGGGGGAGCAGGTTAAGGGAGCCTCTGGGTCTCTGGAGCCTTCTAGGTGGAGAATGGGACCCCCTGGCCCCAGGCAGCTGGAAACGTAGGGCCTGTGAGATTTAGGGTTCTCTCCCTCCACGGAGAGGAGGACTTCGCTCTCGGTTTGGAGGAGCTGCTTATAAAATGCACGGTGTCCAGAGAGGCAGACGGCGGGGTCATTGCCAACACCCCACCTCCTTTCCCTGGAGAGTACAGGACCCCTCTCTTTCCAGCCCTTCCCAGTCCCATGGGGTCACATGACTGGTACTGGCCAGTGGAGTGGAGTGAAAGGAGGTCCCTCCCTGGGCCACGCCCCTTCCAGGTCAGGCCACGCCCCTTCCCTTTGAGCTGTGAAGGTCCAGGCTCTACCCCAGCCTCTTCTTGGAGTTGAGATGTGGAGATACCTGCTGGTCCCCAAGTCACTGCGTGAAACAGCTGCTGGGAGGGCCACCAGCCCAGCACAGTCCTTGAGGCAGAGGGAGGGAGCGCAGGGCCCCGTGGCTGTGGGGCCGGAGCCTGTCTGCCTCCGTGGAGTCTCAGCTCCGCCACCGACAGGTCTGCCACCTGGGCCAGGACTGCGCCCTCATTGTCTCCATCTGAGACTGGGGATGGTGACAGTGCCTGCTGGGTGGGAGCCAGTGAGGATCAATGAGAGGCTACAGGGGAACAGCCTGGGAGCCCTCACACGTGTTCGTTCGGTCATGCATGTAAGTGTCTAGCACAGTGCCAGGCACCATTCCCTGCCCCTGCCCAGACCCCCCACTATTCAGCTTTCCCCCACCCTGTGCCCTGTGCAGAGGGTCAAAGACCAACAAGAAAGACCGCGGGCCAAGGGGTGTTCTGGGCTCAGTGCCCAGTGGCGTGGGCGGGCTCGTGAGGTGGACTGGCCTGGCTTCATGTCAGGCAGCACCGACTTGCTGTGTGACCCTGGGCAATCACACAACCTCTCTGTGCCTCAGTCATCTGTAGAACGAGGGCCCGGACATGGATGCTGCCTGGCGTCAGGTGCTCCATGGCACTTTGGCTTTGCCCGTGTCCTCTGTGACCAACAGCAGGTCCGTGCAGGGGCTGTGGGCGCCCTGGCCCTGAGGGCCTCACTGTCTGCACGGAGCCCATGGACAGGCTCCTGACAGGTGGTGCCTGACACGATGGGTGCGAGACTGGGTCAGCCTTCAGGTGGTCCTGCAGCTGCCCTCGCCGCCTGGCCTTCATTTCTGGGGGTTGAACCCCAGTACCTGCATTTTCCCAACTTTGCCAGGACCAGGGTTGAGAGACTGTGTATCCTGCTGCATCCACAAGCATTAGAGCACGTTTTACTCCTGCCGTTACAAATTCATTACAAAGATAAATATGCAGTGGCTGCTTAGCATTCCATTGGCTAGATGGCTCTACGTTTATTTAACCAGTTCCTTATGGTTGGCGTTTGTTATTTTGATTTTTAAAAATATAAATAACACCGCCATGGATACTTTTATCCCCAATCTTTATCCAAATACTGAATCATGCCCCTAAGATAGATTCCTAGAAGCAGAATTCCTGAGTCAAAATGTTCTAAGACTCTACGTACAGAGGGTTGATTTGCTTTCTAGAAATGAACCTTCATTTTACTAGGGATGCAGAAGTGAGGCCCAGAGAGGGAGGGGCCGTGTCACCAAGTGTGGGCAGGAGCTCGGTGATGCTGGCCCTCTGGCCAGTGCTTGTCTGTGATTGGTCACCGGCATCGAGGGAGATCCTTGGATTTTGCTGGAGCTGCTGGTGGTGTGGCAGGTGTGGGGTGTGGGGGTGTGGGGGTGATGGATGGGGACAGCAGGACCTCACGCTATGGGAACTACAATCTCTCAAGGCACCATCTCAGCTGCCATCAGCATTTGTTTTGGCTTCAGACCCAGCGGTGGGTGTGTGTGTGTGTGTGTGTGTGTGTGTGTGTGTATCAGGTCATTTATTCAAAAGAGGAACAGGTAAGCTTAGTTGGACAAGGACTCACCCTGGTACTGTCAGTGTCAGAGGAGAATTGGACATCACTTCCCTGTGCTGCTCCGGTGCTGGAGGTGATGGAGGTGAGGCCTGGACCCCGCCACGCCCCAGCCAGGGCCCCCGAGGTCCTGCTGCCCCGCCCCAGTGGCCCTGCTGTGCCTTAGCCCTGCTCCTCGAGCTGGTCCAGAACCCCCTCCAGGCCAGGCCTTCCCCAGTGCCAGGCTCAGGGGGCCTGGCGCCAAGGGGACGGACCCCCAAACCCGCCTGGCCATGTCCTGGTTCGGGCCGACTTCCCCTTTCCATGAAACAGCCTTTGCCCAAAGACAAACACCCGGCCCTAACGGATGGTCCCGTGAGCGCCATAGTGGTGAAGACACGTCCTTTCTGGGCAGTGTCCCCCTCCTGTGTGTGGGGGGGGTGTCCCGCTGGGCCACGCCCAAGGGATCGTTCTGGGCGCACAGACCGAGTGCAGCCCCTGCTCCGTCTGTGGGCTGGGAGAGGAGGAAAACCGCAAAGTCACTTGTGCGGAAAAACCAGGCCCGATCGGTTCCCAGAGGCGGTTTCCCTTCACGCCTGAGGCCGGGCCGGCGGGTGACATATCAGCTGCGCCGCGTAACTGGGCAGCAGCGTGAGCTTGTCATAGGGGAGGTGATACACCACGAGAAGCTGTAGGCTCGTAAAACCTGACCTTACAAATCCCCCGCGTCTCAACGCCACACAGCAGCCGCTCCCCGCGGGGGCGTCCCAGCCTCAGAGGGTCGCCGCTGATAGCAGGACGATTTATACCCGCCCCACCTCCCTCCTCCTAAACTCCCCGAGGCGAGCTCATCAGGGCACATTCATAATTTCTTTTGGAAACAGGAACGCCACATCAAAACTCGCCAGGCTCAGACTGCTCTCCAGGGCCAGGGAGTGGGGCCCTGGGAGGTTAAACACGCTCATTAACAATTAGGCTAAAGTATTCCCTGGGCAACTTCCTCTCCCCCACCCCCACTCGGCGGGGCCTCTCTGAGGGTGCGGGTGCCACTGGAGGACCCCCTTACTCTCAGTCGCGGGCAGGGAAACTTGTCTGTGAAGGGCCAGACATACATATTTCAGTCTTTTCAGGCCTGACGGTTTCCTTCGAAACAGGCAAGGACAAGACAATACGCCAACGAATGGATGTGGCTGTTTCAATCAAACTTTATTTACAAAGGCAGGTGAGCAGGATTTGGCCCGAGGGCTGGAGTTTGCTAAGCCCTGCTCTCCACGGCGCATCCTCTTCCTTGAGTGTCGTTACCACTGGCAACTTGCTCTCTGGGTGACAAGGGGGGCAGCCTATAGCATTAAGCTGGCACCTGGGCTCCGGGCGGGAGCTATCGAGACCTCGTGACACACCGGAGAGTTTCCTAGGCAACATCTCATTTGACCCTGAGAGAGATGTCATGGCCCCCTCCCATTCCACGGATGAGAAAACTGAGTCCAGAGTACGGCAGAGATGGGATTCGAACCAGGTGCTCTGGGCTGGAGGGCACAGACGGGCGGAAAAGTAGCAGATACAGCGGAGCCTGGCTTCAGTCTGTCACCAGATTAAATACCACGTGTGGGAACCTGCTTGGGAGGCTCCAAAATGCTGAGTAAATGTTAGTTTATCTAATTTTCCTGAAGAGCCGAGGCGAGAGACTGGGCAGCCCTCTTGTCTGCAGCCCGAGGCTCTGTGTTGGCATCAGCGTGGTGCCAGACCTGGCTCTGGCAGGAGTCCTCCGCAGGTGGCGCTGGATGTGAGTCTGATGATCGATGCCAAGCCGTAGCCGGGAGTGGGCATGGGCCGGCCGCCTGGCCCCAAAGGGCAGGACTTTGAACCCTTTTGGACAGACAGCGGGGCGCAGGGGCGGCTCCTGCCGGCACGCGGAGGAGGCTCCGGCAGCATGGGGTTCTGCTTAGGGCAGCCTCTGCGTCTGGGCAGATGGCCTGCAGGAACGGGGCTCGGCCGATCTGGTTTCAACTAATTCTATTAAATGAAAAGTTCTGTGGAGCAGATTCCTTTGCGAGCCTCTGTCCACATGGCGATTTAATCAAGTAAATTAAAACATCCTTGCTCTCTGTCCGCCTTGCTGCGGTGGCCTGGTGGGGACAGGGAGGGGGAGGAGGGGAAGTCTGCATCTGCAGGGGCCTGGGCCGGAGGTGGAGGGCTGGGGCCCCTGGAGACAGAGGCAGGGCTTGGAGTGACAAGGGGGTGCGGGAGGGGGCCTTGGCGGGTTCAGGGTTAGGGTGGCCGAGCCCACAGGAGGCTCTCAAACCATCGGCCCGCCCCCTCGTGATGCGGACAGGGACACCGAGGCCCCGCGCAGGGAAATGACTTGCTCAGGGTCCCCCAGGGGGGCCGAGACAGGAGAGCTGAGAGCTCGGAGGGATTGAGGAGATGAGAGGCAGGGAAAGCCCGTTCCGGAGCCACCTCTCCAGGCTCTCAGGAGACCAGCGTGGCGCTGGCAGAGCCGGGAAGTGGGGCTGTTTTTCGTTTTTCCCTTTTTATTCAGCAGAGAGCTTGGCTTCTTCCTCTGCGCCCTGCCTGGGTTACTTATGGGGGTCTGTCTCCCCCACAAGTCCGCCGGCCGCATTGTGTGGTGTCGCGCTGCGGCTTGAGGCCTCTCTGTCAAGAATAGACGCTTCCAGCCCAGCAGCCTCACCGTTTGTAAAGCAGGGAAGAGCCGCTCGGAGCTGGGAGGCCGCGCTCTGCCCTCGTGGCCCTCCCCCTTCGCCACCCTCCATCTCCATGGGTGGCCCCCACCCTGAGAAGCACAGTTGGAAGTATTTGGACTTGGCATTGGCTCACGCCCTGCTAACCCATCAGGCGAACCCAATAAAGATGGGCTGCCTTAAGCCCGATTGCATAGGATTCCTGATAAAATAGCGACGCCTTTGATGTACATGCTCTCGACAGTTTATCTATCACTTTCCACCCGTCATTTTATTTCTTTCCTCCCCACGTTCCCGTGAGATAGCAAAGCCTGCGTTAGGGTCGGGCCCATTTCACAGATGAGGAAACTGAGGCTCAAAACTGTGACCCGACTGGCTGAGAAGCTATGCAGCAGGGCTCGGTTCACAGCTGATTGCTGTCGTCTGGGCTGGTTGCCCACAGGCAGGGACAGAGGCAGCTTGCAATGGCCCCCGGCAGCTATGGGTGAACATGAGGTGTGGGGTCAGTGCAGGCCGGTCCTAGACACAACTGCAAAGGGAAAAGATTTGAAATGCATCCCTCTCCCCTCCAGGCCCATCCCGCTATGCTCCCAAGTTGCCTGTGGGGTGAGCTGGTAACTAGGCTGCTGGCTGCAAGGAAGAGCTTAGCAAGTGGGGTTGCCTTGCCCTGACGGAGGGTCACCCACTGTCACCCGCAGCGGGAAAAGCGCCTCCACCTGGGGGGGCAGAGGTCACCTGGGGACGTGGCCAGCCCCAGTCTCCTTCCCGCCCCTTTCATTCTCCGGCCGCTCTGCCTGTGCTCCCACGGGGACCTGCGGCGTTACCTGCGTGCGGGAGACCCACTCTACCACCAGCCCCACAGGATGCTCTGATCTCACTCATTCTCACCAAAGGCTCACCTGGTGATGTGAGCTCGCTCCCATTCTCCACCGGGTTCAAGCCCACGGTCAACAAACCTCGGTTCTTCTCTCCACGGTTACAGGCATCTTTATCTCATGCTCACGGTGAGCTGGGGCACTGCCTGAAGTGTCCCACGTGTGCGGGGGGTGGGGGGGTGTCTCGCTGTGGCCCACGAGGAGCCCGCGGCTGATGGGCAGGCCTCTCTGGCACAGCAGGCTGATGGCTGAGGAGGGCACTGAGCTGGGCGTCCGGGCAGCTGCAGAGCCTGCTGCTAGGGACCCGTTGTCTGCTCACAACACGTGGTGCTTGGATGAACACCACCGAGGTCCCTAGGGGGAGTGGCTCAGGGTTCGAGGACTCAGACAAACAGCCTTACTCAAATCCACCCGCTGGACAGGCCCACAAGGGCTCTTGAGAGAAGACGGCTTCTAGAAGGGAAAATGGCATTGCTTCCCCAGTGCCCGTGGGGTCCGGGCAGCCTGCAGGGGACCCCCTACCAGTGGCACCCATGGGGGGCAAGGATGCCATCCCCCCAGCTCCTAATCTTACCCGGAGCACCTGGCACGGGCACCCTGAGACCGAGGGCTTCAGTGGTGACGTTCAGGGGATGAGCTAGACCACCCATGGGCACGGAGATGCCATGGGACACGGGGAGGATGAGCTTAACGGAACCTGGAGGGAGAGGACTGGATCCCAGGATGTCCCTCAGCACTCTCAGAAGTGCTGCAGGGTCCTTTTGAGGTGACTGGGGGCCAGAATCTCAGCCAACTGCCTGAGCTGAAGGTGGGTGGGGAGCCAGTGACGTGTGAGGGTCAGTGACGGTGAGTCCCTGCCCCTCAGGTCTCCAGTTCCCCGGGATTTGGGGAAAATCGGCTGGCGTAGGGGTGTGATGCTAATCTCCCAAACCACCCTGCAGCATTACAAACGAGGACCCCGAATTCATTCCTTGTCGGGGGGGTGCCATTGGGGGTATTCTTGCCCCCCGGCTGATAACGCAGTGTGGATTGTGCACGCTCAGAGCAACAGCATTAGGCAGGGGCTGTGTGCATGGGCTCATGAGCCAGAAAAATACGGATTGAATCTTGGCCGGCGCCTGGTTAGGTGGGGCCGCGAGCAAGTTCCTGGTCCTCTCCGAACATCCGGAGCCTCACCCAGGACGCAGGGCCGCGAGTAGCCACCGCCGGACTCCGCAGAGGCTGACGGGCCCCGGAGGACAGCGTGGAAGGCGGGCCTGTCCCGGGAAGCCGGCGGCTCTGCTGCGGGAGAGGAAGCCTGCACCCCCCGCGTTCTCCTGCGTGACACGTGTGCCCGAGGCAGCCACTCCGGACAAAGCGTCATGCAGAGGCACCTTGTCTTTGTCGCTGGAAGAGCTCCGTCCAACTCTCTCAGCCGCATTAAAGCAAGCCCTCCAGAAGCCTCTGGCTCAGACCCGGAGAGAACAGGAACAATGAGGATGTTCCCCTGGGCTGCATCAAATCCGTCACATTTTGTAAATTTGCATTTTTTTAAAATAAGTTTTTATTGATTTCAGAGAGAGGGAGAGAGAGATAGGAACATCTATGGTGAGAGAAACATAGGCTGCCTCCTGCACGCCCCCTACTGGTGATCAAGCCCGCCACCCGGGCACGGGCCCTGACTGAGAATCGAACCAGGGACATCTTGGTTCATGGGTCGACCCCCAACCACTGAGCCACACCGGCCAGCCCGTCACATTTTTAACTAACCCCCAACTATCCACAACTCACCAGTGAGGCCCACCGTGCCCAGGCCTGGGAGAGCAGCACTCCGTAGCGGCTCTCGGACCAGCTGGGCGGCGAGGTGACCGCACCTCCACCAGGAGGAGTGGAGGAGCGCAGTTCGGACTGGCTCCCGCCCTCTGGCCCCGCCACCGGTCCCTCCCCTTCCTGGGGACTGAGTCACAACGGTGGGGTCTCTCAACCCCGCACTCGCCGGGTAGCACGGGCGCTTGCTCTGTGCTCAGCACGTGAGAGTGGACACGAGGCTTTGCTCTGCGAGGCCTGAGCAGCGTCCTCCGGAACTGCGCCCCTTGTTCTCTGCGCACCCCCCCAAGACAGGTGCTAACCCACCCCTGCCCCACACGGCCTGAAAGGAGCGGCCGGCTGGTCTGTGGCACCGTGGAATGGGGGGAGGGGGCTCTCCGAGGCCTCCCTCTCCGTCCGCGGCCTGAGCGCAGGGAGGGGGGTTTTAGCAGCAAGCGGCCCAGGCCCCAGCCCAGCACTGGGCGAAGTAGTGCTCCCCGCATTCTCGGAAATACTTTTCCTCCTGGCCGATCTCAAGCACGAAATGGACTCAGCATACTTGCGGCGACTCCGTGTGATCCGATTTTAATTAACTTGTTTTGAAGCTTTCCTGCTTGCCCCCGAATATTTTATCGGCACTTCGTGACCATTGTTTTCCTTGGGAAGGCGGCCGCTACTGCGGGGGAGGTCACCAGGCAACACGGCCTGGCATTTGGACGCGCCTTTGTTCCCCTCTCCCCGCCGGCCCTCTCTGGGGCTCCCGCATTTACTGTTAAAATATCACGGAGGCCCGCACCCCAGGGGCCCTAATCGCTGCTGCTAGACTGTCTCTAATTGATTTAATTATTCATAATTGCTCGGCTGGGGTGATGCATACTTGTGCGTGATTGTGGTGCGCCGGCGGGCCGTGTCCCTGCCAGAGGAACAGCAGCGTCTCGGCGTCGCCATGGGCTTCGCGTGGCCCTGGGACATCAGGACGGCGCCCTGAGGACCTGGGTGGAACCCCTCGCAGGGCTGCTCCAGCCGGGTGCCACCCGGGAGTGTTTGCTTAACACGTTGGGGGATTTAGAATGTTGGTGCCAGTGGGACTTAAAAACAAAGGACAGGAACAGCAGCCGGGGTGGAGAAGGGCAGGAGAAGTGGGTTACAAGGAAAACAGAAAAGCAGCCTGGCCGGCCGGCGTGGCTCAGTGATTGAGCGTCGACCTATGAACCAGGAGGTCACAGTTTGATTCCCAATCAGGGCACATGCCTGGATTTCGGGCTTCATCCCCAGTGTGGGGCGTGCAGGAGGCAGCCGATCAATGATTCTCTCTCATCATAGATGTTTCTGTGTCTTTCTCTCTTCCTCTCCCTCTTCCTTCCTCTCTGAAATCAATAAAAATACGTTTTTTGAAATGCAAGACAAGCAGTCCCTGTAAACCGACGCACATCCACTTGACCCTCAGCCCGTCCTACGGGCCCCGGTGTCTGCAGACTCACTCGCCCAGTCCCACCACACATCCGAGCGCTTTGCTTGGGAAGAAACAAACCCGCCAGTGTCTGGGGAGCGGGAAGGAGGCAAAGTGGATGCAGGAGCCAATCCCATCACCAGGAGATGCCATCCGCCTCAGGTTCCTCTAATTGTCCCCATCCCCATCCCCGTCTCCTTAATTCATTCAAGACGGGGAAATGATATGAGGTTCCTCTGCTTCGTGGGGCGGCTTCCTGGTGACTAATATTCGAAGCAATAAAAGGAACCGGAGCTTCCTTGCTTCCTAATGGCCCCCAGTCCTCCTGGACTCTGACCCACCAGCCTCCGTTCCCCCCCCCGCCCCCCAGCGTTTTTGGAAAACGGCACAGACACACTGCGTGATGTTTATGGCGTCCTGGCCGCTTACACGCGGCTGTTGCATCCTTCTCCTTGGCTGCGCCTGGGGTCGGGTCAGAAAGAGCCGTGAGACCTGGCAGGGCGGCGATGACTGTTCCCCAGAGGTCCTGGGGGACAGGGGCCGTGGCCTGGGGGAGCCATATTTCTGAGAAGAGGAGTGAGGAACCCAAGCCTGGGGACACTTTCCCTCATGGGGCACCTCCCTCCAGGTAGGAGTTTCGAAACAACTTGCGTATCTCATTCTAGGCCCGGTTCCTGGACGATGACTGTGGCCCAAGAAGCCAGGTAAACTGTGGGGACTGACCCCTCTCCCCCACCCCCCAAACCACCAAAAAAGTGGAAGGAGGGAGGAGGAGGAGGTGAGAATTTCCAGGTCCCCAAGTGCTTTTACGCACACTGTCTCCTCGGCTCCTAAACAGCCCTGCAAGGCAAGTCTTCTCATAATCAGAGCTCAGTAAACACTTGTTACCGCTGGGGAGACGGAGGCTAGAAGGAGGCCAGAGAGGGGAGCCAGGACGGGACAGCCAGGTCCTCTGGCGCCACCCACACCCCTCCAGCGCCCAGGCCCGCAGCAGTTTCATCTGAAATCATCCTCCCACAATAGTCCTCCCCACCATGAGCAGATCCCAGCTCTCACTTGGCCCGTGGGTGCAAGATCGGAGGATCTTTTCTAACAAAAACACAGAAATGGCGGTTTTCACAGTCCGGCCGACCGCCCAGCTCCGTGAACCTCACTCGGGAGGGGCGGCCGGCAGCGCGGCCTCCTCAGACTGAAATGTATTATCAGAGGGATGTAATTACAAGTATTTATGTACACGATTCTGAAACCGAGGGCCCCGAGATGGCGCTGGAGCCAAAAAAAAAAAAAAAAAAAAAAAAAAAAAAAGAAGAAGAAGAAGAAAAAAAAAAAAAAAAAGGGGGGGGGGGGGGGGGAAAAGACTTAAAAACTCCGGACAATAAGCAATTCTTCACGGGACAAAACTATTACAATAGCCGGCCTTTGATCGCACCGCCTCCTGTTGCCAATTGTATTTTGTCACCATTGGGCTGTCACGGGCCGGGAGCACTTGTGAATTAAGCAGTCTGCAGCAATTTAGTGTGCGCGGGCTTTGAAGTGCCAACATCAGTCAGGCCAGGACTCACTTTTTTCATTAAAAATTTTTCAACTTCTTCTAAGGGAACTGGTTGCCCTTTTTTTTTCCTTCCCCCTCAGCCTGCCGGGCATCGAGATAAGTTGAGCCTCCAGCCCAGTGGCCCCAAGACATCAAAAGGCACTGGGTCCAGGGCTGCTGGCGGCAGCGTCATTAAGCCCTAATGGAGTGCTTCATTAAGGGCCCTTCAAAGGCGGTTTACAGACTCGGAGATTGACTAATTTACACATTGTGGGAAAATTGCTACCAGCCCTGCCCACGCCCGGCAGGGGGACCGGCGCCCTCTCTCTTTGAAAGGCGGGAACTGCAAACAGACCTTCTATTGGCAGAGGGGCCTTTTCCAGGGAAAAACGCAGGCCCGGCCCTAAACGTTGGAGTTGGCCAACGCGTCTGCCCACCGGCCCTGGCGTCGTGGGTGTCTTGTCCGGAGGCAGCGTGGGACGGACGCGAGTGTGAGAAGGCTGGAGATGGACACTCCTACATACACGTGGGTTGGAGTCCGGCTCTGCTTCCACCAGCTGGGAGACTTGGAACAAGTGATGGGACCCTTCTGGGCCTCAGTTGTTCTCATCTGAAAATGGGTGCGATCAGCTTTCAAGGACGAGAGGTAGAGATCGAGAGAAGGAGCTTGAGCCCAGCTGGTGTAGTTCAGTGGTCAACCCATGAACCAGGAGGTCGCGGTTCGATTCCCAGTGAGGGCACAGGGCACATTCCCCAGGTGGGGCGTGCAGGGGTCGGCCTGTCACTGAGTCTCTCTCATCACTGATGTTTCTATCTCTCACTCCCTCTTTCTTCCTCTCTGAAATCAATAAAAAAAAATTTTTTTAAAAGAGAAGGAAGTTGGTGAGTGAAAAGAAGTGATCCTTACACTTGCATGAATACAAAAGGGAGGGTACGGCGTCCCCGAGGCAGTGGTCACACTGTCACACCAGCCAGGTCCTCAGATCTATTTGAAGATGCCTGCACCTGGATGGGGCTTTGCTGCTGTGAGTCAGGCCCTTGGACTGTTCTAAGAACTGCCTTATGCCCTAGCTAGTTTGGCTCAGTTCAGAGAGCGTTGGCCTGCGGACTGAAGGGTCCCGGGTTCGATTCCAGTCAAGGGCACATGCCCAGGTTGCGGGCTCGGTCCCCAGTGAGGGGCGTGCAGGAGGCAGCCGATCCATGATTCTTTCTCATCACTGATGTTTCTGTGTCTCTCTCTCCCTGTCCCTTCCTCTCTGAAATCAATAAAAAAAAATTAAAAAAAAAACCCCACCTTATGTGGTCCCAAGGACAGCACATAATGGTATCAATCCGTGCCCTTTTCCTTTGTTACCATGGCCACCTGGGACCGGCACAGTGACGCGTGCTCTCAGGGACGCTTCCATGTATGTACACCTGCCGACTGAAAACGGTTCTTGGCCAGTTACGGAAGGTGGGTCACCAGCGGCACGGCGGGGCGTGGATGTCGCTCCCCAGACCGGCTCTGCTCCCGGCCGGCTGTGCTGCACCAGCCACACTGCCTGCCCTCTCTGGTCGGCGGAGATTTCCTTGGCCTGCGAAGGGAGGGACTGGATGTGCCCAAAGCCTCTCTCCAGCCGCATGACTTGGGGTCTTCCCGCCTCTTTCCGCTCACAGCGTGCCCCAGGGACCAACATCAGCATCGCTGGGACCTCGAGGACGATGCAGCCCGACCTCCCAAGTGGGAAGCTGGGGCCTGGGTTCAAGTTTGGGTTGGAGGGCACTGCTCTCGCCTCCTCTTTGGCCCAGGGAGACCCCACTGACTATGGTTTCAACCAAGGGGCCCAGCCTGGTGACTTTGGCCCCGGAAGTCCTGATTTGGGGGACGAACAGCCTGGCCCCTCACCAACCACCCACCCGGGATCCAGTGCCTTCGCTTTCACTCTCTGGGGTCATTGAGGAACCTGAGTGGACGGGAGGAAGGAAAAGGAGCCCCGCATCGTTCATTGAGCTCCTACTAGGCGCATCGCACTGGCAAGTGACCGAGGTCCTTAGCGATTGGGTCTTTCAGGTGAGTCAAGAGAGAGGTCAAGTGTCCTGCCCAAGGTCACACAGGCTTCCTTGCAGAACCCCTGCACCAGACCCACGCCCAGACCCATGCCAGGGGCACAGAGGGCCCCGGGCCCCCCACTCCTGGAGGTGCCCTCGTGAGCTGGCCAGGGTGGGGTGAGAGGGGGAGCTCGCACGCCCCGCGGTAGGGTCACATCACCCCTCCACGTTCTATCTGTCCATCTTCCTAATTACAGAGAGAAATTCTACAGTCACTTCCTCTCGTCAGCCTTCCACTGGGGGAAAAATGCGGCTCCCACCCCCTCGGTTCCCAACCTCGAAGGGAAGCCGCCCTGGCCACGGGCAGGCATCGCAGCAAACCACTTAGCAAACCGCAAATTTCAGAGGCCTCGTCACATCTGCGTTTTATCAGCTTTTTCCGGATAGTATTACCCCGAGCAATTGTCTGCAGATCGGCCGACAGCTGAGACGTTCAAGCGCTGAATTACGGAGAAAGGGCCGGAGATAAAGCCCAGCACATGTATCCCATCAAAGTAATGAAAGCCTCCTGCCGCAGGCCGCCCCTGCCTCCTCCAGCCGCCCAGCAGGAAGGCTGATTAACCCTTGCGGGGCAGGGAAGAAGAGCAGGGGTCATCCAATACCCAGGCTAATCAGGGCGCCCCAGCGGGGTGGGGGTGGGCAGGAAGGAGCCGGTGCAGAGGGCCGCTCTGGCCTCAGGACCAGCCCTGCTGCATTTCCTGTGGCAGGACGGGGGGGCTGGTCGGGGTCGGGGGTGGGGGGGTGGGGGTTGGGGGGGGGGAGGAGGAGTGGGGCAACTGCAAGAGCACAAATAAGGAAAGAACTTGGGGCCCACAAGGTTCCAGGGCCACTGTCTGGATAGTGGTGAACCCCAGGAATGAGGACAAGGGGTGTCCTATGCGTGAGCCTTGCCTTGCTGTGGAGTCGTGTTTGCAAGAGCTGGCTGGTGACTACTGTTTAGTGAGCACCTACTATGGGCCAGGCACCAGGGTCCATGTGCCCCAGGACTCACCTAACCCCCGCATCTGCCAGAGGAGGAAGCTGCTGTTTGCCCCCAGGACAGATGAGGAGACGAAGAGGCCCAGGGTTTCAGTGGCCCGAGTTCAGGCAGCGACAAAGCGGCGAACACAGGGGCTGGGATGAGAAATGCAAGCCCTGCTCTGTGACCTCAGGTCGTCCCCCTTGTCCCCTCGCACCCGGACCTGGAGCCCTTGCCTCGACAGCTACACGTTTCCCGGCGAGGGGTGTGCACCAGGTCGCCCCTGGCCCCTGCCCCCATGGCCCATGCACCTTGGGCATCCATGTCTTACCCTCTAGGGCAGCGGTTCTCAACTGTGGGTCGCGACCCCTTTGACGGTCGAACGACCCTTTCACAGGGTTCGCCTAAGACCATCCTGCATATCAGATATTTACATGACAATTCATAACAGTAGCAACATGACAGTGATGAAGTAGCAACAAAAATAATTTTATGGTTGGGTCACCACATGAGGAACTGTATTTAAAGGGCCAGAAGGTTGAGAACCACTGGTCTAGGGACCCATGTGCCCAGCCTTGCACACATACTTCCTGCCCAGAGAGGAGTCTCGGGGACCCGTTCACCCTGCATGGGAGCCCGGGATCTCTGAGCCCTTCCAGCCCACGTAGCTCAGCCACTGGGGGACGTCCCCTCTCCCCCTCAACAGGCCAGAGCTGCACCGCACTGCAGATCATGTCTCTCTTCACGAAGGAGCTTGCGCATCTCTCGTTAGCCGGTCAGGCCTCCCTTCTGGCCCACGTTTGTGTGTTATTATTATTATTATTATTAATCCTCACCTGAGAATATTTTTTCCATTAATTTTTTTTTTTTTTTTTTGAGAGTGGAAGGGAGGGTGGAGGGAGGGAGGGAGGGGGAGAGAGAGAGAGAGAATATCAATGTGAGAGACACATTGATTGGTGCCTCCCGCAGGCACCCCAACGGGGCCAGGGAACGAACCCGCAGCCCCAGTACTTGCCCTTGACGGGGACTCAAACCCGAGACCCTTCCGTGTGCAGGCGATGCTCTACCTCTGAGCCGCACTGGAAGGGCCCCCTTTGTGGATTTTCTATCAGATCGTCCGTCTTTTTCATCCAGTGCTGTGAGCATTGCTGTCTGTTGTGAACAGTCACGTGGCAGCTTTAGTCTCCGCAGCCTGTTGGCTGCCCCTGCGTGTGGCCGGCATGGACAAGCACCCCGACTTGTAAAGTGCCTCACCCGTCACGTTGGCTCTCTCCCCACTCCCACGCCCGCCCTTGTAGGGTCTCTGGGAGTCGAACCGTTCTTTCCTTAGAAACGAAGATGGCGTCTTTCGCTTTCTTCCATTGGCTTTATCATTGTAACATTCCCATCGAAGGCGTTAACCCCTCCCGAGCCGCCCTCTCGAAGGCTGCGGGAGAGACGTCATCTTGCACCGAAGTAAGACAACTCGGCTGCAGCGAGGTGTTGGCCGAGGCGGGCCCTTGGATTCCCGGCAGCGACCTCTGACCTCCGCTTGCTCTGGGGCGCCATGCCACCCCCAGGCTCTCCATCAGAACTCCTGGCAGAGGGGCCTGGGCCAGTGTCGCATTCCCAGCTCCCTCCTCTCCCACCGCCACCGCGAGACACTGCTGTACGTTCGGGCGTCTTCTCTGTTTTGTATAAAACCATGATGAACACCAAGAGGCTGAGAGTGTCAGAGAGTGTCTCTGTGCCCAGCCGGCGTGGCTCAGGGGTTGAGCGTTGACCTATGAACCAGGAGGGCACGGTTCAATTCCCAGTCAGGGCACGTGCCCAGGTTGTGGGCTCGGTCCCCAGTGTGGGGCGTGCAGGAGGCAGCCGATCCATGATTCTCTCTCATCGTTGATATTTCTCTCTCCCTCTCCCTCTCCCTTCCTCTGGGACAGTGTCTCTGGGACCATGCTCCGCAGCACACACGCCTCAGCAGCCCTAGGAGTCTGGCTCCATGGAGGGCAGAGGAAGGACCTCCCACCTCAGGCAGGTGCTGGGCTCTGTCCCAGGTGGAGCCTCAGGCTTGGATTTGAAGTCAGGACCCCTCCCACCCCTTCAGTCCAGTGCCAGCCCGCCTGCCGGCCCCTCTGCTGGGTCCTTCTCGTCCCCCGACTCACCGCAGGGCAGGCTGCTATCGGCCCTTTACAGCACCCTCTCAGGAAGCTGTCATTGTCGATGCCATTGGACAGGTGGGGAAGCTGAGGTCTGGAGGTGAGGTAGAGAGCCCGAGGTCATACAAGGAGGGGTGGAGCTGGGATTTGAACCCGGGCAGTTCAGCCCACAGCCCCTGCACTAAAGCCCGAGAGAGAAGCCACCTGGGGCGCAGGCCCTGGCCTCAGCGGCCAGGGGACCTGGCTTTGAATCAGCCCCAAGCTCTCTGAGCCTGGATGTCATGCCCATTGAGCTGGGGTGCCTGTGCCTGATGCAGGTGGGGGTGAGGGGAGCTCCTAGAGGAGGAACACCTGGGCCACGGCTACGCCCACCTCCTCCCAGGCGCCCCTGCTCCATCCCCGGGGGCAATCACCTTAATGAGAGGATGGGCCTTTCATTTATTTTTATTTTTTTTGCTGAGAGCCCTGTGATTTCCACCTCTGCCCCCTGCTGCGTGGAGGGCGGCTGTGGATTCCTGTATGAATTCTGGGGGCCCCGTGCAGGAGATGGACAGAGAGAGGGGCCAAATCCCAAAGTGGACGCATCAGCGGAAATCCCAGGATAACGGTGGGGGAGGGGGCGGATCACAGCCCCTGGAGGCGCAGAGGCCAGGAGGGCGCGTGCCAGGCGCTGCACTGGCCATCTGGGCCGAGTGTCCCTCTGAACCCACTGACGAAACTGTATGTGGGGCTGAGAGCGTGTCTGAGCCTCGGGTCCTGCCTTTAGACAGGGAAGCCAGTGTGCTCCCCGGAGCGTGCGGTCTCCTTTCAAACTAAAAGTTGGTTTTTCCATCCTGTGGGCTCTGAGCCTTTCTCGAACCAAAGTGTATGTGGCTCACCCATAAAGATGTATATTTTGTCAGAAGGAAGGATGGAAGGCCTCCGCCCTTGACCTCGCTCCGCCCCAGGCAGGGCCCCAGATGACCTCATCCATCTGGGAAGCGGTTGCTTTGGCAGGGGGCCACTGAGGCTCTGGGCCATGGGTGCCGTGTGCAGGTGGGGGTGAGATAGGGAAGGGACCCCGTTCTGCGTGCCTGGACAGGGAGTTCCTTTGCTTGACCCGGGCTTCCCCGGGAAGGCTGCCCACGCTTGGAGAGCTCAAGGTGGGCAGCCCACAGAAGCACTCAGGACTATTCCTGTTGTCATTGCATAACACGGAGCTTCTGACAGCGATAATTTATGAAATCTCACAACCCTGTGGGTTGGCTGGGCTAAGCTGGGTGGCTCTTCCACTCCTGGGGGGTTGGCTGGGATTACTCACGTGGGTGCATTCAGCAGGAGCTTGGCTGGGACAGCCCTCCCCAGGTGGCCTCACTCCTGTGGCTGGTGGCGGGGCCAGCTGGGACTGCCTGGGCCTCACCCTCTCCAGGTGTCTCTCTCCATCCACAGATAAGGCTGAGCTTTGTTATGTGGGTGCCAGGAGGGTTGCCAGGACTCTGAAGGCCTGAGGACTGGGCGACCTCAGCCGGGAACATGACCCACGGTCCTCAGGGCTAGAACCCCAGCATACTGTCCTGGGCATGGCTGCACTAAGGATGGGCCTGCAGGGATGCCCACCACCGCCAAAGGGGAGGGTCCTGTGGTCACAGGTGCCCGTGGCTGGGACGTGGCCTCCTCAGGATCTATAAGGGGGAACCGTTCCTGGGAACGAGGGGCACTCTTTTGATGCCTCTTCCAGGAGAATTCCATTTCAGAAAAACAGTGTTGAAGAGTAATTTCCAAACTGGAGAAGTGGCTCAACGTCCCCTTTCTATAGGAAAGGAGCTGTAAATTCCCCTTTATCATTATCATCATCAATGCCATCATCATCAATGCCATCATCATCACTATAGTGACCATGACCGTCATTGCAATATTTCTACCATCATCAGGATTAGCATCAGCAGCATCTTCATTATCATCACTCACCATCACTATTAACGTTATCATCACTATTATCATCACTATCATTGACACCATCAATATTGACATTGTCACTATGATCACAATCAATGTCAGCATCATCTTCATCACCATATCATCACTGTCATCACCAAACCAGCACCACCACCACCACCACCACCACCATCACCGCATCACCATCACCATCATCATCATCACCATCATCATCACCACCACCACCATCATCATCATCATCACCATCACCATCACCACCACCACCACCATCATCACCATCATCACCATCACCATCACCATCATCACCACCACCATCATCATCATCACCAGCACCATCACCACCATCATCATCATCACCATCACCACCACCACCACCATCATCACCATCACCATCATCATCACCAACACCATCACCACCACCACCACCACCACCATCATCACCATCACCACCATCACCATCATCATCACCATCATCACCATCACCATCACCATCATCACCATCACCATCATCATCACCATCACCACCACCACCACCACCACCACCACCATCATCACCATCACCACCATCACCATCATCATCACCATCATCACCATCACCATCACCATCACCACCACCACCACCATCATCACCATCATCACCATCACCATCACCACCATCATCACCATCATCACCATCACCATCACCATCATCATCACCATCACCATCACCATCATCATCACCATCACCACCGTCACCACCACCATCATCACCATCATCATCAGATGAACTGCTGACGCCCTCCATGTGACAGATCTGCCTTGCTGAGTCTGCCTAATGGCTTTGGGGCTTGAAGCTGGTTTTTTCTGGTTTGTGGTCATTAAAACCACTACCCTGGCATTCTTTCTATTGTTTATTGTTTTAGAAAATCAACTAGAAAATTGTTTTCTTCCCAATTTGGTTCTCAAATACCCAGCAGCAGGGTTTTCCACTGGCATCCTGGAATGTTCTCATCAGAAATCTCCTTTAAGGCCTGATTCTCGAGACTGGGAGCTTTGCCCAAGGTTGCCTGGGAACAGAGTGCCTAACACTAATATGATTTGCTCATGCCTAGCTCTTCCCAGCTAACGGAGGACTTTCCAGCCATACAACCCATCAATACAAGGGTCTCTGGAGGAGAAGGGTCTGGGGAGGGTATGTGAGTTTGCTAAGGCTGCCATAACAAAATAGCACAGGCAGGAGGGCTTGAACAATAGACATTTATTGTCTCATGGTTCTGGAGGCTAGAAGTTCATGATCAAGGTGCCAGCAAGTTTGATTTCTGGTGAGGGCTCACTTCCCACCTGTGGACAGCTGCCTTCTTGCTTCCTCACAGGGCGTTCCCTCTGTGCTCGCTCCCCAGCAGTTGAAGACCTTTCTGGTGGTGATACAAATGAGATTGGTGATGCGGTGAACTCATGTGTGTTTGCGGTGTTATGTAATGAAAACTGTCAACGTGCGAAGGATCTTCTAAGTCAGTGAACCAGCATTTTGCACACGCTGAATGCATGCGATCTTAAAATCACATGCAGGTCAGAGATCCATTCGATGTGCAAAATAAACCGATGGATTTCAATGTAACAAAGAACCAAATGTTCATCGCTATGTTTTCGGATTCCATGTCATAACTGTTAAAATGCTACCACTTGTCAAGTGTCGTGCAGTATGGAGAAATGATCTGACAAGCCTATTAAAACACTCCTCCCTTTTCTAACTACGCATCTGCGAGGCCACCTTTTCTTCAACTAAACCACCTATTGCCTGCCACCGATTGAGCACAGAAGTAGATGTGAGAACTCGGGTGGCAGGGGAGCGTATGAGAGCAGACGGTAAAGAGAGCTACAGAAATGGAAGACCATGCCACTCTTTCGCTGGTGTTTCTTTGGAAATTAAAAATATGATATTTATGTTAATATGCCAGAGGCTTGTTATTACTTTTAAACTAAAGGCCCGGTGCACGAAATTCGTGCACTGGGGGGAGGGGTCCCTCAGCCCGGCCTGCACCCTCTCACAGTCCAGGACCCCTCGCTCCTTACTGCCCTCCTGCTCACTGCTCCTACCGCTTGGCTTGCTGCTCCTCAGCGCTGCCACGGAGGCGGGAGAGGCTCCCGCCACTGCCACTGTGCTCGCCAGCCTGGCTTCTGGCTGAGTGGCGCCCCCCCTGTGGTCAGTGTGCATCATAGCAACTGGTCGTCCTGGTCGTTCTACCGTAAAGGTCACGTAGGCTTTTATTAAATAGACGAATTAATAAAATATTCTAAAACATTTTCGTTTCCATTTTTAAATGTGAGTAGGTACAGCATGCACCAACAAAAGCTCTGTGGGGTCCTCGGTAGTATTAAAGGGCAAAGAGACCCCGAGACCGAGAAGTTTAAGAACTGCTGCTCGCGCCATTTTGTGGCTGAGGACACAGGCGCAGAGAGGGAGGCAATGTGGCTGAGGGCACGGGGCTGGAACAGCGCCCGACATGGTGAACCCTGTGGCGCGGCCGGACCCTCCCACTGCCGGAAGACAGACCTCGGCTGCAAGGGTATTGGGGGATTTCCTCAGCCGAAGGAGACTGGACCTGCACTTGGGCTGGATAGAGGGGTCCGGGGGACACCCCTTTCCGGGGTCAGCTGCCATCCAACGCCAGAACAATGGGGTCAGAGAGGGAGGGACTGCCTGCGGGTGAGCCCAGGCTGATGTGGAGCTTGGATGGGGTGCAGAGGGAGAGAAGGCTGGGCCGGGATCAGGCCACAGTCAGTCCTGAGTGTGGGTGGGGGATTCCGGTCTCACCCTCTCTCTAATGGCGCAGCCTTGGTCAAGATCCAGCTGGCCTCTGGCTGGATTTGAGGTTCAGGGCCACGGATGGAGCATCTATATCAAGCAGAAGAGCAGCTTTGAGCTTACAATTCTGGGTCCTTCTACCTCCATTCAAATTGCTACAAAAGAAGTGAAAAAAGCCCTGTACTTGTGACTGTGTATGAGAGGGGGCATTGTCACCAGGAGCACCTCCATCTCTCGGGGCTTGGAGAAGCCCGTGCAGCCATGCCACGATGCACAGACCCTCCCTAGGACGTCCCAGTCCCAGGTGCTCGCAGCTCGGCTTGCACACCTCTAGGGACAGTGAGCTCACCACCTCACAAGATGGCTTCCTGCTCTTCGGGCGGGGGGGGGGGGGCTCTATCTATTCTCCTGGAGGCTGAGAACCCCCCTTTGCCCAGGCCTTCCCCTTTGTTTCTCTTATCACTCTTGCTTTTATTGCAACCCGTTTCCCCTCCAGACGTGCCTTCTTATTGACTTTCCGTATCGTTTGCCATTTTACTCTTCCTGTGCCTCCCTTCCTGTGTCCCCAGCCCGCTCCCCTCCTCGCCTCTCCACAGCTAAGCCTGCAGTCTCCCCGCTCGCCATTTCCTGCACCCTTCCTGCGTGACAGCCCTGGGGACCAATGGGCTCATCAGATCAGGCCTTGCCTCCCCGAAGCTCACGCTCCTGTGAAGCCGCTGCCACATGTGTGGCCCCACAACCCATGCGGTGCCCATGGCGTGTGAGGTGTCAGGAGGGAGGCAAACGTTTATAAATGTTTCCGAACCGGAAGGCTGCAGGACTGTGTCCCGAGATGAACACAGATGAGCCTGGGTTGTCTGCCTGAGTGTGAACAAATCTCACAGCCCCCACCCCCAGCTGTGTACACAAATGGCTTCACTTCTCCGAGCCTCGGTCTCCTTATCTGGAAAGTGGGTATGAGCGGTGGGTATCGTCGCCCTCTCTGGCCTGTTGGAAGGATGAAATAGAATGATGGGCGTGATCCCCCGGCACGCAGTAGGTACACAGGGCCAGGAAGCTGGGGTCCCACTGTCCGCGCTCAGCGGGCCCTCGGAGCAGCTCGTGCGTTCTAGCACCTGGCCAGCGGCTGGCAGAGCAGATTAGCAACATGTGTTAGCAACTTTCCAGTCAGCAGAGGTCTGCCCAACAATTGGCCCTGCCAGACTCGGGCTTCCCCTAACCGATTCGGACGCAGCACAGACCTCGGCCGCTCCTCCCATAGCCGCCCCCACCCCTCCCCGCCGCCAGGTGCCCAGGGAGGAGCCACAGCCCCCCAGGGACGTGGCCAGGGCAGCCAAGGTGGACAGGCCGGGGGCTGGGCAGCTCGTCCCGGGGCCTGCGCTACCATTTCAACGCCAGGTGGTCGGCCGGGTCCTCTATTCGCAGCCCTCTGGGCCCGGGCTCCTCACCACCTGGCCTTTTGCACGGGACGCACCTGGATCTGCGCCCCACGCTGCTGCTTCCTAGGACGGTCCTCTGGGCAAATCGTGAACCTCAGCTTCCCCTTCACTAAAATGGGGCTAAAACAACGCACATGCCAAAGGGTTGCTGGGGGGTGAAATGAGGTAACGGGTGCCAAGTGCTGCCCGGTGGCTGGTGGTAGGGCGGGGAAGGTTGCTATGGTGACTTCCCACCAACGCCAATGCCAGAGACAAAGCTGAAGGGGACCCACCTCTCCTGTCCCCCAGAAATGATCACAATGGGGCGGGAGTGTGGGGGCACCGCAGGGCTCGGCCGGGAGAACTGGCAGTCGGAGGCCTCAGCACACACTGGCTGAGTGGAGTAAGGAGTCCCAGGAGGGCCTGGGACCCACCTTCCCCTGTGTGAGGAGACCCTGGCTCTGGGGGGGGAGAGGAGGCGGAGGGGTTCGCAGGCCCAGCTGGAGGAAGGCGCTCTCTCCCTGCATGAGGGCAGCTCACAGAGAGACAGGGATGCCTCTGCGGGGTGAGCGCCCCATCACGGGGGGATGCAGAGCTAGGGAGAGAGCTGTGGGCGGCGATGTGCAAAGGGTGCCCAGGCCTGGGTGGGAACTGGCTCCGTGATGCCCGAGCTCCTTCCCAACCCCGCAGCCTCTGGTTCTCGGAGAAGCTTTCCCTCAAACTCCCCTCTCCGGGCGGAGCCTGCCCACAACCTCCACACCGCCGCTGCGTAACGCAATGGGAGTTGGTTTCCTGGCCCAGTAGCAGCCCGATGCGGGCGACCCAGCACCCAGGTGCCTGGCGGCTGGTGGCTGCATCAGCCCTCCGGCCTCTGGATGCTCTGGACCCTCTGCGCGTGGCTAGACAGTGGGGGGAAGAAAGAGTGACGTGCCTGGGAGGGTTTATGGACCCACCTTGACAAGGTGCACATAACCTCCCTGTCCATTCCTTGGCCAGAACTGCAAGGGAGGCTGGGAAATGTGGTCCAGCTGCGTCCCTGGAGGAAGAGGAAGTGGGTGTGGCCAGTCCCTGCCACAGACACCAGCGCCCATTCATACATTCGTCATTCGTTCAGGGATCAGTGAGCACCTACTAGACACCAAGCCTCCCAGGGGGTGAGACACAGTCCTGGTCTCCGGAATCCGCAGTCTGGACGCAGGGAGCCGCTGCTGCCTTGCAGTTTGGCAGGGTCGACGGATGCCTCCACCCCAGCACCGCATGGTACATGGACGTGACCTCTGGGGCCTCTGTTTCTTCATCTGTAAAATGGGGAGAACTCCATCTACCTCAAAGGGTAGCACATGCCAAGCTCTGAGCACAGCCAGCACCCGGTGAGCCCCCCAAAGGGGAGTGGGTAGTTTATTAGTGACTGCGTTTCAGCGTCAGGGCTCTCTGGGGACTTGGGGGTTGGGCCTGGACACACTGAGTCCGCTGTGCCATGAGGGTGGCATTCCAGACCCCAGCAGGGCGGTGAGCGGAGGAGCATTTGGTCAGGAGGGAGGAGACTGCCCTGCAATCCTCAGACGCGGTGGTCTGGCTCCGCGATGTCATGGACCTGAGGCAGAGTGAGGGTTTCCTCAGTCCCCCGCAGGGCAGCCTCCCTGGCAACACTCACCCAGGCAGTTTCTCTCTCGTCCTCCGAGGCAAAGCCCAAGCACCACATGACACACAGCTCCATGCGAGAAAGGCCAGGGTGGGACACAGGATCGGAGAGGTCGGCAGCGTTCCTGCGGCACCGAGCTGGTGGACAGCGGGGATTCCAGCCCAAGGGGGCTGCTTACCGACCCATCTTCAGGGCCCTAACCTGCAGGGAGGCTGTGCAGGCCCGCCTCCTGCATCCCCTCGGCTGCCTCTCTCCCAGCGGGGGAGCCCGTCAGCTCTGAGAAGCTGAAAGCCAAGGCTGTGGGCTCATGATGCAGCAGAGCCTTCCCTTCTCCAGGTAATTTGTCTTACGTATCTGGTAAAAGGGATCAAAATCAGAAACACATTTCCAAAGAGAAGCTGGGAAAGGTGTTTTCCTTCCTCCGGTGTGGAGAGCGGCTACGGCGTTTGGACGGGTTCAAACCTCAGACTAAATGAGAGGGCACGGTCTTCTCATGGCAAAGCCACGTGCAAGTCCCAGCTTGGAGGGCAAAGCCCTCCCAGCACAATTATCGCCAAAGGCTACGGTTGTAAGCTTGACCTCACGGTCCGAACCTGTGGTCCCAGGTGGCTGAGTGATGTGGGCTGCAGGAGGCGCAGCAAGTGCTGCCAAAACAAAGCTTGATAGAGTTCAGGTGCATGTAATTGAGTAGATTGGAAACCCGCGAGAACATTGTAAACATCTTGACCACACCCTTACTTTGCCTCGTGGGATCTGCTATAAAATAAAGACTCGGCTTGCAGGCTGTGGCACTGTCTCTCCATCTGAGAGCAGCGTCCCACCTGGCCCCAGCTTCATTCTCTTGTCTGTCTGCTTTAATCCTTCACCGCCGCCCCCTCAGGTTCACCCCTGGCGGTGCTGAGTGTGGTACACTCCGGGGCGTCCGACAGCTGCAGCATCGCTGTGATTCGTGCACGTTGCCCGGGAAGAGCCCAGAGTGCGGTGCGAACACAGCCCTGTGGCTTCCCAGGTCCAGGCAGCCTCGGGGGCCAGACCTCCCTGGGCCTCAATTCCCTGGTCTGTGAACAGGGAACGAATCCCCTCTGCTGAGCAAGGTTGCTGGCATGCAATTAAAACGGAAGGCAACTGCAGATTGTATGTTTAGGAGAGCAAGGACGGCTGTTTCACGGACATACCTGCACTGCTGAGAACAGTGCTTAGTAGGTGCTCATTCAATAGTTATTAAATGAACGGTACGGAGTAGGTGCTCAACAAATATTTGTTGAATGGTCATTGGCATGAAAGGACATCTTCCCAGCCTGGAGTTTCTTTTCCTCCCTCCCTCTCCCTCTTCCTTCCTCCCTTCCTCCTTCCCTTCCTTTCCTTCCTCCCTCCCTCCCTCCCGTCCTTCCTTCCTTCCTTCCTTCCTTCCTTCCTTCCTTCCTTCCTTCCTTTCCTTCCTCCCTCCCTTCCTTCCTCCCTCCCTTCCTTCCGTCCTTCCTTCCTGCCTTCCTTCCTGCCTCCCTTCCTTCTCTTTCTGAGATATATGACTCAGGGAGGTTAAATAGCATACCCGCTCACAGACCTAATTAGAGTCTCTCTCTGATGTTTGGACCTGGTTTTGTCTGGCCCCATAGACCTTATACTTTGCACTGTGTCTGGAAGTTTCTTAGAAGCCTCTGAAAGTATCAATTAGGATTGCCTTCGATTGCAGTTTAAGCAGCAAAGACGTGTACTTCTCTCCCACGAGGAGCAGTGGGAGGGGACGTTTAGGCCTGGAGCAGCCGCTGCGCTGCTCATTGGCCTCACCCAGCAGGTCTTCCCACCTTTCCGCTCCGCCTCCTGATGTGTGTTGTTGCGTTATGGTCCTGCGTGGCTGCTGCAGCTCCAGGCCTCACAACCAAGTTCAAGGCGGGAAGTGGGGGCCAATGGGGAGGGTGGTTCCTGGAGTGGTTTCTCCTTTTATTGGCAAAGGAAAAAGGTGCCCAAAGGCAGGTCTCTCCAAAAACTCTCCTTTATGCCTCCCTGCCTAGATTGGTCACACGGCTGACCCTAGCTGCAAGGGAGGCTGCAAAAGAGAGTGTCCCGCAAAGGCGGATGGGCTGGCCAGGGCGGCCCAGACCATTCCTTGTCTCTGAACAAAATCAGCTTTGGGACAGTGAGAGGAGGGGACTGTTGGGGTGTGTGCTCACCATTCCTGTGGTAGAAGCTGAGACTTAGTGACATATATCTATAATAATAAAAGTGTAATATGCCAATTAGACCAGACGTCCTTCCAGACAAAGCTGGGGCTGTGAGGGAAGCCCAGGTCTCGGGTGCCAGAGGGAAGCTGGTGCCAGCAGCCTGGGGAAGGAAGGCCTACTCTTGCATGAATTTCATGCATTGGGCATCTAGTATATATATATATATATATATATATATATATATATATAGAGAGAGAGAGAGAGAGAGAGAGAGAGAGAGAGAGAGAAAGCAAATATGGACAATGTTGGCACCTGATGAATTTAGACTCTAAATGAAGGGTGGGCATATGGTTGTTCATTCATGCAACTTTTTAGTAGGTTTGAAATTTAAAAAAAGTAAAATTTTAGGAAAATAATACATTAAAATTTCTAATAGAGTGGAAATTTCAAGAAAAGTCAATATATGTGTATTTAAAGGCAAAACCACTCTGGTGGTCCATGGGCCTCTGCTTTGGGGACCACCAATGTCAGTGTCCAGGGTCTATTTCAGCATCAGTTGGGAACCCTCCTCTGTGAACTGGGGACACTTCACCTTGTCCTGGGGTGGCTGGTCCCAGCCTCCCTGGACCCAGGTAAGGACTGTGTGAAATAACACAGGCCGAGCTCTCAGGACAGGGCCTGGCACACTGTGGTGTGTGTCCCATAAGCTCCACAGCACATAGTAGGTCTGTGGACAACCGGATGTCGCTGGTTTAGACAGGCCGAGGCACCAGGCTCCCTTACTCTGCTCCTACCTTTGTTTGGTCCTACATTTTTGGGGTGGGATATATGAAGGCTGAAAAAGCCATGCCTGCCCAACACACACACACACACACACACACACACACACACACACACACACACACACAAACTCACACTCACACGCTTGTTATGCATGTCTGTTGTCTGTGAACCCAGAGATCCTTGATTGGCGGAGAGTCCAGGGCTGGACTTGCAGTGCATTGGGGTGGGGCTAATTCCATTTTCCGGCCCCTACACCCCTCAGAGGGCACAGGCCCCCGCCCCTTGCCCTGTCTGGACCTGGTGGTGTGCAGGGACCCAGCCTGGGAGCAGTTCTTCCCTGGGTCACCAGCACAGGCAGGGCCTGCCCTCCCACCGCCCGAGGCCCTGCCAGGGGCCGTGCTAATCCCATTACCCACAAATGAAGATGTAATCACAAGTCCTTCAAAGGGCCTCGGAGCTGATCCCTCTTTGGAGAGAAAAGCAAGTGCAATTGTTGGAGCCCCTGGCTTCTGAGGCGCCCGCTGGGGCCTGGGGCGAGGGGCACAGAGCCATTTGGGGCAGCAGCACCTGAGGGGCTTCGGCTCAAAGTGAAGGGTGGGATACGGTTGCTCATTCATGCAACTTTTTAAAAAATTATGTATTTTCATTGATTTTAGAAAGGAAGGGAGAGGGAGAGAGAAGTAGAAACATTGCTCTGCTGCCTCCTGCACACCCCACACTGGGGACTGAGCCTCAGACCCGGGCATGTGCTCTGACTGGGAATCGAACCGTGACCTCCTGGTTCATAGGTTGACGCTTAATGACTGAGCAGCCGGCCAGGCATGCAACTTTTTACTAGATTTGAAATTTAAAAAAAAAATAATAATAATAAAAAGTTAGGAAAATAATACATTAACATTTCTAATAGAGTGGAAATTCCCAGGAAGGGGCGGAGGCAGCCCGAGTAGGGGCGGAGGTGGCTTCAGTGTGTACAAGGGGCCGAGGCGACCCCGCTGGGCCTCCAGAACTCATAGCTCGCCGTGCGCATCCCCCAGAGGGCTGCGCAGGGTCTCGTTGGATGTAGGTGCCGTGCAGCCGTGTGGGGAGGCAGTGTGCATGATGACGCCCATGCAGGTGTGGGGGAACGTTGGTGTGAGCGGTGTGTGGTGTCGGTTGTGGTTAACTTTATACGTACTTACTACGGGCCAGGCATGTTTCTGATGCTACTGTCATTCCCAGTTTTCAGATGAGGAAACTGAGGCACAGAGAGGTCAGGTGACATGATCAAAGTCACAGGGCTGGCGAGTGGTGGTCAATTCCAGTGGTGATCAATTCCCGTGGTGGGCTAGCGCGGGAGCATGAAGCTGTCCTCTGTCGGGCCGGTGTGGCTCAGTTGGTTGGGCGCCATCCCACGCACGGACAGGTTGCTGGTTTGATTCCTGGTCAGGGCTCATGCCCGGGTGGCGGGCTCGATGCCCCGTAGGGGGCGTGCAGGAGGCAGCCAATGGATGGTCTGTTCACATTGACGTTTCTCTTTCTCTCTCCCTCTCCCTTCCTCTCTTGCTGAAAATCAATACAAAAAATATATTTTTTATAAAGCTGTCATCTGCTTGAACCATTGTTGCTTTTCAATAGAAATCGGTGCCTGGCTGACAGCAAAGAATTCATCTAGCTTTGCACAGGGATGGGGCCGTTCTGCCCTTTGGCTGTGCCCTTCTCGGCGGGTGGGGACTCTGAGGCTCAAGGATGAAAGGATTTCTCCGTGGCCTGGAGCGGAAGATGTGGAGGTGGGTGAACGTGCCCTCAGCCCCCAGGCCTGGGCTCTCTCAGCCCTGGAGTGATCGGTGACTGTCACCGCTGACTCTGAGCGGGGCGCTGTGTGCAGGCATTGTCTTGGGTACGTTATGTAAAGAACCAGCAGCGCTGTGGTGAGTGTTTAGCAACCAGCTCTCCAGGGAAAGCGCTGGTCTGTAGCATTTGCCAATTCCCGTGGTGTAAATATTCCCACCTCCCCCTACGGCCCACTTGAGCTCTCAGCATGATGTCACTGATAGAGTTGGGATGAGAAGTGGTTTTCATGAGTATCTGGCACACCAATCAGTAATAACTCACAGCAGCCCAATGTGGCGGGGGGGAGGGGGTGGTGGTGGTGGTGGTGCCAATTTTATAGATGAAGGCACAGAGAGGTTAAGATGGTGCCCCGAAATCCTTGTCTCTGTGTCTCAGGGGCGGCTCTGGGAACTCCGATGGAGGCACTGCCCACCGAGTTCAGATCTGCGTCTAAACTCCTCTCCTCCGGATTCCCCAGGGCCAACTTCACCGCCCCCCCCCGCTCCCCCCCCCCCCAGACGGGAATCTCAGGGCAGGGAGCCTGGCACCAGGCGCACAGAGCGCGGGGGGATATCTGAAGGGTGAAGCTGAATGCTCTGATTTCAGTGGAATGAGCCAACTGGACTAGAACCTGGGGCTGGCTGTGAGGGGTAACATCTTAAGCAGTAGCTTTACCGTGGTCGCTGAGGACATTAGCGCGTCTGAGAAGGGGTGGCTGCTCTGCTTATTCTGGGAGTGGGGGGCGGACCAGGGCTCACACTCAGAGGGTCTGCCCCGCAGCCCTGCTCCTGCTGTCAGCATCCTGAGACCCAGCATCTTCCCTGTGTTGGGGGCTGGACAAGACTGAAGGGCAACCCGGGGCCAGTGCACAGGCGTTTCCACCTGCACGATGTCCGTGTGTTTTACGTCTGGTGCGTCCCACTGGGGCCGCCCGGATGGCATCCGTGGTGATGAGCGTTTTGAAGTTTTCCTGCTCAGGCTGGCCAGTGTGGCTCAGTGGTTGAGTGTCGACCTATGAACCAAGAGGTCACCAGTTCCATTCCTGGTCAGGCACGTGCCTGGGTTTCGGGCTTGAGCCTCAGGAGGAGGCGTGCAGGAGGCAGCCGATCAGTGATTCTCTCTGATCACTGATGTTTCTATCTGTCCCTCTCCCTTCCTCTCTGAAATCAACAAAAATATATTTTTTTTAAAAAAAGAAAGAAAGAACGGGAGAGCGATTTTGGAGGAAGAGACGTTGATCTTCCCCCGCCCCCTCCACACCCCCCCCCCCCCCAAACTGTGATTTCATCTCGTTATTGCTTAGGGTGAGATTAAGGTTTTTAAAGGTGAGGCAATTGGAAGGAAATTGTTAAATAAATTAAGTGCAGGTGGAACGTGGGTGTGGCGAGCATCGTGCAGGTGGTGAGTGGCGAGCGTGGCGCGGCCTGCAGCGGGTCTCCTGTGCCCCTGGGACCTGGATGTGGCCATGGGGACGGCCATGGTGGTCGCTAGCCTTCCTTCTCCCGTGGAGGAAGCCAGGCTCGAGCTGCTGCCTGCAAGTCCCGGCTCACGCTCCCCCGCTCCCGGGGCCTTTCTCGGGACGTTGGCAGCCACCACTGGCTGACCGGTCCCCAGCAGCACCTGCTGCGTTCTTCTTCTTTTTTTAATTGATTTTTAATTTTTATTTTATTGATTTGAGAGAGAGAGGAAGAAGGGGAGAGAGAGAGAGAGAAAGAGAGAGAAACATCGACTTGTTGTTCCACTTTTTAATGCATTCATTGGTTGATTCTTGTGTGTGCTCTGACCTGGGATCGAACCCCCAGTCTTGGAGTATCTGGATCCAACCAACGGAGCTGCCCAGCCAGGGCCAGCACCTGCTTCTTGCTGGGCCTTCCCCCACCACAGTGGCTGCAAATGGGTGCTCACTTCCCTGGCTCCCTGGCAGCTCAGGGTGGCCCAGGGAGTTGTGAGCAGAAAAAGCAGAAAACCAGGCAGGAGCGGCCCTGGTGCTGGCATGATCACCGAGGCTAACGTCGGCTCTGGGGCTCCAGCTGCTTTCAGGGTCACGTGCACACGGGCTGCTCCCACCGCCTGAAAAGAAACTCATCCAGCAACCTGGACCTTGAATGGGAAATAAGTGCCCACGTGCCCGGGTTGCAGGCTCCATCCCCAGTGTGGGGCGTGCAGGAGGCAGCCGATCAGTGATTCTCTCTCATCATTGATGCTTCTATCTCTCTCTCCCCCTCTCCCTTCCTCTCTGAAATCAATAAAAATATATATTTTAAAAAAAAGAAATGAAGTGCCCAGTGTAGCACGTGGCCCATCAGGGGCACTTCGTAGATGGATATCTATGTGTTATTATAAATAGTCCTCACCAGAGCGTGCTGTCAGCATTCATTGTTTCATTAAAGGTGTTCAAGGTGTGGACTGACTCGGACCACTGCCCGCACACAGAGGGCCCGTTACGGTGACGGTCATTAGTATTATCGTAGCATTCCAGGCATTGTCATTGTGTAGTCACTCAACAAACATCTATCGCACACCCACGTGTGCAGGCACCACCTCGGTCCTGTGCATTCGGCCGTGAGAAGAGCGGAGGGTCCACCCAGCCAGGCCCCGAGGCCCCCACGATCCGCCCCACAGGTCACTCACCAGAACTGCGCTGTGCTCCCTGTGCGCTGACGGGGTGAGGCAGGGTGCCGAGCGCAGCAGAGACCCCAGGGAGCAGCTGGCACCCCTGAGACCTCAGCAGCTTGGGTGTGTGGGCCAGTGGGCCACCTCGCGGGCCTTGCCCCCAGGCCCAGCGTTTGGAATGGGGTCAGGCGGGCTGAGAGCGGCGCTGGCAGAATCCCCGCAACGAAGCCGGGTAGCGCTGCCCGGCCGCCCCCTGACCTCCCTGGGTGTCCCCTATGCCGAGCCTCTGAGAACTCAGCTTCTGTGTGTTATCCTGGCCCAGCAGGCTCTGGGCGGGCTCCATGGAGTGTGGTCCCCACCTGGCTGAGTCCCCCGCAACACACATACTTGAAAGAAATCACAGCGCATCAACGGTGGCATCCATTATGGCCAACACCAGGGCTCTGAATGGACTTGGGCCTAATGAATGATCCCAAGAACATGCCTGTCACCCAAGGCTCCAAGAGAAGCGGGTGGGGCTGGTGAATGTTATGAAGGACTTTACAGGGACGTCCGTCCAATTGTCACCAGGGCCTTGGTGGAGACGCCTTGGGAGTGTGACAACCCTGATAGTCTGTGGTCCCGCAACAGGGTGGCGGTGCTGGTGATGGTGGTGAAGTTAATGACAATGATGGTGATGATGACGATGGTTGTGACAGTGACGGGCTGGTGGCAGTGATCATGCTGCTGCTGCTGCTGCTGCTGGTGAGGGTGGAAAGTGATGGTGGTGGTGAGTGGTGATGAGGAGGATGGTGACAATGGTGATGGCGATGACAGCGGTGGTGATGACGATGGTGGTTGGTGATGGTTGTTGAGATGATGATGATGGTGGCGGTGATGACAGAGATTCCCATTCACTACTGCTGTTATGCTCTGTTGTGTTGAGCACCTTACATTCTCTCTCTTTTTTTTTAATCAATCCTATGAGTTAAGAACTATATTTATAGACTAGAGGCCCGGTGCACAAATTCGTGCACAGGTGATGGGTGAAGTCCTTCAGCCTGGCGGAGATTGAGGCCTATGGGGGACCGGCCAGCAGAAGGGAGGGACCATGGGAGATTGGCCGGCCGGCCCCCTGATCAGGGCCATGTGTGAGGGAGGAGCCATGGGAGGTTGGCTGTGGGAGCACACTGACCACCAGGGGGCAGCTACTGCATTGAGCGTCTGCCCCCTGGTGGACAGTGTGCATCATAGCAACTGGTCAACTGGTTGTTCTGGTCGTTCCAGTCGTTTGGTCATACAGTCATGTAGGCTTTTATATATATGGGTAAGAAAACTGAAGTCCGCAGAGATGTGCTCAAGGTCATATGGCTGGTAAGCCAGGAATCAATTCCCAACCCATAACTGTCCCACTGCCCAGTCCCCTCCGGGGCACCGCACTGCCTGTTTCTTCTGCCATTCGCTGCCAGACTGTAGACTCCGGAGGATGCTCTCTGTGTAGCATCCATGGGAAGCACACTGGGCCCGTCAGAGCCGAGCCTGCAGGCCCCTGGGTGTCTTCACCCTGTGAACTCCCTCCCCCGCCCGCCCTCCCTCATCCCTGCTCCAGCATTTCGGTTTGACTTGCTTCTTGTGTTTATTCCTGCTCCAGGATCCCGAACACCTACCATTTGGCCCGGGTGGTCCATCCGGCACACGCTTCCAGGAGGGTTTCTGTGAGGCACCTGTAACGTTCTCATGCTTGGAAACGCCCAGCGACTCCCACTGAGGGCCGAGAGAGTCCGCTAAGCTCTGGAAAGCCCCTCGGTCCATCCTCCCGGGGCCCCCCCATCAGGGTACTTCTCACCCGATCAGTTTTATCTCCTGCTCCGCAACAGCCAGGACTAAATCCCATCTCTGTGACTTTGCTCACAGAGACCCTTCCTCGGAGATTGCCCCTCTCCTCCTCCTCCCGGCCTCCTCCAGCAATGAGACTTCCCACACTCCTCCAGCCCGCATCCCAGACACTCACACACTGTCCCCTGTGAAGTGGCATGCTCTCACGCAGGGCTGCGTGTTTCTTGGGCGACTCTTCTCTTATTAAACAGGTGAGCCAAGTCATGAAAGGCAAGGACTACGTCACGTCGTGGCCGCCCAGACCTGGCCCTGCAGCTGACCGCAAGGTGGCCTTTCAAAGTGACCTGGCCTCTCCCAGCCAACGTCACCAAAGGGAAACAGTAGATCCTCGTCGGCAGAGGCATCGTGAGACATGAAATGGCATCAAACAGAAAGACCCTCCTGCTAAGCGTTCCGAGTTAGGAAGACGGCGGGCATGTCGATCACCAGCCCGCTGCCCGCATGGTGAGAGCGTCCCGGAGTGTGAGTGACTCCCCCTCCCCACTCCCCGAGCACACAGCCCGGCACATGGTCTACAACAGTCAGCTCTGGGAGCCCTCTGTGCCCCAGGCTCCGTGCAGAAGGCTCGGTGTCCTGAGCACTTCCAACCCCCCTCACCTCCTTTAATGACCCTGATGCCTCTCAGGAAGGCACCGCCCTGGTCCTTGTGCTGCAGTGAGAGCTGCGGCTTGGTGACAGCACAAAGCTGCAGGGCCCACCTGCCTCCTGGGCCCCAGCTTCGCTGCCCGTGTGGCGCACCCCGGGTGGCTGTGTGTGTCTTCACCCAGCAGACCTCCTGGTTCCCGACCTGGGGCACCTCCCCACACGCACACGGACGACCGTCTTTTCCTCGGGGATGGCATGTGGCCCCAACTCCCACAAAAAGTGGCTCCAATTCCACCGTGGGAAAGGAGTCAGCCCTCCAGGTCAAGTTTAAGCCGCCCTTGCTAAGGAGGGGGCGCCTTAAATGTCAATGTCCCTTTACAGGGACAGGGAAGTTCATGCTCCTCCTACTAATAGAGCTTAAAATACATAAAGGAGCCAGGCCAGTGTGTGCTCAGTGGTTGAGCATCAGCCTATGAACCAGGAGGTCAAGGCTCAATTCCCAGTCAGGGCACATGCCCAGGTTACAGGCTTGATCCCCAGTAGAGGGCATGCAGGAGGCAGTTGATCAATGATTCTCCTCATTGATGTTTCTCTCTCTCTCTCTCTCTCTCTCTCTCTCTCTCTCTCTCTCTCTCTCTCTCTCTCTCTTTCCCTTCCTCTCTGAAATCAATAAAAAAAATACATGAAGTAAAAACTGATAGAACTGAAAGGAGAAATAGACAAATGTACAGTTAGTCACAGATTTGAATACTCTCAATAGTTGCTAGAACAAGTAGGACAAAAATCACTGAGAACATAGACTTGAACAACCCTATCACCTAAGTTGACCCAACTGATATTTTGAAAATACTCCATCCAGCAAGAGTGACATGCACATTTTTTTCAAATGTACAGGGACTATTTACCAAAACAGATCATATTCTGGGTCATCAAATAAGCCTCAATAATTTTAAAAGGCTTCATGTCATACAAATTGTGTTCTCTGGTTACAGTGAAATGAAATTAGAAATGAGTAACAGAATGATACTTAGAAAGTAAATATTGCTCTTCTAAACAGCCAATGATCAAAGAAGATACCACAAGGGAAATTAGCAAGTATTTGGAGATGACTGAAAAAGAAAAACACAACTCACCAAAATTTGTGAGGTGTAGCCAAAGCAGTGCTCAGAGGAAAATTTATAGCAGTAAAGTGCCCATTTTAGAAAAAAAGATGGGTCTCAAATCAATGGTCTCAGCTTCTACTGAGCCATTGCCGTGCCATTCAAGATGTGTCCCGCACATGCTCCATTTGTTGATTAGTATTGATTAGCCCGGGACTTGGGGTGCTGGTCTAGTTGTTACATTAGTTCTCAAAGATATACTACCTAGGATGAGATCCGCCTCCTAACAGGTCAGGAGTAGGGAAGGGGGATAAATCCAGGAGTTCATAAACAGCTTTATGAGGTCCCTTACCAAAGTTCCTCCCTCTCCATGATATCCCCAGTACTTTCCAATTCCCTGGCTTCCCTTTCCAGTCCTCTGGCCAGAAAGATGAGACTTCAATTCATCTACTCTCCCTCACACTCCCACAGTGGCACCCACATCCAGGGCCAGCGGCAGGGGGACAGAGAGAGAAGAAAGTAACGGGGCCGACCACAAGGGGACCACAGCTCCCGCAACGGGCAGAAAAGATCCCACCTCCTCAGTGTGGGCTCCTGCAGGTTCCCGTCGTCATCGCTGGCACTTCCACTGACTTCTTGGGGTTTGGGGAGGGGGTGTGAGAGAATGGAAGAACCCAGGAAATTTGCATACTAGGTACTTGTCCTGAGGGATTCAAGTTCAATTCCTTACCCCAGGGGCTGGAGGTAAAGGGCTTCTTCTAGGGTTCTCTGTGCCACAGTGCTCACTTTCGGGGTTCCCGATGCACTTAAAAAGAGGTGAACTCGTTTTCCCGGGGTTCTTCAACTTCTGGCGTTCTTCCTTTCTCCTCCGCTCCGGTTTTCCGCCCAGCGTCCTGAGTGGCTGCTGCGTGCCTCCTGCCCGGTGTTACGGGTGCCTTCCGTGGGAGAGGCGGGAGCTGGCTCTGTCGCTCTGGAAGCAGGCCACCGTTTGATTTTTGCCCAAGTGCCAAGGCAATTCAACGGGGAAAGGATAATCTTTCAACAAATGAGGCCGTAACAACTGGAGAGCCTTGTGCAAGAAAACGAATCCTACTGTTGCCCTTCAAGCACACGCTGAGACGGGGGTGAAGTAGGTGATAAATCTAAACGGAAGAGCTGGAACCATAAAACTTCAAGGGGAGCGCACAGGAGAAGGCCGCCGTGATCAAGGAACTGGCAAAGGTCTCTTAAATAGGACGCAGAAGCCACAAACCATAAAAGAAAAACACCAAACTGCATTTCGTAAAATGAAAAAATTTTTGCTTTTCAAAAGACAGTCACACAAATGAAAAGGCAGGCCACAAACTGGGCAAAGCTTCTTGCAAAACATGTATCCATAAAAGGACTCGTATCTAGACTAGATGAAGAATTCTTACAGCTCACGACTAAGAACTCCAACAAACTAACTTGAAGAGTCACTTCATCCAACACATGCAGATGGAAAACATTCACATGAAAAGATGCCCGAAGTCATTGATCGTTAGGGAAGTGCCAATGGAAGCCCCCATCGTGCCCCACATCCGCTGGGACGGCTGATTTTAAAGAGACAGAGGGTGCCAAGTGCTGGAGAGAGGGCAGCGCCACACAGCCTCACACCCTGCGGGGAGGAATCTGAGAGGGCTCCACCACTTCGGGAAGCAGTTTGGCAGTTTCTCCAAAAGCTACACGTATACCATTATCGGAGCCACCCACTTGACAATTGGTATTTAGCCAAGAGAGGGAAAAGCATATGCCCGGGCAGAACTGCACGCAAATGTTAACAGCAGCTTTCTGTGTAACAGCCTGGATGATGGTAGTAACAGCCCACAGGTCCACCAGCGGCTGATTGCATACACATGGGGTACAGCTGCACAATGGAATACTACTTGGCAATGAAAAAGGAACGAACTTTTGCTACACGCAACAACCGGGGCGAATCTCAGTTGCATTATCCTGAGTGAAGGAAGTCCGTCAAAAAGGCTACATCCGGTGTGATTCCATTTACAGAAAGTTCTAGAAAATCTTTAGAACAGAAAGATCGGTGGTTGCCTGGGGTACGGAGCAGGGAGGTACAGGAAGGGGTGCCAAGGAAGAAGCAGGAAACTTTGAGAGACGATTTTTATGTTAATTACTTCATTATGATGGTAGATTCACGGTCAGATACATATGTTACTATTGTATGAAACTGTACGTGGAAAACATATGCCATTTATTGCATGTCAATTCTACATCAATCAAGCTGTGGATGGGGGAAGAGGCCACAAGCCAAAGAATGCAGGCGGCCCCTGGAAACTGGGAAAGGCGCGGGAGCAGACTCTCCCGAGAGCTTCCGGAAGGAACCAGTCTCGGGTTGAGCCCCTGGGAGACTCATTTAGGATTTCTGACCTCCAGACTGTAAGATAATAAATGTGTGTGGTCTAAGTCACTAGTGTGTCATCATTGGTTGCAATAGCCACAGGAAACCAAGAAAAACATTTTCACATTTTTATCCGCTTTTAGGCAAATGTGCTCTGAAAACTTCAGGCAACAAACTGAATTTGGAGATAGAGCGTTTAGGAGGAAACTAAGGTAACATGAGGTCACGAGAACGGGCCCTAATCTGATGGGGTAGGCGGCCTCATTGGAAGAAGTCTCTCTCTCCCTCTCTCTCTCTCTCTCTCTCTGTCTCTCTCTCTCCTCTCTCTTTCTCCCACCCTCTCTCTCTGCCGTATGATGACACAGCACGCAGCTCGCCAGCTGCAAGCCAGGAGCCGGGTTCGCTGCAGAGTCCGGCCATGCTGACAGTTTGATCTTGGACTTCCAGCCTCCAGAATTGTGAGGAGATAAATGTCTGATGCTTGACTCGCCGTCTATGGCGTTTTGTTGTCAGCCTGAGCCGACTACGGAATTTGCAGTGTCCTTTGCAATTGCAGTGGGTGCTGTATGCACTGCCCCTGTCCCTCCCACCACCCCCCTGCCCCAAGCCCTCGGCACCCTGCTGACAGCAGCCTCCCCCAAAGGTAGGCCCCCTCTACGGGGCTAGACCACACCGAATGCCTGGCCTTGACTCCGGACGATTCCGCAGGTCTTCCCACTGGATGGCCGAGGCCTCTGTGGAGACCACATCTCGGTTCAGCTTCTCCTCTGCCTGGGGCTGCTCCCCGCATTCCCCGAAAGGTGGTGTTGCCTTGATCACCCCTCAGTCAATTCCCTCCACGCAAATCCGAGTCTCCCGCGGGAGCTGCTCGGACTTGAGCAGAGAGGTGGGTTTGTGGTTTAGCCAAGTGCGTGCGGGAGCTGAGCAGGCATGCTGGCGATGACGGCTAAGTGGTCATGTCATTCCCGTCTCTTCCTGTTGTGATGACGTTGGCTTCCCACTGCCATGCCGCGCCTGCCAGGACTCGGGTAATGGGCCCACGTGGAGGGGGGTCACCTTCAACACGCGTTTCTGTGTCTGCACATCCCCTCTAGCCAGCCCGCCCCGCTGCCTGCTACATGCCACGGGCCGGGGACAGTCCATGCCACACGGAGCATAGAATGTACCCGATGACCCTTGCCCAGGCCTGTGACCCCCAAATCACGACATGGAAGAAAATGTTTGCTTTAAGCCACTAAGTCTGGATCATCTGTTACCAGCAGCAGGTGACTGGAACCTGATTCCCTGGACCTTCGGACGGTCACGCACTCACAGACACGAAGTCGCATTAAGAGATTGGCAAGTGCCACTGCAGAAATGGTGGGGAGCGGGGGGGTTAGAAGGGCAAGAAAAGTGTGTGAGACCCTGCTACATGCCAGGCACATGCCCAGCATTTCCTGTCTGTTACCTGCAGGAGCCTGGCATGGGCTGGGTGAGGTGGAATGCCTCTTGCCACTCTATAGAGGGGCACACGGAGGCCTGTGGGGGACGGGGGGGGGGGCGGCTTGCTCAGAGTCACCCCACTAGTGAGCAGTACCCCAGGATTGTGCCTACATGTGCATACATGCATACACTCACTCATTCACTCATTCATTCAGCCAGGGTCTCTCCGGTGTCTACTGTAAGCCAGGCTCCGTGTAAGGGGCCGGGAAGGGAACGGTGGGGTCGGTGCCGGGCTTGGGAGCAGCTGGGCTGGGGGCACAGATTTAAATAGGCTGGTCCGAGTGGGCAGCTCTGCCAGGGCCGATCGGAGCCACATGGAAGGGTGAGGCTCCGGCCGGGCAGTCTGGGGCCCTCACCCTCAGCCGGGAGAGGACAGCGGCCCGGGGAGCGCCCTGACAGCCCTGGAGAAGCTCAGGCCCCTCCTTCCGAGCTGGGTCTCCGGCAGGGCTGGGCAGGCTGCCTGGCACCAGATAATAATGCTCCCTGGCGCCCACACAGGCAACCAGCTTCGCAGGCGTCCCCGGCTCCGTGGTAATTGCTCGGAACACAAAGGGCCATATAATTTGCATCAAAGGCCCTTGCAGGGAAGTCTCCGAGGAGGCCCTTCACACTGCCCTGGGGCCAGCTCTGCCTCTGGAGCCAGCCCTGGTGGCTCCGCACTGTGGGTCTGTGTTGCTTGCACCTCTCCTCTCCGGGCCTCGGTTTCTTTGCCTGTAAAATGGGGCATTGTAGGTGAGGATGGAGCCAGGAAGTCGCATGAGAACAATTTCATAAATATGTTCAGATCCTAAGTTCTAGCTACACTGGACAACACACTGTCCTTTGAACACACCCTGCACATCCATCCATCATCCAGCCGTCATCCAGCGAGCATTTCCTGTGTCCATTCTGTGTGAGGCCTGGGGTCCGGGGTTGCGGATGCCACCAGGATGGAGTCCCTGGCTTCTAAGAGCTGGCTATCAGGAGGAGACAAGCCAGGCAACAGGACAGGATGAACAGGGAGCTACAGCTCTGCGGGGGAGGGGGTTGGGGGCTGGGCTTTGAAGCTTGAATAGGGGTCCGCCCTGTAGAAGTGTGGAAGGACATCCAAGTGGAGGAAATGGCGTGTGCAGAGACACGGCAGGCCACAGTGTGTTGGGTGGCAGGCAGATGGGGTGGCCCAGTGGGCGGGAGGGTGCATGGGTGGTGAGGCTGGGAGGCAGGGTCTGGGATAAAGGGTCCTCTGCAGGCTGGTCTGAGAGTCCGGGCTCTGTCCGTGGGCGACTGGGAGCCACAGAAGGGTTTTCAGCAGGGGAGACACAGTGAGCTGCACTGGGGTGAAAGGGTCCCGCGTAGCATGTAGAGGGGAAGTGGTGACAGGCGGGGGCAGCTGGATCTAGGGGAAACGAAGCAATTGTTTAGATAAACCTCACCCATCCACTCTGCAAATACTCACCGGGCAGCTGCTGTAAGCCCTCACCAGGTAGGCGCTGGAGGCACACACACAGCACTGACATGCTGGTGGGAGAATTCTCCATCAACATAATCTATAAGGAAGTGTGGGGCACCAACAAGGGCCACGGAGGAAGCCAAGCAGAGGTGGGTGGGTTCATGTGTTTGGTTGGCCCCCAGCATCTCTGCTCACCTCCTTCTGCATCCTCAACTGCAGGGGCTGGAAAGCGAAAAACTGCATTTCCCAGACTTCCTTGCAGCTAGAGCTCTGCGCCCAGTTAGGGTCCACCATGTAAATACTAGTACAGTTGTTGAAGCAGGAGAAAGCAAAAGTGTGTGTGGGGGGAGCACTTTCTACTGCTCTGCGCTACCTTTTGGCAGGGGAGAGGGGGTGCAGGAGGGGGCCAGGGGGCTGTTTCTGCAGCAAGCAGTGGTACAGTGAGTCTGGACAGGTCAAAGGGCAGGGACGGTGTCTCCCCTGTGTGCCAGTGTCCAGCACTGGGCCTAGTGCACAAGTGCACGCAGGGATCTCCAGCTCGATGGCGAGCTGTGGGTCTGCAGGGCCTGTATCGGGGTTATCTGGGGCCCTGTGGACCGGCCTGGAGGGTCCCACCCTCTCCCATGGCCCCGGCCAAGGTGACAGGTCTGTTCCCCCAGAGCCCTGGGCACTGTGGGGAAGCTGAGCCCCGGAGGAGTGGCTGGGGTGGGGCAGGCCAGGGGAGAGCCACGCCGCCTTGTCCACGCTCCACGCTGGCCTGTGCCTGGGGGCCAGGTGTCTAACCCGCTGGGGAAGGGCGGGCACCGCATGCGCACACAGGGGGCGGCGGCTGGGGGGAAGTTGTGAGCTCATCGCCCTGGGAGCCAGACCGCCTTGCTTCCAATCCCAGCTCCCCCACTTTCCCGCTGCGGGCCTGGTGCGAGCTTCTCCAAGGCCTGGGCCTCAGTGTCCCCATCTCTGAGATGGGGACAGCTGCTCTCAGTGTTCGTCCAGGGCCGCTCCCCGGGTACCACACCCTGGTGCGCATGAGACGGTCGCCGTGAGAGAGGGTGAGGGAAGCAGGAGCCACAGCACCCAAATGCAACGTGGGCCCAGGGTGGTGGCCCCTCAGACAGAGGCTGCAGAGGGACCCCGGGCGAGCCTCGCCACCCACACCCGAGGTGGGAATGAGCGCCTCCCGCCACCTGCCGCAGGCTCGCTGGGGAGTGAGGGGCCGCTTCTCCATGCCCACGGCTCCACAGCCACGCTCTTCTGCTGTGAAGTCCTCGTGTTTGTGGGGGCCGCGCTGGGGGGCCAGAGTGAGAGCCAGAACCTTGTCAGGTAGAATGAAGCCCAGAGATGGAAACCAGGGGTGGAGGGAGGAGCCCAAACCCCTGGCGGGGAGCCCCTGGTGACCATCAGGCTCCGCCGAGCTCCTGGAATCTGGCACAGGTAGGTGCACAGGCTGACCCGCCTGCCAGGTGAGGGAGGCGAGGGAGGCAGCGGCCTTGGGCGGACACAGCCTTGTCCCCAGATCCTGCGCCTCAGCTGTGAGCAGAGCTTCGTGTGAACTTGGGGGCAACCCCAGGAGAGAGCCGGTGGCTGGGGCCGCCTGGGATCCACCCATGTTTCCCAAATAAATACTCTGAGCACCGTGCAAGTCCTTGCTTCACCCGATTTCCCCGTGGAGCATAAGCGACAGCTTAGCATTTCTCGGCAGCCGGTGGCGTCCAGAATCTCACGCAGGTCAAAACAGAAAATGCAGAGTACCCGGCTCACCCTCTCTGTTCTGACGGAACCTCACGGCTTGCCAAGTGCTTCACCAAGGATCCCGCCACAGTCTTCGGAGGCCGGTTATTTTACTGCGAATGACATATGAGGGAACTGAGGCATGGGGGGGCGGGGGGGGGGGGCAGCGAGATGGCCAGGACGGGCCCCGGTCCATGCGGGCCGGCAAGTTGTCTGGATGACAGGGCGAGGCTTTGATCGGAGAACGAGGGCCCGTGGTGCCCTTGCCGATGTATTAGGCGACGCTGGGAGAGCACTGAGCCTCCGGGCAGCAAGAAACCAGGGCTCTCGGACCCAACCGGGTGGGATGGGTGCCTCCCTCACCTGCACCTGTCCAGTGTGGAGTTTGAGGAGCTTTGACATGAAGGCTGGTTACAGGGGCAGGCAGTGTGCAACAGGAGCCCGTCGGCAGCTCAGCCTGGCTCCAGCCCCATGGCAGGGGAGGGAGGGTGGGTGAGGGAGACCTCCAGGAACCAGGTGATCAAAGCATTCCAGAAAAGAGAGAAGGGGGCCCGTGAACTCCATGGGTAGACTGACCAGGGACGGTATAGCCAGGGAGGCCAGACCGGGGTTACGGGCTGGTGGACAGTTGGTCTCAGGCAAAGAGATGCTGAACACCTAAAGGGCTTGTTAAAATTCAGGTCTCCATAAACGCTGCCTCGAAGGAAGGCCTGTCCCCTCAGGGGGCCCAGCAGAGAGAGGGACCTGGGGTCTGTGGCCAGCACGGCCGGATGTTCACGGAACTATGGACCGTGGGGCTGGAGGCCCCTGCTCTGACCCCGCCTCCTGCAGAGCTGTCAGCCCCAGTCTCACCTGGGCTGCACCACTTGCCGGCTGTGTGGCTGTGGGCCGGTTACTCAGCCTCTCTGAACTCCGGGCTCCTAATCCATAGCAATGGACGCAGCGCCTGTGGTTGGTAATCTAGAGTGGAAGTGAGATCTTCTTAAAGTGTGCTCATAAGTCAACCTCCGAGGTGTCGTGATGGGATATTCCCGGGTGATGCCGTGGGGGAGCTCAGCCAGAATACAGTCATTCCTGTCCCCTCCTCCGGGAAGTCCTCCCTGACTGATGCTGCCCTCCAGCCGGGTAGGCATCTCCTTTGGGCTCCCACATCCTTCCCCACCCCATTCTCCTGCCAGCACTGACCGGTCCACCTCCTTGGGGTCCCTTAGTCCGCCTTCCCTCAAGACTGTGAGCTCCTTGGGGGCAGGACTTGTCTGTCTGCCCCTGTAGCCCCAGGTCTGGCCCATTTCCTGGCACATAGCTGCTGAATGAACAAATGAATGAGTGACTTTGATCCTCTGGCAATGCCGGGAGGCAGATGGGACAGACAGCCTGACCCCATGGTATAGAAAGGGGAACGAGGCTGTGAGGAGTGAAGCGCCTCACCCAAGGGCGCCTCAAGGCCGCGGGCACTTGACTTTGGGTGAGAACGCCTCAAGGACTTTTGTAGGGCGATAAATCCCTGCTCTGCCTTGTTTCTAAGTGACGACTGAGAGCGCTGCCCGTGACCCTGGAGAACTCCGGCCTGAGAAAAGCGAGAGGCGGCCCAGGGCCCTGGAATGGGCCGGGGGAGCGAGAAAGGGCTGTTTCTCAGAAAAGAATGGTTCGCAAATCCCTGTTCACCTTATTTAAGGCTCCAAATTTTCCGAGAGGCCTAATTGAACATTCCTCCCTGGAGCCCTCTGGGTGGAACAATTAACCGGCCTCTTCCAGCCAGCGGCTCCCCGGGCCGGCCCCAGATTTATGTCTCGTGGGGAGGCAGCCTATTAGCTGCGGCCATAAATCTCGGGCCCTGGCTGGCAAGGTGGATTTTAATAAAATCATAGGGGACGGAGCCAGGCTGGGGCGGCAGATTTCCGGGGGGAGAGCCAACATTCGCCCGTAATTAATCGAGACGCCTTTGAGCTCCGGGGAAATGCCCAGGATTTTAATGAAAATTCAGGAGCTGGAAGCAGTGACCAGTGGCAACCAGTCTCCCCGCTGGGCTGGGCATGCAAGGAGCTGGGGGGCGGGGCCGGGCACCCCTGCCGAGGGCTCGCGAAGTTGGCTGATGTTCAGTGGACACTGGTGAAGTCCTTCTGGGCGTTTAACTGTGGGGACGCTTTCATACCAGCGGGTAGATCGTCTCCCCACGCCCCGAGGGGCCTCTGGCTTCCCAGGCACCCGTGTCCAGGCACCCCTCCCCTCCCCACGGCGCAGAAGCAAGAGGGTCAATGCCGGGCCTGTCGAGGGGCCTCCGGATGGTGATGCGGGGCCTCGCTCCTCCTGGTCAGTGCTCACGGCTTGCTCTGAACTTGGCTGGCCTGTTAGCCAGACCTCCACATGCTGGAGGGTCCCAGACGCCGCCGGCCTAGACCCTGTTTCTTCCTCCTCTCCCCTCCCCTCCCTTTCCCTCCCCTTGCCCTCTCCTTCTCCTCTCCTCTCCTCTCCCCTCCCCTCCCCTCCCCCCCTCCCCTCTCCTCTCCTCTCCTCTCTTCTCCCCTCCCCTCCCCTCCCCTCCTCCCCTCCCCTCCTCCCCTCCTCTCCTCTCCTCCTCCCCTCCCCTCCCCTCCCCTCCCCTCCCCTCCCCTCCCCTCCCCTCCCCTCCCCCCCTCCCCTCCCCTCCCCTCCCCTCTCCCCTCCTCTCCTCTCCTCTCCTCTCCCCTCCCCTCTCCTCTCCTCCCCTCTCCTCTCCTCTCCTCTCCCCTCCCCTCCCCTCCCCTCCCCTCCCCTCTCCTCTCCTCTCCACTCCTCTCCTCTTCTCCTTGTAGTCTCATGTACTCTGTCTCCAGTCCACACCCCTCTCTTCTCTCCAGACTCCTATACCTAACTGCTCCCTGATCCATCCTATTGGCATCTTTCCAACACATCCAATCTGACAACCTCCCCCCACCCCCTCCCTGCCTCTCCATCCTCATCTTAAATGACTACCTGTCATACACTCGCACAGTCCCGAAGCTCAGCAGTGGCCTTGTCCCCTCCCTCGGTTTTCTCATCTCTCGGTGTCTTTCCAGATCTCCCTCTAAGCCTCACATCCCCGTCTTCAGCAGTCCCGCCTGGCCCCCTGGCCCAAGTCTGCCGCCTCGATCAGCTCAGGCTGCAGGCTGGGAGGCATACACAATGATACATATTTCTCATGGTCCTGGAGGCTGGGAAACCCAAGATCAAGGTGACCGTCAACTCGGTTCCTGATGGGAGCCCTTCCTGGCTTGCAGACGGCCACCTTCTCATTGTTGGAGAGAGAGAGAGATCTGGGGTGTCTCTTCTTCTTATAATAACGCTGATCCCATCACGGGGCCCCACCTCATGGCCTCCTCCAAACCTGGTCACCTCCCACAGGCCCTGTCTCCTAACTCCATCACATTGCTGCTCAGGCCTCCAGTGCACAAATTTGGAGGGACACTCGCATTCAGCCCGTAGCTCCACCGTTGGCTGCTGCCTGGATGACCCCCACTTCATCGTCTTGCCTGCCTCTCTCCTCCACACAGCGGCCCAAGAGAGCTTTTTCTAAAATGCAAACAAGGTCATGTCACTCCTCTGTCAGGGACTGGGAAGGGTCTGGGATGGTAACCCACTTGCAAGTGAGCAGGTCAGCCTGCCGAAGTTTCAGAACTGCTGTCCGAAGACACACGGCCCTTGGATCAGAGACAGAGAGCAGCAATATTACCGACAGCAACAGCAATAGCCAGGAGATCATCCTTTCCTTGAATCTCCCCCCTGCCCCGCCCCCCAGCCCCGTTCCCAAAGGGTGATTCAGCAGAGCCAAGGAGTTTCTGCACAGACAGTGGGCTGCATTGCAGGAAAGGAACCCCAAGCTTAGGGAACCTGAATCTTTTATAACGAGCAGCAAGCAAACATGCCCAATGAGATATTGGTTTGCATCGTACTGGACAGCACACACGCCTGCCCTCTTCGAACAGGTAGTGGAACAAAGGCCATCAGAGCTCCTGATGGTGGGACACGCAGAAGAGTGACAGGTTTGCAGAGAAAGACTCTGTGCTAGGTCTCTATTCCTGTGAAACAATATCACTACACCCTTAGAACAACATGTATTTGTTATCTCCTGGTCACAGACCTCTGAGTCTGAAATGAGTTCGCTGGGTGGTCGGCTGGGCTGGGTTCTCAGGTGGAAGCCTGGCCAGGAAAGGGTCCCCTGACAAGAGATTATTGGCAGAACCTTGTTCCTTGTGGTTGCAGGATGGACCGCTCAGTCTCTTGCTGGCTGCGGGCTGGATGCTGCTGCTGGCTCCCGGAAGTCAGGGGTGGACCTCGCCCACACACCTCATCAAAGCCAACAGGGGGGTGGGGCCGCTGAGCAAGACGGTGCTCCTGTGGGATGCAACCTACACACAACCTCGGGCATCCGTCAGCTCCACCGTGTCCTGTTGGTCAGAGCAGGTCGCAAGCTGTTCCCTCACCCGGGAGAAGATCCCACAGGAGCAGGACTGTTGCAGGTGGGGCTCCTGGGGACCATCCTCAGAGCTCCTGCCATCACCTCCAATGTCCCCTGCTTAAAACCCAGTGGTGTGAAGAGGGTGGGTTTTATGTCATAGGAATTATATCTCAATTTTTTAAAAAACAGTGGTTTCTTGGGATTAAGCCCAAGCTCCCTGCCCTGGCTCCTTGGGCTCCACTGGCCCCAGTGGCCTGTCTGGGGAATGTGCTGGAAAGTGTAATTATACGAGACACTATGACAGGGCTCAGCGAGGCGAATGGCACAGGGTAGGTGCGCGGGCAGCATGAGTCCCCCCAGTGCCCCCTTTGGTGCCTGGTTGCTAAACACACCACTCCTCCCTTGTCTTCCTCCACCCCCCACATCCCTCAGCCTCCGCCCCTCCCCCCTCCGAGATGACCCGTGGCTCTGCAGCCGCCACCCCACCTGCTGGTTGCTTTCTTTAGAGGAACGGCCACGTAGATGAGGGCCAGGCCTTTCCACACGGGGACAGCCACCTGCACTGCCCTCTGCACCCTCCAACCAGTGCAGACATTCACTCTCAGGTCTCACCTCCACTGGGAACATGCATGGCCACCCCACAGGTCATCTGGTCCCCCCACAGGTCACCTGGTTCCCCCCACAGGTCATCTGGTCCCCCCACAGATCATCTGGTCCCCACAGGTCATCTGGTCCCCACAGGTCATCTGGTCCCCCCACAGGTCATCTGGTCCCCCCACAGGTCATCTGGTCCCCCCACAGGATCATCTGGTCCCCACAGGTCATCTGGTCCCCACAGGTCATCTGGTTCCCCCCACAGGTCATCTGGTTCCCCCACAGGTCATCTGGTTCCCCCCACAGGTCATCTGGTCCCCCCACAGGTCATCTGGTTCCCCCACTGGTCATCTGGTTCCCCCCACAGGTCATCTGGTCCCCCCACAGGTCATCTGGTCCCCCCACAGATCATCTGGTCCCCACAGGTCATCTGGTTCCCCCCACAGGTCATCTGGTTCCCCCACAGGTCATCTGGTTCCCCCCACAGGTCATCTGGTCCCCCCACAGGTCATCTGGTCCCCCCACAGGTCATCTGGTCCCCCCACAGATCATCTGGTCCCCACAGGTCATCTGGTCCCCACAGGTCATCTGGTTCCCCCCACAGGTCATCTGGTCCCCCCACAGGTCATCTGGTTCCCCCACTGGTCATCTGGTTCCCCCCACAGGTCATCTGGTCCCCCCACAGGTCATCTGGTCCCCCCACAGGTCATCTGGTTCCCCCCACAGGTCATCTGGTTCCCCCACAGGTCATCTGGTCCCCCCACAGGTCATCTGGTTCCCCCACTGGTCATCTGGTTCCCCCCACAGGTCATCTGGTCCCCCCACAGGTCATCTGGTCCCCCCACAGATCATCTGGTCCCCACAGGTCATCTGGTCCCCACAGGTCATCTGGTTCCCCCCACAGGTCATCTGGTTCCCCCACAGGTCATCTGGTTCCCCCCACAGGTCATCTGGTCCCCCCACAGGTCATCTGGTTCCCCCACTGGTCATCTGGTTCCCCCCACAGGTCATCTGGTCCCCCACAGGTCATCTGGTCCCCCCACAGGTCATCTGGTTCCCCCACTGGTCATCTGGTTCCCCCCACAGGTCATCTGGTCCCCCCACAGGTCATCTGGTCCCCACAGGTCATCTGGTTCCCCCCACAGGTCATCTGGTTCCCCCACAGGTCATCTGGTTCCCCCCACAGGTCATCTGGTCCCCCCACAGGTCATCTGGTTCCCCCACAGGTCATCTGGTTCCCCCCACAGGTCATCTGGTCCCCCCACAGATCATCTGGTTCCCCCCACAGGTCATCTGCTCCCCCCACAGGTCATCTGGTTCCCCCACACGTCATCTGGTCCCCCCACAGGTCATCTGGTCCCCACAGGTCATCTGGTCCCCCCACAGGTCATCTGGTTCCCCCCACAGGTCATCTGGTCCCCCCACAGGTCATCTGGTTCCCCCCACAGGTCATCTGGTCCCCCCCACAGGTCATCTGGTCCCCCCACAGGTCATCTGGTTCCCCCACTGGTCATCTGGTTCCCCCCACAGGTCATCTGGTCCCCCCACAGGTCATCTGGTCCCCCCACAGATCATCTGGTCCCCACAGGTCATCTGGTCCCCACAGGTCATCTGGTTCCCCCCACAGGTCATCTGGTTCCCCCACAGGTCATCTGGTTCCCCCCACAGGTCATCTGGTCCCCCCACAGGTCATCTGGTTCCCCCACTGGTCATCTGGTTCCCCCCACAGGTCATCTGGTCCCCCCACAGGTCATCTGGTTCCCCCACTGGTCATCTGGTTCCCCCCACAGGTCATCTGGTCCCCCCACAGGTCATCTGGTCCCCACAGGTCATCTGGTTCCCCCCACAGGTCATCTGGTTCCCCCACAGGTCATCTGGTTCCCCCCACAGGTCATCTGGTCCCCCCACAGGTCATCTGGTTCCCCCACAGGTCATCTGGTTCCCCCCACAGGTCATCTGGTCCCCCCACAGATCATCTGGTTCCCCCCACAGGTCATCTGCTCCCCCCACAGGTCATCTGGTTCCCCCACACGTCATCTGGTCCCCCCACAGGTCATCTGGTCCCCACAGGTCATCTGGTCCCCCCACAGGTCATCTGGTTCCCCCCACAGGTCATCTGGTCCCCCCACAGGTCATCTGGTTCCCCCCACAGGTCATCTGGTCCCCCACAGGTCATCTGGTTCCCACAGGTCAGCTGGTCCCCCCACAGGTCATCTGGTCCCCCCACAGGTGACTCCATCGCCCCCACAGGTGATTCTAACCATTCCCTCATCTGCTCCCTGCGGATCTGTGCATCCATTTGCGTGCCTGTCTGTTTGGCCCATGTCTGCTTGATGTCTGTCTCTGAGACTCTGCACAGCCTGAGCACACTCAGGGGCCCTGGGGGGAGAGGCCTTCAGAGATCGGAGGGACAGAGCAACGAGCCCCCGGAGTCCATACACCCCTGAACCAAACAGTTTCACTCAAGAGTTGTGAGGCCTCCCCTGCTCCCCAGGGGCCAACCCCAGGGGGAACCCCACCCCATCCGCAGCAGAGAGCCAAGCCGCCCACCTGCCCAGGACAGCAGCATAATTATATCTTCGTAACTGCTTTGCAGCATAGGATTTATAATTACTAAATGTGCGATAACTACTCCTTAAATGCCCATGCTCTTTAGAAAACCTAATTTATAATTTAAAAAGCTGACACTCCCCAGCGCGTTCTTCTATCTTGTCAGGAGTAATGGAAGAGGAAGTTACTGAAAACCTTTATTTTTCATTAGCCTTAAATTCAACGACAATTAATGTGCCCAATTTGATTATAAACTGCACAAATTAAACAATAAAGAGCTGTCTAATGAGAAATTAATTATGAGGAAGGGCAGGGGAGCCGGGCGGGATAAAAGCAATAACTTACGGCCCGTGGCAGCGCGTGTCAGGTTGTAAAGGAGATGGAGGGCCGTCGCCTCAATGTGTGGCTTTGCTGATAGGACCCATCACAGATCAGTTGATCCAGAAACCATAACAGGCTAGTAATTGAAACTGCCAAAATCAATAGTGCTGACAGCCTTAATTAAATTAAATATGGCCACGATGGGTTCCCGGCGCCCGGCGGTGGCGGGCCGCTTGACCCTTCGGCTGAGCGCGCAGGAAGGGGTGCCGCTGTGGCGTGATGGATCTGACCCCGGGGGGACAGCTGGGGACCGGGCGCCTGCAGGAAGAGGCTCTCAGAGGAACGGAGCCGCTGCCCCCCTCTGCCCCCCTCTGCCCTCTGCAGCGCCAGCTCTGTTATTTCAGAAATGGGAGCCCTGTGTCCTGTGGCATCTAACTTGGGGCACAGAGAATCCCGAGTTAGCAGAGGCGGGAGCAGGAGAGGAAGAGGAGAAGCGCCGGTGAAGCTCCTTCTGACAAAGGCCGTGCTGACCATCCCTTTCCTGAAGAGCTTTCATTGGCTCCTCACCACAGCCCGGCGGGAGAAACCAGTCAGACAGGCCTGGGTTCACATCCCCGGCCAGCCACGAGGACTGGAGGGCCCCTGAGCAAGTTACCTAACCTTGCCAAGCCTCAGTTTCCTGCTCTATAAAACGGGTGCATGTGCTCCGAGCGCCGTAAGAGATGGATGCGTAAAACGCACAGCACAGATCCAGGGCCCAGGACGAGCCAATGGGCATGCGGCTGCTGCCACCCCTGCCAGAGATTGCCACCTGCTTGGCCACGGAGAGCAGAAGCCCAGAGGGGTGGCAAAGGCACCGATCGTACAGCCTTGGGAGCAGAATCTGATCCGGACCGTGGGTCCTTTCTTCATCACCGTGGTGCCAACCGGGGTTAGGTCTGGCACGGGCTTGTTTTAAAGACACAGAATCCTGACCTGTGAGAAAAGTAGGAGGATTGTCAGCTCCTTTTTGCAGATGAGAAAAGAGAGGTTCGGAGTGCTGAGGGACTTGCTCAAGGTCACAGAGTTCATGGGGGGCCAGAGCGAGAGCCGGAACCTTGTCAGGTAGAATGAAGCCCAGAGATTGAAACGAAGGATGGAGGCAGGAGCCCAAACCCCTGGCGGGGAGCCCCTGGCGGGGAGCCCCTGGTGACCACCAGGCTCTGCCGAGCTCCTAGAATCGGAACCTTCCCTCGCTTCCCTCAGAGCCCGGATAAAGGCCAAGAAGGAGAAATGTAAACCAACAGCAGCAGCGTTTTGGTGTTCTGGCTGCTGTAATAACGCTTTTTCCCAAAAGCACCATCAAGTTAATGGGAATAAAAGGCCACGGAAAGACCAAGGACGCACACTCCCATCCCGCCTGCTGGGAGCTGGGGGTTAACACCCTGGCTTCCTCAGCGGCCTGGCCGCAGGCCCCAGAGCACCAGGGAGCGGCCGTGGGTGGGCTCTTAACCGGACTCCTTCCCGGGCCAGCTGTGTGGCTGTGGGTATGCGTCTCACCCTCTCTGCTTTCCTTCCCCACATCTGCCCGTGGGACAGTGATCCTGCCTTCCACTCAGAACGGACATGTAGCTGAAGCAGCGATGCCCAGGACAGGGCCCCCGTCTGCTGCAGGTGGCACCGCCGTGCCCACCACCAGCCACTGGTATCCCATCTGCCTTAGTCGTGGGCGACTGAAGGGACAAACATACCTGATCACTTTCTGAAATATTGCTCTTTCCTTAAAAAAAATCAAAAAAAAAATCAGTGATTACAAAAAAAAATTCTGGCCTCGTAAACATTGGTGTTCACCGTAGGAAGCTGAACAAATAAATACCCTCACAGGGTACTCGCTGTCGGCTGGCTCGAGCTGACTTCTTAAACGCCGTGACACAGGCGGCCCGGGTAACCCAATGTTGATGTCAGCGCTAACAAACTGGCCCTTCATTACAGCCCCGCCGGAGATCAGAGGCCCAGATTATTGAAGGAGACGCCTTTGAGATGCCCAAGCAGTTGCTGTGACAACACGGAGAGGCGGGGGCCGGGAGGGAGACAGCTGGACGCGGACAGGCTCCAGGCTCCAGGCCAGAGCGCCGCCGTCCACCCCAGGCTGCTCACAGAGGGCTCTCTGCACCGTGTGCACCTCGGCTGGCCGACCCCGCCGCGCCCCAACCGGGAGGCCTCAGAGAAGGCGGGATCTTGGGGAGCAGCTGGGACACCGACAGGCCCTGCAGTTCAATGACAGGGGAAACCACACCCAACTTAAACGAATCTATGAACAGCACGGATAGTGTTGATAAATAATCATTATCACTCAATATCAGAACCATCAGATGAGGAGGGTCCTGGTGCCCACAGTCTACACCTGAGAGGCATCTGAGGCCCCCAGGGTGGGTGCCCCCCAGAGGGCTCGTGGGGACCCCTCCTTGCTGGAGTTCATACCCCAGCGTGTCTGCTGCAGAGCAGGGGCCCGTCCACCGTGAGCCACGGCGGCTGCTGCGGGAGGAATAACACATCACACGCGCACACACACACACACACAGCAACATATATCAGGACTGCTGATGAGATGATAGATCTAGGGGGGAAAAATTACAATGGGGGGAAAAACACACAAAAACCCCTCACTGAGTCCGAGCCCGGCATCGGGTCCTGCCTTCCTGGCTTGGCTCCCGCCTGCACCCAGGGCTCAGGGGCTGGAGGAGGTGCCATTTGCTCCCTGGCTGGGAGCTGCATGGAGTGTGGGAAGAAAATGCAGAAGACAGATGAATTTTTTTTTTAAATTAAATCTTTATTGTTCAGATTATTACATTTGTTCCTCTTTCCCCCCCCCCCATAACTCCCCTCCTCCCAGTTCCCGCCCCACCCTCTGCCCTCACTCCCCACCCACTGTCCTCATCCATAGGTGCACGATTTTTGTCCAGTCTCTTCCCGCATCTCCCACACCCCTTTCCCCCCCAAGAATAGTCAGTCCATTCCCTTTCTATGTCCCTGATTCTATTATAATCACCAGTTCATTCTGTTCATCAGATTATTTATTCACTTGATTCTTAGATTCACTTGTTGATAGATGCATATTTGTTGTTCATAATTTGTATCTTTACCTTTTTCTTCCTCTTCCTCTTCTTAAAGGACACCTTTCAGCATTTCATATAATCCTGGTTTGGTGGTGATGAACTCCTTTAGCTTTTCCTTGTCTGTGAAGCTCTTTATCTGACCTTCAATTCTGAATGATAGCTTTGCTGGATAAAGTAATCTTGGTTGTAGGTTCTTGGTATTCATCACTTTGAATATTTCTTGCCACTCCCTTCTGGCCTGCAAAGTTTCTGTTGAGAAATCAGCTGACAGTCGTATGGGTATTCCCTTGTAGGTAACTGAGTTTCTTTCTCTTGCTGCTTTTAAGATTCTCTCTTTATCTTTTGCTCTTGGCATTTTTTAAAAATATGTTTTTATTGATTTCAGAGAGGAAGGGAGAGGGAGAGAGAGACAGAAACATCAGTGATGAGAGAGAATCACTGATCGGCTGCCTCCTGCACGCCCCACACTAGGGATTGAGCCTGCAACCCGGGCATGTGCCCCGACCGGGAATCGAACCGTGACCTCCTGGTTCACAGGTTGACGCTCAACCCCTGGGCCACGCCTGCCGGGCGAGGACAGATTGATTTGACCAGAGGGAGTGTTCCTCAGAGCTTGGCTTACAGAATTCATCAGGTAATCCCTCCGCTAACTAACGAACTAACTCATTCATTCATTCATTCATTCAGCTCACTGTCACTGGCTCCAGGGATGGTGGTGGTGGCACAACAGTATGAAGGTGCCTATGCCCCTGGCCTGGACGCTTAACAATGGCACATGTGATGTGTATGTTACCACCATTCAAACAAGAAGTCTGGACAGGAAATAAAAGATACAGTGAATGGAAGGACTCACTGTGAATATGAAGGGCTAGACAGAGACCGATGACTCACCATCAGAACGTACAAGTGCCCACTGTGTGCCCAAGCGGGAGGGCAGGGCCATGAGGGGTGGGCAGCTCCCCTGGACAGGGACAGGGAAGCTTTCAGAGCTGCGTTTTTCAAGGCGGCGGCTCCCGCACCCCTGGGATCATGTTAGGTTGTTGTTTCTGGTTCAGCGAGGCTGGGCTCTGCGACTCTAACCAGCTCCCAGGGGCTGCTGACATGCTGCGCCCCGCGGAGCACGGGGCACACAACGGGGAGTTCAGAGACACCTCTGAGCAGTGTGGCATCTCCTGAGAGGGGCCCGTGGCGGGGAGGACAGGGCCGAGCTCGGTGTCAGACGGCCCGGCATCTGAGTCACTGGTTCGTGGCTGGTATCAGTCAGGTTCCCCAGAAAAAACAAAACCAATGGGAACGGTGGCCGGGAGGGGAAAAGAGAGAGAGGACAGATTTTGCAGAAGCGACTCATGCAACTGTGAGGGCCGACAGGTGTGACCCCTGTCAAGCCGGCCAGCGAGCTGGAGACTCGGGAGAGAGCCGAGTCCGACCCCGCAGGCTGAACGCCAGGCAGAGTCTGTGCTGCAGGCGGGAGGCAGGATCCCTCCTTCAGGAAACCCCAGTCTTCGCTCTCAGCTCCGCCCACTGGTTGGGTGAGGCCCACCCACACGGTGGCCAGTGATGGGTTTACCCGAGTCCGCAGCTTTCGGTGTGAATCACATCGAAGAAATACCTTCACATCAAGGCTGGTGTTCGACCAGACGGCCTGGCCACACAGCCCAGCCAAGTGGCCAATAGCGTTAACCGTCAGGTCACTCCCTGGCCACTGCCCTTGGTCAGCAGCGGAGCCTCTGTGGGCCCAGCTCCCACCTCTGCAAAGTGGGTGTCACCAAGTTCCTATCATGCTGCGGTTGGAGCCCTCCAACCAGAGTGAATTTATTTATTTTCAAATTTTTGTATATGTTTTTATATACATAAAAAACCCCCAGTTGCCCTAACCGGTTTGGCTCAGTGGATAGAGCATTGGCCTGCGGACTGAAAGGTCCCAGGTTCGATTCCGGTCAAGGGCATGTACCTGGGTTGCAGGCACATCCCCAGTAGGAGGTGTGCAGGAGGCAGCTGATCGATGTTTCTCTCATCGATATTTCTCTCTATCTCTCTCCCTTCCTCTCTGTAAAAAATCAATAAATATATATAAAAAAAAAAACAAAAAAAAACCCAGTTGTGTGCCCCATGCTCCAGAGAGAGAGAGAGAGAGAGAGAGAGAGAGAGAGAGAGAGAGAAACATCAATGATTTCAGAGAGAAAGGGAGGGAGGGAGGGAGAGAGAGAGAGAAACATCAATGATGAGATGATGTTTCTCCTTTACGCCCCCTACTGGGGATCGAGCATGTGCCCTTGATGCTCGATCCACTGAGCACAGTTCTGGGCACACAGGAAGGAAGACATACCCCAAAAGGTCTGGGGCAGCGAGAGCCAGGCTGGGCTGACAAAGGCGGGGGGCTGCCCTGAGTGGGGCAGCAGCCACGTTGCCTTTCAGAGACAGAGTCGCTGTGGGAAGGAGAGAAGAACCTCTGACCCCAGCAAAGGGCCTGCCTCTGTCTGGCCACACTTCTCCGCCTTCGTTGCTGCCGAGGAATAAATCCGTGGGGCGTGGAGGGATGCAGAGCGGTCAGTGAGGACGAGGCCAGCACCCTGGGCTCGGACATCCGACGGCCGTTCGGAGAGCAGAGGCGGAGGTGCCCCCGGCGGCACCCTGCAAGGGCTGCCCCTTGGAGGCACAGCGCCCGTGTTGCGTGGGAAAGGCCGTGTTTGTTGACCGACTTTGCTCTTTGCACGGCCTGGCAGGGCACCCATGGTCCCACCTCCAGCTCCTGGGGGCGGGCACCCCTCCCTGTCTCCAAGGAAAAGCTCTGTCCCACAGAACTGTTGGCAGTTTGGGTCGAATAGTGTCCCCCCAGAATCCACGTTCACCCCGGGGCTGTGGATGTGACCTTACAGGGAGGCAGGGTCTTTGCAGACGTGATGAAGATGAGGTCCTACTTGCCTGGCCGGCGTGGCTCAGGGGCTGAGCATCGACCTGTGAACCAGGAGGTCACAGTTCGAATCCTGGTGAGAGCACATGCCTGGGTTACTGGCTCGATCCCCAGTGGGGGGGCGTGCAGGAGGGAGCCGAGCCATGACTCTCTCTCATCATTGATGTTTCTCTCTCTCACTCCCTCTCCCCTCCTCCCCAAAATCAATAAAAATATATTTTTTAAGAAAGGTGAGGTCCTACAGGGTGAGGGTGGGCGCTACTCAAGTGTGACCAGTGTCCTGAGCGAGGCCTGAGACACAGGGAGAGGCCATGTGCCGACGGGCAGACGGGACGGGCGCGTCTACCAGCCAAGCCCAGCCCGCACCCCCATGCGCCAGCAATGTAAGGAGCGATGGCTCCCTGGATTCTTCGGGGGAAGCACAGCCCGATCACCCCTTGATCTTGGGCGTCGGGTCCCCACGGCTGTGAGAGAATGAATGACCGTTGTTTAAGCTGCCCACCAGCCCCATCACAGTACCAGGCCCCACAGCCCCCCCTCCCAACACTGAGCAAGATCCCCCCTCTGGGAAGCCTCCTCCGGACCCCCAGCCCTAAGTGCTTCCTGTCACCTCAACGCTGACCACACCCTGTGCCACCGCCGGACCCGCCTGCAGCCCCCGGACTACGTGTCTCCCGGGTGCAGGCCCCGGCGCCTGATCCCTGGCTCTGAGCCTGACACGTGGGAGGGACCCGTCAATCGGTGTGGTGCCCCTTCCCCCGTGACCCAGGTGGAGGGCGGACCCCCGCACAGCCCCTCTCCGGGGCCTGGGCTCCGCATCGAGGCCCACAGCCTGTTTATTTCGGGCATCTCCGACCTGGCGGTGTAAACACATACCTGGTGGAGACACCACCACCCCTATCTTAGACTTCAAAATAAACTCATCTCCGTAATTGACGGTCTCTGCACATCACAGGCCCTCATTAGGCCTGGCAGGGCCTCTGAAGGGCAGGGAAGGTCGCCCAGGGGCAGGCGAAGGGGCCCTGCTTCCCTGGCAGACTTCTCCCATCCACCTCTAATGAGGATATCAGCTCCCTCCCCTCCCTTCCCCCTCCTCATCCTTCCCAACCCCCTCTCTTTTTCCTCCCTCCTCCCTCTCTCCCTCTTTCTCCCCACCTCCTCCCAGCCAATCAGCAAGCTTTGTCAATTCTACCTTCTCCATAAATTTTGTGAGGCCTCTCTCCCCCCTCCCACAGACCGCCTGCCCCCCCCTCTACCCCCCCCCCCCCGCCAGGAAACAGTTTCTGAAAGTGGTTGTGTGTCAGTGCATGTGCACGTGTGCCAGTGTGTGTGCATGTGTGTCAGTGCATGAGCGTGAGGGTGTGGGAGTATGCACATGTTCAGGGAGAAGGGCATTGGACCCTAGAGTTGGAGGCTGCAAACCAAGATCGTAGCCCAGAATCAGAGTAAAAACATTCACCTTTAAGACCCAGAGCAGAGGCGAGAAATACTAAGCTGCCTCCCCTCTATTTCCTTCACCAAACTGTTTTGTTAAAAATATATTTTTATTGATTTCAGAGAGGAAGGGAGAGGGAGAGAGCGATAGAAACATCAGTGATGAGAATCATGGATCAGCTGCCTCCTGCACGCCCCACACTGGGGATCGAGCCCGAAACCCGGGCATGTGCCCTGACCCGGAATGGAACCGTGACCTCCTGGTTCATAGGTTGACACTCAACTACCGAGCCACACCGGCCGCCTTTTAACGCGTAATCTCACCCCCTATCTCCAAACTCCCACTCCTTACGCACGCACGGCCAAGCCTCACAGCCGAATGCGGACGGAGGCAGAGGCCTGTCTCTGAAGACCTGGAGGGATGCTGGCCAGTGTCTGGAGAGGCGGGCAAGTCCCAGTTGAAAGAGGCCATGAGGACACCCCCACTGGGCGTCCCCCCCCCCCCCCAGGCAGGAGTCAGGCAGACAGGTTTGATGGGTGGGCTGTCCTCAGGGCGGGGACCCCCAGCCCCAGCCTCCCCAGAGCCCGGCCTGGTCACCAGAAACCAGCTGCTGCTCGGGAGAGGGGGCGAGGGGACGGAGGGCAGCCGAGCAGCCGGGTCAGGCGCCCAGTCCCGGGAGACCGGCCTGGGAGTGGGTCCTGCCCACCCACCGAGGGCTCGGGCCTGCAAGGGGCAGTGGGGGCTGCCCACCTGGAGGCTGCAGGGGACACCTGCCTCCCCCTTCCCACACCCGGCAGGAAGGAGCCCCGCGCACAAACCCCAGGCCAGTGGCTTCCCCTCCTATTTGTAATCACTTGGATGAGGACAGAATGAAAATGAGTTTCCATGGTGAGAGACAGAAACACAGACACAGACAGGCGCACAGAGAGAGGCAAGAAGAGGGCCAGGGACAGGGAGGGAAAGACACAGAAGGGCAGAGCGGCCAGGCGGGGCCACCGGGCGGTCCCCACCTGGGCCTGGTCCCCAGCAGCTTGTCTGGGTGAATGCAGGGACAGGGACCGGTTAGGACCAGGCTGAAAGGGGCCCGGAGCCCTGAGAGTCCAGGCTCTGAGCCCCCTCCCACTCCAAGCAGGGGAGAGGGGGCAGCGCTGGTGCCTCTGAAGAGGGCCCCTCCCCACCCCTGCCCAGGGAGAGGGAGGGCTCGCCACAGGAAGGGGGGAGGGGAGCAAACAGGACTGGACCAGGGTGAGGAAAAGGCAGAAGGAAAGGGGATGCAGAGAGAAGCCATGGAAGTCAGACAGGGGAGGTGCCCCCAGCCCAGGCAGGAGGGATGAAGGACGCACTGCCCTTGGCCTTCGCACCACTGCCCACCCCACACCCGGGCCCTGAACCAGGCCCCGGGGCCCCTTGCTGCAAACAGCGAAGAAGCGATAGGACGGTGCTTGGGGGGCTAGAGGTCACCTGGAGGTCCCAGGCCGCCTCCTGCTCCACCCCTGCCCCCCTGGAGTGCCCACTTTGCATGGGAGCCGTCACCTGAGTGATTCTTGGGCTCCTGCACTTTGAAGGAACTTGGTTCAGTGATCCACTTCAGAGAGGTTGTGAAACCGACCCAAAGTCACACAGCTGACCTGGGCAGAGCCAGGAGTCAAGCCAAGAGCCCTCTCAGGCATGGCAAAGCCCGTGCTGCCCTGCCCCTGCCCCTGCCCCTGCCCACAGGACCCTCTTGAGCCCCGGGGCCCTACCACAGGCCACGGGGGCGGGCGTGCGCCCACGGGCTCTGCAGCGCCCTCGGGTGCCGGGAAGCTGGCTTCTCTCTGGGCACCGTGGACATCGCTGCCCTTGGGAAGGGAGGCGCATCGGCCGAGGCCCAGCTCCGGGCGCAGGACCTCTCCTGGCACCTGCCCCCCCAGCCTCACCACCACAGCACAGCGTGCCCGGTGCCTTCACCAGTCACCTGAGCGACCTCCATGCCTCCCGAGCTCAGCAGGCCAAGGTGGGGCCTGAGGACTTACATCCTCCTAGGGCCGGGGAACGCTGAGAACACTGTGCTAAGGTGAGTATCCCAGTGGGCGCTTTTCCCACAGCATAAACCAGTAGTGACAGGTCCAGAGAGGTTAAGTAATTTGCCCAAAGCCACACAGCCACTAAGTGTTGGGTTCCCCTGTGTTTCATCTCAACTGATCTTCCTGTTGGCCTAGAACCCCCACCACCTCAGGCCTGCCAGTCTCTCCCCCACCCTCTGGGGACAAGCCACCCCACAGAGCTCTGCCTCCTGGAGATGGAAGAGGCTCAGCAGCTGCCAGGTGACAGAGGGACCCGCAAGAGCTACCGCAGCACGTGGGGGGGCGGGGGGGGGGCGCTTCCGGGTGGGACAGGAGAACCAAGGTGGGCCTCGTGGAGGGGACTTCCGACCTGGGCCCTGGAGGATGCTGGGATTCCAGGGTGGGTTCCACTTGATCACTGTTGTGGTCCCACCAAGCACCTCACTCAGGGCCCCAAGAACAGAAAGGAGGCGGGGAAGGGAAGGGAGAAGGGAAAGGAGGAGCTGGGCGGTGCAGGGAGAGGGTGGGCAGAGGGAGGGTGAAGGCGAGGGAGGCCGGGTCTCCATCGCCTGCTGGGTCACACCCAGAGCTGGAGGCGCCCTGGGAGCCCCCGGAGGTGGGGTGCGGGGTGCACGACTGGTGGAGGTGAAACGCAGCCACGAGGCTCAAGTTGGGAAGCCATTCTTCAATTTCTAATAAAAACCCCGAAGAAGGGCAGACGTGCGATAAATCAGCCGACCGAGAGTCCCATCCCGGGGTAATCTTTTCAATTATCTGTTTGCTTGGTGCGTGTCTCCGGAGAGGACCAGAAATATGCCCCAGGGATGTGGGCCGGCCAGAAGGCGCTGGGCCCGAACAGTGGCTGAAGGGCCGGCCCCACACCTCGCAGATGGGCTGGCAGGTGAGCAGGGAGGCCTGCAGGGAGGACAGGCAGGAGGTCAGAGCCAACTCCCTGTCGCCTGGCCCTGACACTGCGACTGTGAACCCGCCGCCTCTCATGATGGCAGCTCTGAGCACCTCCTGTGTCCAGGTGCTGGGACAGAGCCGGGAGTGAGGCAGCGGTGGCGGCCTTCAGTGGGGAGAGCGCAGGCGCAGCTGGGACAGGTGGGACAGACAGGGACGTGCAGAGGTGCTCCCAGCTCCCAGAAGCGTCTCGGAGGAGCTGATATCTGAGCTTCTCCAACCGCTGCACCACTTATGAGCTGGGGGCTTGGAGGAAGTCACTTCCTCTCTGGGCCCATCCCAGGACTGGGCAGTGGAAGTGATTTGCTCCCCAGTTTTCATTCACCTCTCCTGCCCCCGTTCTCCTCCAACCAATGCCCCTTCTGCTACAGCTTCCCCAGGACCTGCCTCTGGAGGCGCCTAGGACCTGTCTTCCCTTCTCTCAGGCACCCTCCACTCTCTCCCGTGCCCCCAGGAACTTGTTTTGATGTGTTCTCACCCCCACACGATTGAGTGAGAACTCCTTAGGGCCACGGTCCCCGTCTGACTTGACCCTGTGGCCCCTCAGCCCTAGCCCAGGACATGTCTTGGAAACTGATATTCAGATGTCTTCTGTCCTGATGGATAGGGTGGGGGTGAGTGGGCAAATAAATGGGTGCATGGATGGGTGGACGGATGGATGATGGGTAGATGAATTGAATTAATGGATGGATGGGTGAATGTATAGATGGATGGATTTTAGGTGGATGAATTGAATTAATGGATAGATGGATGGGTGGATAGATGGATGAATGGATGGATGGATGGATGGATGGATGGATGGATGGATGGATGAATAGATTATAGGTGGATGAAGTGAATTAATGGATGGATGGATGAATGTATAGATGGATGCATGGATGGATTTTAGGTGGATGAATTGAATTAATGGATACATGGATGGGTGGATGGATGGATGGATGGATAAAAGGGTGCATAGATGGATGGACAGATACCAGAATGGGTAGGTGGGTGAGTGGATGGGTGGCTGAATGAAAGTCGGGACTTAGGGAAAGAAAAGAATTAGAATTGAGGACACAGGGGAAGGAGAGCTTTGTGGAGGACAGGAATAGCTCTTCCTCACAGATAGGCAACATGTATTCTCAGAGGAAAGGGGGGATTTGATTCTTCCCTTCATTTATTCAGACATCTATCTGGCACTCTGCTGGTTTCCAGGGATCCAGAGAAACAGGGTTCACGGCCAACAGGGGAAGCAACAGTGAACGCGGTGGATGTGTGCTGTGGTCCGCAGCACCAGGAAGAAAGCGGGGGGAGACTGGGAGAGCCGCTGCCCTCCTGCCGGCTCACACAAAGGTTGCTAACAGCCCCTTGTCCCAGGTGATGGTGCATGGGAAGCAGCTTAGCCCTTGGCAGCGATGTGGCTTGGCACCATTTCTTTGGTACCTCTGGCGAGCCTGCGGTGCCTGAGCCCCAAATCTGGGGCTAAAGCCTCCTAGGCCCCCTGGGGACCGCCCTGGGCAAAGACTGCAGGAGGCAGGGGACTTGCTTGGGCTGTTGCCTTTGACCCACACAGAGATGGAACTGCTCTCCACGTCTTGTGTGTGAAGAGCTTTTAGCCAAGATCACCCCGCTGGGGAGCCGAGGGGCTATAATTCCCACCCAGGAAGGGTGACCCCAAACCCCATGCCCTTCCCGCCAGGCTGGGCCTCGCTCTGCATAGATAGCCCATCTTGTTGCTAGGGTAACCTCCCTCCCGGCCCAGCAGCCACCCCTCCTGGAGTGTGATTCTTGCACCTGACATCATAATCCTCTGTGACATCTTAATCAGCTCCCAGGCAACTGACAGCGGCAGCCAGCAGCGAGGAAGCCAGTGAGTCAGCAGGCCTGGCCTGGCCCACCTGCCTGCCTCTGCCTTAACCCTTGCCTGTCCACCCAACCCTGGCCACAGCGGCTCGTTCTGGAGCCAGACAGAGACTGTTTCAAATCCAGGCTGTGCTACAGGACCTTCCTAAACTTCAGCTCCCTCACCTGTAAAGTGAGCGTCAGGATGCCGTCGGCTGGTGCACAAAACTGTGGGAGGACTTTGCCAAAGGAGGTGAAGGCACTGCGTCCTCTTAACTCCTTCAGACGTGGGACCTGGGAGGTGCTGCTGCCCTCAGAGCCTGGGTGTCCAGCAGCACCACAGAGCTCCCAGGAAGGAAAGGAGGACACACACACACACACACACACACACACACACACACACACATCAATGCACACGCACACGCACACATGTGCTCACATACACAAACACACATGTGCATGTGCACGTGCACGTCCTGATGTGGGTGACATTACATCTCCCAATAATATATGTTGAAGTCTTTACCCCGTACCTGTGAGTAGGACCATATTTGGAAATAGTGTCTTTGCACGAATAATTGAGTTAAGAAGAGGTCATGGCCCATGCCAGGTGGTTAGAGCTTCAGCCCGAGGACTAAAGGGTTGAGGGTTTGATTCCTGGTCAAGGGCATGTACCTGGGTTGTGGTTTGATCCCCAGCTCTGGTCAGGGTGTGTGCAGGAGGCAACCAATTTTGTCTCTCTCACATTAATGTCTCTCTCTCTCTCTCTCTCTCTCTCTCTCTCTCTCTCTCTCTCTCTCTCTCTCCTTCCCTTCCACTCTCTATAAAATATTAATGGGAAAAAATATCCTTGAGTGAAGATTAAAAAATAATAAGAAGAGGGGGACCCAAATCCAATGTGACTAGTGTCCCGATGAGAAGAGAGGAATTTGGACACAGACACATAGAGGACAGATGGGGAGGACACCAGGCAGAACACCACAGAGGCGGAGCCTGGGGCACCGTCACTGGAGCCAAGGACACCAGGATTGCTGCCGCCCCCGAGCCAGGGAGAGGCAGGGGATGCCACCCAGAGTCTCAGGGACAGCGTGGTCCTGCTGGCACCTCGGTCCCCGACTCTGACCCCTGGAACTGTGAGCGAACAAATGTTTTAAGCCACCCACTCTGGTACGTCACTGCGCTGCTCCAGGGAACAGAGGAGCCCCGGCCCCAGATCACGGGACCGACTACAGTGGGGAAGCCACTGCTGAACCACCATCGGCCAGTCACTCCACCGTTCTCCCCAAACCTGGGACCGCGATGCCGCCTCAAAGGCCGGACGCAAGAAGGAAACACCCCGTCTGCGAGGCGGCAGCCCCCGCTTTATGGTTAAATTCCCACTGGGAAGCCCGAGTCTGTCAGGAAGGCCCTGGCAGCCCTGGTTGAGCTCCTCCACGTCTCCTCTTTGAAGACCCCATACTCTGGGGCGGAGCGGGAGGGCGGGGCCGCTTTGATGCGCTCCTTGCAGGATTCCTGCTCCTCTTCCCCCCTCTCCCTTTCATCTGGGCCCCTCCCTCGCTGAGCCCCAGCACCGGCCTTGGGATTCCACTGCAGTTCTGCCCAGATGCCCCAGCCGAGCAGAGTGACCTGCTGTCCCCACCTTTGATGTCCCTGCGCACGTGGGGGGGGGGAGGGGCACGCTGGCAGGGGGCCTTCCTGCCAGGGGAGAGGGGCAACACAGCACAGCTGTTCCTTTCACCTGGGTCTCCCGGCCTCCCCAGTCTTCGCCCAAAGTGACCACTTCCTTTTGGAGGAGGCTGTTTGCCAAGGTTCAAATCCTCCCTCCCCCTCCCGTAGCTGAGTGACCCTGGGCAAGTCACCTCATCGCCTGCGTCATTTTTGCTGCCGTGAAATGGGGACCACGTGGCCGGGCAGATGGAACAGGGTGTGTGTGTAAAAAGCCAGCACAGCATAGGTGTTTGGCACGTTTCATGGTGGTGATTGCACCTTTCATCTTCTCCACCTGCCTGAGATCAGAAGCAAACCCAAGTTCTCTCAGCCCTGCGCCTTAGACCACAGCCTCTCAGTGCCTCTGTCTTCTCATCTGTGAAATGGGTTAACAGTACCTGGGCTTCAGGGGCGGTGGACCCATTCAGTAAGATCAAATGCTCACCACAGACCCCAGAAGTCCCCCTCCTCCTCCTCTCACTGCCTCTGTGCATTTGTTAGTCCAAATAATTCTTCCACATTTGCCTGCTGCAAGATGGACACTGCACACACACCCTCACAGGCAGCCCTGGGCTACAAAGATCACCGCCCTGTCCCAGGGCGGCTCAGGAGGTCTCTCTGCACTCAAAAACCAGACCCACACCCTTGCCTGAGAGGTGGGGAGGGGCGTGCTGGGCTGGCTTTTGTTTTTCTGGAAGGATTGTAAACACAGCATAATGAGGGCTTGAGAATGCAGCCTTAATGACTGTTGTTGCTGGGAAGATAGAGTCCCTGGGACCCCAAATGACCTCTGTTCCCTTCTGACCAAAAGCCCAGAGTGTGTGGGTCCCCTGGGGGCAGGCGGGGTTGCTGTGGACCCGTGAGGTCGCCTCTCTGGCCTGTGCAGCCTCCACCACCTGCACCTTCCCACTTCCCTGCCTCTCACTCTCTTCCCAGCCCTGTTTGTTCTTCCAGGCCAGGCCTCACAGACCCTGAGCCCCAGTGAGCCCCCAGGGCACTTCCTGGCACCACTCAGTCCCTGAGAAGGAGCCACCCTATTTGAACTTGCACTCATGCCTCCCCTTCCCAAAGCCGGCACCCAGGTCAGACTCCAGGTTGCCAGCCTGCTGCCAGCCCTGAGTGGGGCCGGGGCAGGGCCGGGAGTGTTCGTTGGGGAATGTGAAAGAGCTGCCTGGCTGTGTGACCACTGGGCGAGTGTCTTGACCCCTCTGGGCCTTGGCCTTCACCTGCAAAAAGACGCAAACATCTCCTGCTCAGCTCAGATGAAACAGTGATGGGAAGTGGCTTCATCTTCTGGGGTGTGCTACAAAAACCTGGCACCACCCAGCCGGTGTGGCTCAGTGGTTGAGCGTTAACCTATGAACCAGGAGGTTATGGTTCGATTTCTGGTCAGGGCACATGCCCAGGTTTCAGGCTCGATCCCCAGAGGGGGGCGTGCAGGAGGCAGCTGATCCATGATTCTCATCATTGATGTTTCTATCTATCCCTCTCCCTTCCTCTCTGAAATCAATATGGGGGGAGGGGGCAGCAGAACCTGCCTCCTGTGCGGTCTGTGATGTAGAAACCAACCACCATTAAACAACCCAGCCTCTGAGTCACTTAGCCCTTGGTCTGTGCCAGGCGCAGCGTCCAGCACCTTAGAGGTGCCCTCATTCATTTCATCCTCACCCGATGAAAATGGTGAGCTGGGAGGGTCAGTAACCCACCCACCCGTCTGGCAACTGGACGGGGTGAAGCCAGGTTGCCAACAGGGTCAGCCTGCAGAGGCTCCAGGTTGTAGGTGGCTTGCCCTGCTCTCCCCTCCCAGCCTGCCCCCGCCCTCCATCTGAGCCTCCCCTTACCTGCAATCACGCTGCAGCCTGGCTCTGGTTACTGGAGGCCTGAGGGGTCTGTTTAAACAAGTGTGTCTGAGCAGGAAAATCAAACAGACAGGGACCCTCCAGGGTCCGGGCGGGGCCACCTCGGGCTTCGGGCCTGAACCTGATAAGGCCGGATCTATTTTCACTTAATAGGGGCTGCGGCCAGGGGCCCCGGTTTGATCAGATAGCAGGTCTGGGCAGGGATGGCAAGGTCCTCCGGCGGGGTGTCCTGCGTCCCCCACGGGGTTGGGGCACCCGGCTGGGGAGGGGGAGGCCTCTGGAAGGAAGTCCCATTGCCACATCCTCCCAGCATGCCCTGCTCCCCACAGGCGTGTCAGACATGCAGACACACGTGGCCAGAGGAGGCCCTGCTTGCCGGGGCACCCGCTGCACTGGGAGTCCACACGCGCCTTGCTGCGTGGCTCTGAGCACGTGGTCTGCCCAGCTGTGCCTACGCTTCCCATCTTCAGAAGAAGAGGCAGCTAGAATGCATCCTCAGGTTCAAAGGCGATCAAACTCGCGCCAGTCACTGAGAAAAGGCGACTTCAATGTTCCTTTTAAAACGTCATTCAAGCCCTAACCAGTTTGACTCAGTGGATAGAGCGTCGGCCTGCGGACTGAAGGGTCCCAGGTTCGATTCCGGTCAAGGGCATGTACCTTGGTTGCGGGCACATCCCCAGTAGGAGGTGTTCAGGAGGCAGCTGATTGATGTTTCTCTCTCATCGATGTTTCTCTCTACCCCTCTCCCTTCCTCTCTGTAAAAAATCAATAAAATACATTAAAAAAAAATGCCATTCAAGCCTGGCTGCGTGGCTCAGTGGTTGAGTGTCGACCTACCAACCAGGAGGTCACGGTTGGATTCCTGGTCAGGGCACATGCCCGGGTTGAGGCCTGATCCCCAGTGTGGGGCCTTCTGGAAGCAGCCAATCCATGATTCTCTCTCATCGTTGATATTTCTCTCTCTTCCTCTTCCTTCCTCTCTGAAATCAATAAAAATATATTTTTTAAAGTCATTCAAAAACTTTGATCGACAGTAATGACTGACTTACCCTTGGCCCCGAGACTCTGCTCTCTGACCCCCACCCCCACCCCAGTGACGCTGGCCGGGTGGGGAGCTCTGGTTTAGGGGGCTGGCTGGTGCTGAAGGTCTGATGCTGCCTGCTAGTCATCCATTCGCCTCTTCTCTGGAGTGTCCCCTCTTTAAGTCAGGTCCCGTACTAGTCCCGGGGATCCACACACGCTTGCTGTGGGAGGGGGTAGCCAGCTGGGCACCAGGCGCTGTGGAGGCCCATGCTCTGTAGCCTTCTCGCTTCCTCCCACCCCCACCCCGCCAGGCAGCCCACTGCAGGGGTCTCCACAGCGGGGTCCCCCCATGCAGTGGGTCTCGCTGAAAACCCCCTGGGGCGCCAGGAGAAATCGTCCAGCACTTCGTGTTATGTGTGTGTGTTGCTCCTGAAGAGGATCCCACCTTTCCCACAGGTAAACTAGGGAAAAACCAGGACAGCGCTCCCGCCCGCCCGGGCCACGCAGTTCCCTGGCCTGGGAGGGCGGGGTCTCCGAAAGTCCAGAGGGGCGTGGCGTCTAGGGGCGTGGCTCTGGGGGAGCTGGCCCCGCCCTGTCCGCGCAAACCTGACCTTGCAGCTCTGGGGAAGTCGGCTCCGCCGCTCCCCATCCTGCGCCAACCCCGCTCATGGAGGGGAAACGCAGAACCGAATCAAAGCCTCGGCTGTTGCAGCCTCCCTGGCCACGCATCCCCTGCGGAGGGTGGGAGGGGGACAAACACATTCCCCTCTCCCCACTCCTCACTGGCGCGTTGGCGCTGCCTGGGGTCCCAGAGGCAGAGCTGCAGGGTCCAGCACATGCTACGTAAACTCGCCCGGTCTCGGTCTCCTCATCAGGGAAGTGGGGTCCCAGCTAGGGGATGGGTGTGAGCCTTAACTGTGTGATGCCTTTGAAACATCGAGGTGCTCAGTCCCAGGGGGCCAGCCCCACCCCCCCGCACTCGCGGCGGCGAGGACTCACCCCTGCCCGGCCTGCGAGCGAGCAGTGGGGCGCGCAGCACTTCACCGTCTTTTGCACCCGAGTCCTCACCAATGGACAGGGTCCTCTGCGAGGTCTCAGAGGTGAAAGCCACTGGTCGCAGGACGCCCAGGCTTCCCGACTTCCTGGGGGCGGGAGGGGCGAGCCCTGGGGGAGGGGTGGGGCCGCCCACATCTTAGCGAAGGGTCAGTCTCTGGCTCAGACCGTGGGAAAATGACTCCTCTTTGGGCCTCAGTTTCCCCATCTATGGAACATAGTGCACTGGTTGAGCGCTCACTGCATGCAGGCGGCTTCCGAGACACTGTCTCCGCTCTACCCAGGAAGGCGGCCACTAAAGGGAAGCACTGAGCTCACTTCAGGGGGTGAGCGAGCACCCTTTGCTCACCTTCACAAGGAGGGAAAGAGGCCGAGGATCGCGATGGTGGGAGGGGAGGGGAGTGTAGGGCTGGGTGCCAACTTTCCTGGGTAGAGCTGAGCACTGGAGGTTGGAGACACACACACCCCCCCCCCCCCCAGACCTTAGGAGGGGCCTGAGCTGCTGGAGGGAACTGGCTGGGGTGGGGCCAATGTCCTTTCCAGAGCCCAGGGCTGCCTGCTCTTCCCTCCGGTACTCTCCCCTCCGTCACTCTCGCCCCTTTCCCAGCGTGCCCCGCACGGCACGGCCCCACCTTTGGTTCTGGGATGGTGAAAGCTAAGGGCTCTAAGCCAGCCCCTTGGTCAGCCCAGCCTCCTGGTGCTGGGCCTCGCGGTCTTTGCCACTCTCCTCTGGTGCTCCCGGAGGTGGAAACTGAGGCTCCCAGGAGAAGTGACTAGCTGGAGTCCCCTGCTGGGAGCCTCAGGGACCGGGCGGAGGGGGGCTCCCGCTGTTCCCCACGGTGCCCAGGACTGCTCCCCAAATCCATCTGCAGGGAGAATCCCTGGGCTTTGCTTCTTTTTAAAAATACGTGTTTTTATTGATTTCAGAGAGGAGGGGAGAGAGAGAGAGACACACACACATCAATGATGAGAGAGAAGCTCGCCCCACACTGGGGATTGAGCCTGCGACCTGAGCATGTGCCCTGACTGGGAACTGAACTGTGACCTCCTGGTTCATAGGTCGATGCTCAACCCATGAACCAGCGGCCAGGCCAGGCTGCTTTAGCTTCTGAGCGACCGAGGGCCGTGATTCCCATTGATTCATGGAGGGTGTGGGGGAGAGGCTTCGGGAAGGACAGACAGACAGGGGAGGAAAGTGACACATGAAGGGGAGACAGAAGGACAGGGAGAGATAAGAGAGAGAGGCCTGGTGGGGGCGAGGGCGGGGGCGGGAGGGTGCTCGGAAGGAAGGTCAAAAGCTAGGGCCCAGGAGAGGCCAGGAGGAAGGCGGGAGGGGTGGGAGCTGCTGGGAGAGGGGGTCCAAGGACCTCCCCATCCACCTCGGCCTGCGCCCCTCTCCAGTCTGTGGGGCCACTTGTGGTCCGGGAAGGGGCGATTCCGAGCTCCACGCAGTCCCGCTGGGGGTCCTGCAACAGCCCCGGAGGCGGGGGGGGGGGGGGGGGACATCCCCTGGGCCTCCCCACCCCCCACTGCCCCCCCAGCCTCAGCGCTGGCCTTCCATTTCGCTCCCCGTTGGGTCTGTCTGCAGCCTCTGGACCAGGGTCCACGGAGGGTCACGGAGAGTCCTACCCAGCTCGGGGGTGGGGGTGGGGGGCTTCTCTGCCTTCTCGCGTCTCCTGATCAAGGTCCCGCCCTTCTCCGCCAGATCTGGCCTCTGGCTCGGCTCTTCCCCCAGGTCCCCAAACTGGGGGGTGGCAACCGAGGGCCCCCATCTCCACAGCCTCCCTCCATCTGCAGGGCAGCGCTGGCCTCCCCTCTCTGCATCTTCCCGCAGGAGAGGAATTCCCAAGCCCAGAGGGAGGCCTCAGACCCCCCAGACACGCGGCCAGGCTCTGGCAGCGCCCCAAACCTGACACAAATCTCAGGGCCCCGAGGTGTGGCCCTCGCGCAGCCGCGGGGGCGGGGAGGCCCCAACTCACCGGCTCTGAGCTAGGAACAGCTCGCCCATTTTAAAGACCGCCACACTGAGGCTCTGAAGCAACGCCCCCTGCTCTGGGCTGGGGAGGCCGCCCCTCGCAGCCCAGGTCCGTCTTCATCTCTGAGACACCTTGGATCCTCGATATTTAATAAATTCATGGAGAAACTGGACCCTTTTCAAGACTCTCAAGAAGGAGGAGGGGCGGGGAGGAGCAGGAGAGAAGCGTAGTAAGTGCTGAACCGAGACCCCATGTCCCGGTTTGGGGGGCAGGACGGGAGGCAGCCCCACAAAATACTGCGAGCATTCGCTGTGTTTTAATGCGTTTCCTCTCATGAAAACTCCGCAAGGGAGGTGCTCCCCGGGGTTAAAGGACTGGAATATTCGGGGCTTCAGACCCACCCGCGTCCAGATCCAGGTGCCACCACTAACCAGCTGTGTGTCTCTGGGCAACACACTGAACCTCTCTGGTCTTGTCCTCTCACCTGGAAGGGAAACAAAAAAGCCTTTAATAATACCCATCTCCCCGGGCAGAGAGGATTAAACCGGATAAAGTCTGTGAAACCCCTGACAGGAGGCCTGACACCAGCTCAATATAAATAAGTCAAACTTCTTCCCACCATTCCTCCCCCCCCTCCCCCGACCCTCCAGGCCCGCACCGGAACTGAGGCCGGCCCTCGCGGGGCCGGGCAGAGCCTGGGGGAGCAGGGCCAGCCCTCCTGGGCTCAGGGTGGGCAGCGCCGGGTAGAAGGCATTGGGTTGGGGCCCCCGGAGCCTCGGGGTCTGCCCCACATCTCCAGGCTTAAATAACCGTGCGCCTTTGTTATTCGTCGGCAGCAAAGTGGTTCGTTACGCCTGATTGGTCTAATTGCTTTGAAATGGGATATATTATCTATAATTATAGAGCTCGAGGAGGAGCCGCCGGCCTCCGCTTTCATCTTCCCCAAGTGCACCCTCATGTCGAGATCACATTAATTCTGGGCCATTTTAAAGAAGGGCCCCTCGCTCTCCCGCGGATCCAGGCCCCCTCACTCCCTTGCGAACCTAAAGGCACCAGGAAGCCCGGCCGGAGCAGACAGAGCGCAGCCGGAGGGGGAGGGGCGGGCCAGGGAGAGGCGCGGGGAGTCCTCCCGGGCGCCCGCGGGGTGATCCCCCCCCCCCCCCCCCGCACTGGGGCAGTGCCCTCGTACAAGTGGGGTCCGCTGTAGCGGAGGAATTTGCAAAAAAGAGAATATATTTTTTTGCAAGCAGCTTTTTTTTCCTTTCTTTCTTGGCTTTGCCTTAAAGAAGGGCACCCAAACTCTTTAAAAGGCCTCAATACTGCCCGGGTCCTGGGAAAGCAGAAAAAAAGCATTTGGCCCCGGATCTGTGCTGTGGGTCATCGGTCAGGAGCTGAAGACTCCCTGGACTGGGGAGTCCTTGGGTCTTTCAAGCTGCGAAATCCTCCCCCAGGGCGAGGGGTGCCCTCGGTCCTCCCAGACAGCTCCCCGAACCTCCGACTCCCAGCCGCTCACTCCCCGCCACAGAGGCCCAAAGACCGGGGATCGCGGAGCCTGGAGGCCCCTCCCCAGGTTCCAGGATCCCTAGGTCGCGCTTTCTGTCTCCGCCTCAACCTCCTCCCCTGCAGGACAAAATGCCTCTTCTCTTCCCCCCTCCGCCGCCCTCCTGGAGATTGGTGAATTCCCACCAAAATAAATCGTTCCGGGTAATCGGTTTTCATAGCACATTCGTTCTATTAAAGAGGACTGTTTGGGACTCGCTAATTGCCTGGGGATCCCACTGAGCTGCACATTTTTAAAAATGCACGCGGGATTCCTGGGTCGAGGCCACAAAATGCATTGGAGAAGGTGTATGTGTGTGTGTGTGGGGGGGGGGCACATCAACAAAAAACCCGACGGAGGCGAAAGTGAGGGGCCAGCCTGCCCTTCGCGCGGCGATTCCCAGAGAGTGACAACGGCCTTTCAGACAGGATCGCTCTAAAAATGCGTCTTTATGGGGCGTGGGGATGGGGAGTCTTAAAACCAACACCCCGCTCCCTCTGCCGCCGAACCCCCTCTGACAATCCGCGGGCTTTTTCCCGGGGGGAGGGTACCACCGGTTTAGCTGTTCGGATCCGAAGTGGCTGGGCGCTTGGTTGGGGGACGGGGGTGCTCTAGGTGCCCGGTGGATGGGGGATGGAGCGAGGAGGGGCAGGAGGGGCGCGGAGCGGAGGGAGCGAGAATGGAAGCCGAGCCGGGCCCAGAGCTTTATCTGCTGCGGGCCAGCCCTGCCCTTGCCAGGCGTGAATTACAGCCGGGCCGTCGGCGGCGGCGCGCGGAGACCGGCCTGGGAGCAGCGCCCGGGAGTTCGTGCTGCCGGCGAGATAACAGCGCAGCCTCCGGCGGTGTCAGCTCCAGGAGCGCACCGCCCGGGCAATGCGAAAAGGCCCAGACGAGAATAAACGCCCCCAAACGTGTGCGTTTCCCCCCGCGGGAACCACGCGTCCCGGAGACGCGGAGACATTGGCTGTTTCTTTTGCTCTGACTCCGTTCCCCCGGAACGGGGGCGTCTCTCCCGCAGCCCCGCGGCGGGTCCGTGGAGGAGGTGGTGCTATGCCGAGCGGGGAGTCCACGTGGAGTCGCCTGCGGACCCCTTTCCCCGCTGCAGACACACTCTTGTCGCCCGACACCGCGTGCTCGCGCCCAACCCGCCGCGCCGGGCGAGAGCAGACACGAACCCAGACCGAACCTAAAAAAAAAAGATGCTACGGGGTTCGGGCCCGGCTCGGGATGCCTGCGGGCCGGCGGCGGGACTGGGGGCTGCGGGTGCAGGCGGTTCGCTCCCAGGGGGCGGGGGCGCGACTTCAAGGGCCCCTGCGCCGGCTGCCGCCTTTGATCCCGCCGCCGCTGGCGCCTAAAAACAACATCCTCGTCTGCCTATTAGGCGCGCTGAGGGATCGTGACAGATTGTTTATCCCCGCAATTAGCATGCGGCCCTGCTCCGGCCGCCCGGCCCGGCCCGCGACCCGCCTGGCTGCACAGGCCGCGGGAGACGGCCCCTGGCGGGGTTCGAGCCCCCTGCCGCGCCCTAAGTCAGGGGTTCCAAACTAGGGACTCCCAGAGCCCCTTCAGTTGTTTTGGCCTATGTGCGTTTTTCTAGGGAGAAAGCTCTGAACTACATCGGGTCATCAAAGTGTTTCGGGAGCCAAACATTTTGAGATGGGATATGAGGGCCAAACCAAGCAAGCTCGATTTTTTTTCTTTCTTTCTTTTCTTGACCTAAAAAGTCCAGAAACCTCAGTTTCCTCTCCCCTTTTAACCCGCGGGCAGAGCGCGGCGGGGGTGGGCCCAGAGGCAATCTAACTGGACTGCTGGGCTGCTAGCAAGGTGCTGGGCCTGCAGCCTTGCTGGGCATCAGTCGCTCAGCAATAGGGTGGCGTGGTGCCGCCTTCTAGCCTTGCACCCTCAGGCGCACCTCTGTTCCCCTACCTGGAGGAAGGACTCTCTATCACGTTTCCTCCGAAACTGGCGGCTTTAGTGCCCCGCGCCTCCAGCTGGGCCCGACGACGGGAGCTGGAGGCTGCAAGCCCAGCCTGGTGCCTGGGTTGCAGTCTCGGGTGTGTAAGAAATCTGGAGAGGCGGCGTAAATTTCCCCGACGCGACTATTCCCGAGCCCGCCCCACGGCCCTAACTTATCTCTGAGCCTGTGGACAGATGCGAGGCTGCCGATCGCCCTGGCGTCCGCAGCCCAGCCCCTCCCGCCAGACCCCGGACGCCGGCCGGGTAATAAAGTTCCCGCTCTAGTCATTCATTTTCCTTAATCGGGACGGCCCTAATCTACCGCTTTTATTGCGCCCAGTTAAAAGTCGAGGGAATTCGCTGTCCCTCCGCGCTGGGATAATTACCCCTAAATGGCCGCGGCAGCCCCTGTGTTTCCTGGAGATTAGAACCCCGCAGTCATCAATGGCCGGCCCCGGAGAGCCGCCAATCACGGCCGCTCGCTCTCCGGGAGCCGCGGGCCTGGGCTCCGGGATAAGAGGCCATAAAACGGTGGCGCGGAAAACGGCGGAGCCCTGCCCGGAGTTTGCCTAGATCTGACGCCTCCCCAGGCCCCCAACTCATTTTCCTCTGTTTTCTAACAGCAAGAATAAAATCACGTTTCCTCCGAAACTGGCAAAACAAACGCTCTCGAGCCCAGCCCCACGGATCCACGCCAGGAGCCGGCCTCTCTCCAGACCCCCTCCCTGAAGTGCGCCCACCCCCTCCAGGACCATCGCCGGCCAGAGATAGCGAGTGTTATTGTTTCTACGGATGCTCTGTTTGAGGTCACGCTAAGGCCAGATCAGGGTTTTGTTGACGTTTCTGTTGGTTTTATTTCATAAGTTCTATAGCAAAAGGATCCGGCCGCTCCTTTCCCCCAGCCGGTGGCCAGTAGAGGTGGCCAGTTTGCAATCCTCCCGGGAGAAGTTCGGAGCGGGAAAAGTGCACATCACATATGAAAATGGATGATTGATTCCGGATAATATTGTGTATAGCTATTCCTAACATCCACACCACCGGGAGCCTGGCTTCTTGAGGCAGACCTCAGTCCAGCGCTCAGAAGGAGACAAAGGCCCACTTTCACGCAGAGGTAACGTTTTGAAGATTGCAGCAGAGAAAGAAAATAAAGGCGCTTTTAAAAAGCAAGTCATATTCCGTCTTTCTGGTGGAATACATAACTGCAACTTTTAAAGTTATAAAAGGAATACGTAACCAATGACCTCGACTCAAATGATCGTAGTAGGGAAGAGGGGAGACGGATAGGGGTCGGGACAGAGCAACAGACACAGTAACTGACTGAAGAGAAAGGTAAGAGAAGCGTGGAAGAGAGAAAAGGAAAGGGGTAGAGAAAAAAGGGAGGCGTGGGTGAGAGTGGCGATAAGGAAACGGGAGGAGGGGGGAGGGCAGAAGAGAAGGAACGAGGACAAGGAAAGGGCTCCCCAGACTCCCAGAAAAAAATAGAGACCCAAGGGGACCCCGAGAGGGAGAAGCAGCCCTGGGCTAGCGCGAAGGAAAGTTTCTCCCGCACCCCTCCCCTCCCTGCCCTCCGGGGCCCCGCCCTGCCCCGCGCGCCCCGAGGCCCAGAGCGCCCAGGGGCAAGTCCGCAGGAGCTTAGCCCAATGGGTCGCGTTGGGCCCGCCCCCTCGCGCGCTGATTGGCCGCCGCCGCGCTGGCCTCGCCTTATTAACAAGTTCTCTGGGAATCCGCGGCCCGACCCGGAGCCGGCGAGTGCGCCCGGGAACTCTGCCTGCGCAGCGGCCCCGCCGAGAGCCAGGCCCCGAGCGCGCGAGCTGGCCTTCTGGGGAGGGGCGGGAGGCGCGCGCGGGAGGGCCCGCCCGGCCAGGGCCCCGGGCGCGCTCCGAGGCCAGCCGCGCTCCCAGCCCGCCCGAAGCCCATGCCCGGCGGCTGGCCCGTGCTGCGGCTGGAGGGGGAGCCCGGCTCTGCATGGCCCCGGCTGCTGACATGACTTCTTTGCCACTCGGTGTGAAAGTGGAGGACTCTGCCTTCGGCAAGCCAGCGGGGGGCGGCGGGGGCCAGACCCCCAGCAGCACCGCGGCCGCGGCGGCCGCCATGGGCACAGATGAGGAAGGGGCCAAGCCCAAGGTGTCTCCCTCTCTCCTGCCCTTCAGCGTGGAGGCGCTGATGGCCGACCACAGGAAGCCCGGGGCCAAGGAGAGCGCCCTGGTGGCCTCCGAGGGCGCACAGGCAGCGGGCGGCTCCGCGCAGCCCCTGGGCTCCCGGCCCGGGTCGTTGGGCGCCCCGGACGCGCCGTCCTCGCCACGGCCTCTCGGCCATTTCTCGGTGGGCGGACTCCTCAAGCTCCCAGAAGATGCGCTGGTCAAAGCCGAGAGCCCCGAGAAGTCTGAGAGGACCCCGTGGATGCAGAACCCCCGCTTCTCCCCGCCCCCAGCCAGTGAGTAGCCTGCAGCAGGCAGCGGGGGAGGGGGGGGGGGCGGGCGGGGATGCGGGGCCCGAGGGCGCCAGGCCGCGCGCCGGCGCCTGCGTGTCTCCGGTGCTGGCGTACCTGCTGCGGGTACCTGGAGCCGGCGCTGTGTCTGCGATGGCGGGGAGGTCGGGGTCTGCTCATTCCCACTTCCACCCAGAAAGATGGTTCGAGACCTGGCTAAGGCCCAGGGCTGGGTCCACTTTCGCGGGCTCCTGGCCTTGGTTAGGCGACCGTGTGGGTGGGACTTTAGTTGTTGGGCACGGGTGTCTGAGCACTCTGTCCTCCTGCCCCCACCAAACCACCCCGGGGAGTCCCTGCTCCCCTGTCCGATCCTAAGCCCTGCTACCTCGCTGTTACCCCAGCGGGTGGGTCCCAGCGGCGCCGACATCTTCCCTGCACGCGGAGTTTCACTTTCTCATAGTAGAAGCCTGGTGTCTCCCCGCCACCCCCAAGAAAGTATCTCTTCGCCGGAAGGTTCTGGAGCTCTTGCAAAATTCCCCTCCCCCCACCTCCAAGTTTCAGGCAGATTCTTGGTACTTTGGGGGGGGGGGGTACGGGGTGGGGGATGCTCAGGTCCAGTGGAGGGGGCGGGGCACCCAGTCAATTAGTGAGAAGCGCCCCCTCTGAACGGGTTGGAAGCGGCGCCCAGAGGTTCCACCAGGGCCACTGCCGCGGACTCCGCTCCCAAAGGCGCTTTCACGGCTGTGCCAAGGCCTGGTGGCCCCCGGCTTCTCTGCCCAGCGAACCAGCTCGTAGATATTTCAGGAGCACGGGAAATTCCCAAGTTTTCCTCGTTTCCTCCGATTATTTTGCGCGGCATAATAGCAACCCGAATTCAATGGCGCGATGCTGAGGAATGATTTTTATCTGGGGATTAAACGTCTTTGAAAGGCAAGCCCCTCCCCGGGCCTAATGGCCGGGGAAGGTGGCCCAGCACTGCGCTGTCGCTGGCAAAAGGAATGTCCGCCCCTCCGGTGGCCTGGCGGAAATGGACTCCGGGGCCAACCGCTTCCCCGACTCTCGGTGTCTTTGATTGGGAAAGAAGGAGGGACTGTTAACCCGAATTTTCGTTTGACTCACATCCTGGTGGTCTGAGGACCCAAAGGATCATTTGTTTTTATTTGTTTAAGGGTTGAAAAAATGCATAATTAGGCAAAACCCGCATGGTGAAACATTCCAGATTTGAATTCATTTCCCCCCAGAGAGAAGCGGCTGCGTAGGCAACATGTCCTTTCCCGGGCTTGGGAATTTGGTGCGGGCCTCTGCCTGGACCCTAAAGTTGGCAGAATCCCTGTTGTCGTAGGCAAAATGTGTTCCACGTTTTATTTGGGCACAGCTGCCTGGTGTGGCAGGAGCTGCCCTCACCAGTGGGCCCCATCCCCAGCTGGCTCATGTCCGTCCTTGAAGTCCGCGTTGAAATCATAAGAAAAAGACTCTTCTGCACTTTTGATGTCTGTGAACTGAGCCGCAGGTCCGGGAGATGCCAGAAGCGGTTGTACACAACCTCTTCCCACTGGACCTCACATTTGAGTGTGACCAGAGGCCCAAGAGACAGTTGAGATCATCATAGGATCAGAAGAAGCCCCCTTCGAATACAGTCCCCCCCCCCCCTCCACACGGCAGGACTTGGCCTCGGTGTGACCTTGGGCCCCCGGCCTTGCTCCACCTGCAGTGTCGGGCACTGCCCTTAGAGCCGGGTAGGAACTCACTGCTCCACGGTAAAGACCGGATTTTGGAGACCTGGATTCTGCCGCAGTGGCCTAGCCGAGCGCTGAGCACTCAGTGGACACAGACCGGTGTTCGGCCAGCATACCGGTGTGGTCTTGGACTGGGCGCAGGGCCTCAGGCTGGGTGTTTCATCAGGCGTAGTAACAGCCGCGGCCCCATGTGCCCGCCAGTGGGAGAAGGTCCGGCTGGGACAGGCCTGCCAACGCGGCCATCCGCATTGGGCCGGTTCACCTCTCCCCAGTTATGCTCGGGCCTTGAACCTGGGTATGTTCCATCTGAACTCTTACGTTTCTTCATTTGAAAAAAGTAGACAAGAACGTCTCCCCTTCTGGGTGGTGGTGGGAAGTGGAGAAAATACTTTCCAAGGGCCAAATGAATAGACGGCATTGTTATCCATCATGAACTAGTTTTTAGGGGACCGATGACTCTCCCGTGTGCGCGCGCTCTCTTATCCCCCTGCTTCTTTCTCTCTCGGCCTCCTAGGGCGCCTGAGCCCCCCAGCATGCACCCTGCGCAAGCACAAGACCAACCGCAAGCCGCGGACGCCCTTCACCACCGCGCAGCTGCTGGCGCTGGAGCGCAAGTTCCGACAGAAGCAGTACCTGTCCATCGCGGAGCGCGCCGAGTTCTCCAGCTCGCTCAGCCTCACCGAGACGCAGGTGAAGATCTGGTTCCAGAACCGCCGCGCCAAGGCCAAGAGACTGCAGGAGGCAGAGCTGGAAAAGCTGAAGATGGCTGCGAAGCCCATGCTGCCACCGGCTGCCTTTGGCCTCTCCTTCCCGTTGGGCGGCCCCGCGGCTGTGGCAGCCGCAGCCGGCGCCTCCCTCTATGGCGCCTCTGGCCCCTTTCAGCGCGCCGCGCTGCCCGTGGCGCCTGTGGGACTCTACACGGCACATGTAGGCTACAGCATGTACCACCTGACATAGAGGGCCCCAGGGCCGCCCACCCGTGGCACCAGCCGATTCCTCCAGCCCTAGCCTTCTGCAAGCAGCAGGGGCCTCCCCCCGCGAGCTCCCCTGTTCAGCACCACCTGGCTCCTTCCTTAGCTCCGGCTCAGCTCTGGTGTCTCCTAGGTCGCTCCCCGATTTCACTCTCTGAAGTCCGATCCTCTTCCAAAAATGTGACTGGAAGGGTCCCTTCTATTCTAGAATCTAGACCCACCCCCCTCGTGTTACAGATGGGGAAACTGAGGCCAGAGAGGTTAAGACATTGACCCACCAGGTCCCCAGCAGAGTTAGCGGTTGGGTCAGGACCAGAGGCCACTTCTCCAGCACCCCTGCCTCCTGTCCTGACACCAGGCGGGGAAAGCACGGAGAAATTCAAGCTTGAAGATGTTGGAACGGAGGATCCTGGGAGAGAAGAGCATGCCGGGAGTTATGGATCCCGGTCCTTCCGTGGGAACACTTCTGGCCTGAGCAGCCAAGCGTTTGCTTTGGGTGGGGTGGGGCGGGGGGTGTACACAGATGCATTACGAAGGTAGGTTGAAGGGACCTCTCTCTTACCAGTACCAGAAAAAAAAATTGTAAAATAACAATTTAAAATTCTCTTTCTATTTAACAGTACATTTGTGTGGCTCTCGAGAATCCCTTTGGAAGGGATTGGGTGTAATATACTGTATATTTGAAATTTTATTATCATTTATATTATAGCTATATTTGTTAAATAAATTAATTTTAAGCTACAAGAATGGATCTCGGCACTGATTTCGTCTTCGAGTTCTACTTCTTGCCACCTCTTCCCACCTACGATTGCTTTTCCGGGCGATAGTGGTTTTATGCCAGCAACTTTCGGAGGTGACCACAGGCTCTTCGGGGACAGGAGGGGCTGTCTTTCTGTACACGGAGGACAGATCTGCATTAGCAAAGTCAAGTGGAGAATTGAAGCAATTACCTGGGATAATTAGGCTCAATTTTCCAATTCACTTTAAGCTGAAATCGACACTTGTTCAGGCGACCCAGAATCGGCTCTTTCTTTTTTTCTCCCCCTTTTAACCTGTCTCCGAAAACAAAGCGAATCACCCAAATGGTTTGATGCCTGCAGACAGCTAATCCAGACAATTCCCACCCCGCAGCCCTGTCTTTCCCACAGGAGGCCAGGTGGGGTGGAGGGAATGCTTTGCTGCTTTAAGCCGCTGCGGCAGGGTTTGTGGAACTCATTTCGAGCTGCCAGAATGTGAGCGCCTTCACAACCCCAATTAAGACCCCGAACGACCCCTAGAAAAAAACAACACTGACAGCCCAGGGCGACTGCTCCCCGCCTTTGCCTGTCCTCTCTGCATGAGCCCTACCTCCAAACTCGCACAAACTGTTTTTCTTTTAATACAGAAGGTTAACTTCAGGCTTCCAGGAGGACACATTTGAGCGAGCGCCAAATTTAGCCTTCCGGGGGGATTTCTGCAAGGATGTTGCCCTCAGTCAATAAAGCCTACTCTGTTCCAGGCACTGCTCTGTTCCCTTTCGAGTTGGGGGACCCCCAGGCTTAATTCTCACCAGACCTGCACACGCCTCTTCCCGCCACCCCGCCTCGGTCCGCAGTGGCTAGCGCCTCCAACCCGCACGCAGGACAGCCCGGGCCGCCATTGCAGCCAGGCGGGCCATTATTAAGACGGGAAGCCAGCAGAAGAATGGTTGTTAAAGCTGAAGTACCAGGCGTTGGGACTTGGGGAGGGTGGACGTCTCCACAGACAGAAAGGTTGCGCAGAGTGGAAACCCCGTTTGGGGCGCGCTGGGTATTTCCAGCCCCAGGGACCGAAGGCAGGTCCGCCTAGGAACTCCCAAGAGAGCGCAGGGTTTCGCGCACGCACCCTGAGCGCGCGCTGGGCAGGTTTCCCGGTACCCAGGGTCTCCAGTCCCTCGGCCTCCGTGGCTCCGCAAATATTCCTTTCTCGAGGCGCGGTCTGCAGTCTGAACTTGCCACAACTCCCCCCCTTAAGGGAAGAAAACAAGCTTGCTGGGGGGTGCGGGTCCGTGGCACCAAGATGGTCTGGGGGAGCCCTGGTCTCTGGGCTTCCAGAAGCGTGGCCAGAATGCGAATCTGAGCCTCTCTTGGTCCCCAAGAGGAGCGCACAGAGTCCCATCTAAAAGTTTTCAGATTCCCAGGCCCACGCAGCCCTTGAAAGATGTTGAGGGCTGATCCACCCCCCCACCCCATACATTAAGCAACCCGAGTGGCCATGCACAGGGGACCCACCCTGGCCCCCACAAACCTTATGGGTTCCTTTCTGGACCCCTTCTAGCGATTCTGCTTTCCTGGGGAGAGCATTGAACTTGAAGTCAGACAAGCCAGTGTGGTTCAGCCCAGCCCTGCGACTGCCTCGACTTGGGGTAGAGAAGATCCCTCCATCTCATGGGTCCTTCGTTTTCTCATCTGCGAAATGGGCCTGGGAATCTTCCCCCACCCCATCTCTGATTTTTGGAAAAGTGTCCACGAGCCCTGTGCAGAGGGTGCCCAGGGAATACCCGCGGGATCTGAATTTTCTCAGTTCACGGTGCGTTCCTGGCACCGGAGTGCTGTCAACGCGCATAGGAAAAGGGGAACAGCGGGGTTCGTTCCGGTGTCTCCTCCGGCCGGGACTTGGCAATTTAGGGTCCAGGCAAAGTCAGAGCAACGTAATTGCATAATGAGCAAGGGCTCGCGCTCTGCAGAAGCGCCTCGGCTCCAGCGAGGCGGTAGCTGCAGGCGAGGCTGGCGCTCCCCCTTCCCCCACCCAGGGACTTGGCGGGAGTGGAAGGGACCCCGCCCCCGCCCCCGCCCCCGTCGCCCGCCTAGGGTACGGGTTTCCTTCCACTTCTATGCCCCTTAGTTTTCTGATTTTCATTTCTTTTCTCGTTCAGCCCTTTCTTTGCCCCCTCTTCTGTTTAATTCCCTCTCTGGACAGGGCGTGCGCACAGAAAGCGCTCAATGTTGTCTGGGTCCGAGCGGTGCGCTGGTGTGGGGTGAGGCCCCCAGCAAGGTCCTGCCGTCCGGTCTGGCGGGAATTGGCGGCGGGGGCTCCGGGCACTGCTTTTCACTCACCCAGCCCTTCAAACTCCATCGCTGGTGGATCCAGCGAGGGCGGAGTGGGCTGGGGGTTCCCAGTCCCGGTCCTTTGCGGATCAATCACGCTGAGTCTCCACCCACCGCGCCCGCAGGAGTTCCCGCACAAGCGGGCTCCCCAACCTCCCGGATGTTTCCCCAGGGAGATGACTTGATTCTCCCAGGTCACACAGCCAGCGAGGGGCAGAGCAGGGATTCGAACACAGATGCCACTCGGGGACCCCCGCCCCCCGCCCCCCCTGCACCGCCCAGCTCCTCTCCCTGCGGGCTGGGTAGTGCCAGGCCTGCTCTGGGCTGTAAAGGCCGGCGAAGCGCGCAGGTCGCTGGAACACGGGCCGCCCTCGCGCTACGAATTTAACTCCTTCCTGTTCTGCCCTGGAGCAGGCGCAATCCCTGGGGGGAAGCGGGCGTCTCCCCTCCCCTGCACCCCGTCTGTGAAGGCGTTTGCGTTTTGTTGGGGAGGAGACAAGCCTCAATCTGCAGACTCAGCTTCTGACCACGCCGGCGGGGCCGGAGAGGCTGCGGGCCCTGGTGAGGCCGCCGCACCGGCGGCGGGGACCGGGAGCTCCCAGCCCGGGTAGGTCGGCGGGGCGGGCGTCGGCGATTTGTGAGGCCGGGGTGGGGCGGCTGAGAGCGCCTTTTTTAGGGTTCCTTTCTCTGCTCCCCGACCACGGGGCTGAAGGCCCAGGTCGCGCCAGAGGCCCCATGAAGACAGTGACTCACGAGGCGACCCTTACGGCCGTGAAGCTGCGAACGTGCCCGAGCCGCCCCCGCCACCCCCACGCACCGAGGAATCCCTCGGAGGTGAGCCGCCGGCCCGGCCCGCGCCCTCCGGGGCGCAATGGGAAGCGGCGCGGAGAGGCCAAGGCCGCCTTTCAACTTGGCGGCTGGCGCCGGCCTGGCCGGTCCTCCCGGGCCCTGCGGTCTCCCCAGCTCCTTCCCCGCCCTCCCGGCCGCGCTCACGTGGCTGGGCCCGAGGCCCCTGGAAGCACCTTAACCTGCTCCCCTCCCTGCCCCCGACCACCAAGTGTCCACTCTCCGATGCACCTCGGGGCCCTCACTCAGAATCTCGGATTTCCTTCCGCTCCCCTCCCCGGGACCACTCCCCCTCCCCAGCGGAGCCCCTCCAGGCCCGCGAGGACACTCTCAGCGCTCGGTGCGCCTCCTCCACAGCGCCCTCCCGCGGCCCGCGGGCCACAGCCCCGCTCTCTGCAGCATCTGCGGGCCTGAGGCCAGGCTAGGCCCCCTCTGGACCCAGAGTGCCTACCTGCCCTACACACACACACACACACACACACACACACACACACACACACAGGATCAACACGCATCATCAATGATCAATGTATGCATACACAGCATGCTCTGCAACAAAACACACATCTAACACAAATAAACCAATACAACACATGCAACACATGTACAACAAACACACAGACACCCAACACATCCAAACAACATACAATATACACACAAACTAAAACAGCACACATCACCAACCAACCACACACACACACACACGCCTTCAACAAATACATACACCCAAATAATATCTTCCAAACACATGCAGTACAACAATCACACACACACACACACACACACATACACCTCCAACAAATACGTACACCCAAATAATATCTTCCAAACACATGCAATGCAACACACATCACAACACACACACACACACCTCCAACAAATACATACACCCAAATAATATCTTCCAAACACATGCAATGCAACACACATCACAACACACACACACACACACCTCCAACAAATACATACACCCAAATAATATCTTCCAAACACATGCAATGCAACACACATCACATATACACACACACCCACATACACCTCCAACAAATGCATACACCCAAATAATATCTTCCAAACACATGCAATGCAACATACATCACACACACACACACACACACACACACCCAGACACCCAACCAACACAACCTACAGAGGCTGCCCACTCTGTACACACAAGACCAACGCCCACCATCCACACACCCTCGTAAGTGCACAGCGCATTTGTAGAGGCAACTCTACACCCTCCAGGTCACCCCCTTCCATCCCCACAGGAGCTCTGCCACCTGGGACCTGCGGATCCTGGCAGACACACACAATCTTGGGGGAGACGACCCAGGGCTACACATTGATCGGGGGCAGGGAATCCCCGGGAAAGGACGTCCTGAGAGATGCCAGGCAGTGAGGCCCCCAATGACAGTGGTCATTAGTCAACAGAGCCAAATATCAACAGCACTTCTTCAAAATAGACTCACCCAGGCCGAAAACCGACTTCCGCACACAGGCCACGGAGTTTCAATCGCACTGTACCTGCGCGCCCGCACGTGGTATTTGTGGAAGAGCCACACTCAAGGGGCCAAAGAGCCGCATGTGGCTCGTGAGCCGCAGTTTGCCGACCAGGGCCCTAGGAGAACAGGCTGCCATGCACAAACAGGACCGGCTCCGAGCTCCGCGGCTGGCTGTGTGGAGAGGAGCAGGCGGGTGTGTGGGAGCCTGGTTCCCCAGTCACTCCCACGATCCAGGCCTGATGCAGACCTTCCACGGGGCGGCAGTGAGAGTCGCCTGAGGGATTGCCGGGAACTTCCGTACAAGAACCCAGGGTGACTTCCACTCTCCTTCCTCCTCCTGGGGCTTCTCCTCTGCACCCCCACCCTCTCCGTCTTGCACGCTGCCTTCTGCTGCCTCTACAGAGAGCCTTGGTGCACCTTCCCAGGAGTCAGAACCGGAGCGCTGCTGTGCTTGCAGAACGCAGGCCCGTTCTGAGATCTGGAAGGTCCATTCAGGTCCATAGTCATACAAGGTTAGAATGGTGAAGGCTCCTGTGCGGGGAGTCTGGACCCCTGGTCCTAGGAATCCTGGTATTGGCACTTACTAGCTGTGCAACCTTAGTCAAGTTCCTTAACCTCTCTGAGCCCCACTTCCTTCATATAGAAAGTGTGGAGTCAATCCCTGCATTATAAAACTGCAGGCTGCATTTGCGGGGCTTCTGGGGGTGCGGTGGGTTCCATCCCAAAGCCTCCCCCATGCGGGTCCAGTTTCCTGTCTCACACTCCTGGCACCATTGGGACCCCTGCGGGGAGTCCTGTCCCTTTGTCGCCGCTCAGATGAGGCGGCCCGAGGGTAGCTGGATTCTGGTGCTTTGGGCTGCTACTTAAAAAGATACCCCCTTTTTGCCCTGGCCACTGTTGCTCAGTGGTTAGAGCGATGGCCGCACACTGAAGGGCCTCAGGTTCGATTCCCAGTCAAGGGCATGTACCTTGGTTGCAGGTTCAACCACTGGCTTGATCATGGCGAGAGGCAACCAACGTGTCTCTCTTACATAGATGTTTCTCTCCCTCTCCCTCCCTCCTTTCCATTCTCTCTAATAATCAATGGGAAAAATATCCCTGGGTGAGGATTAACAACAACAAAAGATGCCTCCTTTTCTCTCTGATGGCCTCCCAGTGGCAGCAAGGACGCCCCCGCAGAAGAAACGGCTGTTGTCAGGGCCACACCGACTGGAAGCGAGTGTTTGGGGTGGGCTGAGTGACACACCTCTCCAGCTCTCTGAGACTCAGGCTCCACATCTGCTAAATGGGCACAACCCTGACTCCTGGCAGGGAGAGAAAGGGAAAGGCTCTCCCCCACCTCATGCTGTTGGTCTGTTCCGCCCTCTGCATTCCCAGCTGGGGGAGGGGAATCACAGGGACCTGTCCCTCCTGCTGTGACAGCAGCGGGCAGGATGGAACCCAGGACGCCCCAGGATGTCCCAGGACCATCGCAAGGGTTAGCCCACGTGGATTGTGCTCCCGAGTCCTCACAAGCAGGCAGGTGTGCGTCATTGGTGTCCCTCTTCTCCGGCGAGGACACGGAGGCTCGGAGCTGAGTGAGCCAGGTAGGCTCACGCAGCTGGTGGGAGCTGGAGCCCAGCTTCTGACCAGGCAGCCCCTGCTGGGTGCTGTCACCTGGCCGGTCAGCCTCGGTCTCCAGGCCGGTGTGGAGGAAGGTGCGGGTGACCTGAATTGAAATGCGCCTTGAGAACTGGAGCGCCGGGAGGAGGGGGATGGGATGGCCAAAGTCTCACTCTCGGTCCTTCTGGCTACTTGGAAGTGGGGAAGCTCCAATCCCCAGAGGGGCCCGGGTGGGGGCAGGTCCGAGGCTGGAGGGATGAGTGGGGCAGAGACCCAGAGGTGTTCTTGTCCTTGGATGGTGACGGGAACGGTGGAAGACTGCACCACTGTGGACCCGGAATTAGAAAGTATCATCCTTTAATCCCTCTCCCAGGGACACAAGCACTCTTTTTTATTTTTAAGTATTTTAAAAAATATATTTTTATTGATTTCAGAGAGGAAGGGGGAGAGAGAAAGAGAGAGAGAGAGAGAGAGAGAGAGAGAGAGATAGCAATGATGAGAGAGAATCATTAATCCTGCGTGCCCTCTACTGGGGATCGAGCCTGCAACCCAGGCATGTGCCCTGACCAGAAATTGAACCATGACTTCTTGGTTCATAGGTTGATGCTCAACCACTGAGACATGCCTGCCTGGCTCAAGTGCTCCTATAATTCCTACGAGAGGCCCAGTGCACAAATTCGTGCACCAGTGGGGTCCCTCGGCCTGGCCTGTGAGATAGGGCTGAAACCGGCTCTCTGACATCCCCCGAGGGGCCCTGGATTGCATGAGGGTTCAGGCTAGGCCGAGGGACCTCACCGGTGCACAACCAGGGCTGGGGAGGGACTGCGGGAGGGCTCCAGGGCATGTCCAGCCCATCTCGCTCAGTCCCAATGGGCCGGACCCCAGCAGCAAGCTAGCCTATCGGTCAGAGCATCTTCCCCCTGGTGGTCAGTGCACATCATAGTGAATGGTTGAGCAGCCTTAGCACATCATTAGCATATTACACTTTGATTGGTTGAACTGCCAACCGGAGGACCAGACACTTAGCATATTAGGCTTTTATTATATAGGACTAGAGGCCCGGTGCACAAAAATTTGTGCACTCGGGGGGGAGGGGGGTGTCCCTCAGCCCGGCCTGTGCCCTCTCGCAGTCTGGGACCCCTCAGGAGATAACGACCTGCTGGCTTAGACCTGCTCCCGGGTGCCAGAGGGCAGGCCTAATCCCTAGGTGCAGCCCCTGGTCGGGCTCAGAGCAGGGCCAATTGGGGAGTTGGGGCGCCGCCCCCTGTCAGGCACAGAGCAGGGCGGATTGGGAGGTTGAGATGCCACCCTCAGTCACACTCAGGGTAGGACCGATTGCGGGGTTGGGGCACCGCCCCCTGTCACACTCAATGCAGGGTCGATGGGGAGGTTGCGGTGCAACCCCCTGTCACACACAGAGCAGGGCCAATCAGGGGGTTGGGGCGCTGCCCCCTGTCACGCATAGAGCAGGGCCAATCAGGGGGTTGGGGAGCTCCCCCCTGTCACGCACAGAGCAGGGCGGATCAGGGGGTTGGGGCACCGCCACTGTCACACTCAGGGCAGGGCCGATGGGGAGGTTATGGCTCTACCCCGTCACACACAGAGTAGGGCCCGTGGGGTAGGGGGGTTGGGGCGCCACACCCTGTCACACACAGAGCCGCAGGGTGATCAGGGGGTTGGGGATCTCCCCCCTATCAGGCACAGAGCAGGGCCGATAAGGGGGTTGGGGCGCTTTCCCCTGTCAGGAACAGAGCAGGGCCGATAGGGAGGTTGTGGCCCCGCCCCCTGTCACACACAGAGCCACAGGGCGATCAGGGGGTTTGGGCGCTGCCCCCTGTCATGCTGATCCCAGTGCCAGGAGGCCTTGTGGCTCCACTGATCCCGGTGCTGGGAGGCATATTACCCTTTTACTATATAGAATAGAGGCCTGGTGCATGGGTGGGGGCTGGCTGGTTTGCCCTGAAGGGTGTCCTGAATCAGGGTGGGTGTCCCCACTGGGGTGCCTGGCCAGCCTGGATGAGGGGATGATGGCTGTTTGCCGCTGGTCACACACCCTTCAGGGTGGGGGTCCCCACTGGGGTGCCTGGCCAGTCTGGGTGAGGGGCTGAGGGCTGTTTTCAGGCTGGGACTGAAGCTCCCAACTGCTCCTTTTTTCTTTTTTCTTTTTTATTCTGGGCCAGCTTTAGCGCTGAGGCTTGACTCCAGCTCTGAGGCCTCAGCTGCTGAAAGTAGGTATCTGGCTTGTTTAGGTTCTATAATTGAAACTCTGTATCAACTCCAGCTCTGAGATCCCGACTTGCTGAAAGCAGGTTTCTGGGGTTTTGTTTAGCTTCTATATTTGTTACAATGTTCAAACTGCAGGCTCAGAGGCCGGCAAGGCAGGCGGGGAACGTTGGAGTCCTCCGTCACTGAAGCAAGCAAGCCTCATGTTCAGTTTAAGCTGCCTGGCTGCCGGCCGCCATCTTGGCTGGCAGTTAATTTGCATATCGCCCTGATTAGCCAATGGGAAGGGTAGCGGTCGTATGCCAACTACCATGTTTCCCTTTTATTAGATAGGATTACAAGTAAGGAAACCAGAGCACAGAGCAGGGAAGTGACTTGCCCAAGGTCACACAGGTGTCTAAGACCAGGTCTGTATTCTGCATCAACCATTGCTGCTGCCTGGGCCGAATGCAGAAAATCATCCAAGTGGTGAATTTGGTTGACCAGGGCACCCGAAGGAGCACTTGGCAGAATCCTCCTCCGACTGCTGGCAAGTCTGACCAGGCCGCCGTGTGCTCGGCATGTGGTGCATCCCTAACCCACGCCATGGCACTTGGAGAAAACCTTCCGGATGCTGGTTTAGAGATGCACTGTTGTCACCAGTGGGTCCATGTCCTCTTTTACAGACCAGAAAACAGGCTTCAGAGGGTCATGCCATTTAGCCAAGGTTAAAGTCTGGGTAGAACCTGGATCCCCAATTTTAGTCCAGTGTTCTTTTAGAAACTCAACTAGAGGCTCAGCGCACGAAATCGTGCTCAGGTAGGGTCCCTAGGCCTAGCCTGCGATCAGGCCATCTTCCACCTGCTCGCCAGTCCCCAGCCCTGCCCAGCTGCCACCCATCCCGGTTCCCCATTCACCATCTTGTGGGCCGGGGGGTGGGAGGGACCAAGAGGTAGTCAATGCACCTCATAGCTAATGGTTGAGCGGTCGTTCTGGTCGTTACACCGTTATGGTCGCTTTTATTATATAGGATGGCGTGGAACAGACCAACACACTAACCAATAAATAGGAATTGAAGCGGGAGATGAATGCTTGGGGGCAGCGGGGGGAGGAGTAACAGGGCAAGGATGAGGAGCACTATGCAAATGGGCAAGGCAGGTTTCTCTGTGGAGGTGACTTGTGAGCTGGAGGGAAGAATCTCTCCTAGACAGGAGGCCACAAGTGCAAAGGCCCTGAGGCAGGAGCTAGGCTGGCTAGGCTGGAACTGGAGGCCGACGGGTCCCTTTGTACCTCTGCAGCTCTGGGTGGCCTAGCGCGGTGGGGGCCGCGCAGGAGGGTGGCTGGACCTAGTTAGCGTGGATGTGGTGGCCGCCTGGATAGAGATGCTTTGTCTTTGGTGAGCCCTCTTTTCTTCTCTGCTGCCCCTCTTTTCTGAGATACTTCACCCCAGGTCCCAACAACCTTTCTCTTCCCTCCCAAGCTCGCTCTGAATGAGACCCCATGCCCAGGGGCCCAGCCCCCTCCATGGAGTCCTCACCCCCCCAACTCGGCTGTGCCAGCTGGGCCTCAGCTGTGAGGCTGCGTTGGAGGCAGACACTGCTCGCCAGCCCCTCCCTCTGACACCTGCCAGCTGTGCGCCAGCTGTGCGGGGCCCCTCCAGGCCTTCATTCCTAGAGCTCAGCCGCCCTTGGTCCTTTGGGGCCTGCTCCCTGCCCATCTCCCAGCTTAGGAAGCCGAGGCCTGGACGGAATCCAGAGAAGGAAGGGCAGTGCCCGGTATTGACAGATCTGGGTGCCTGACCCCAGCGAGCACTGTCCCATTGCACCCTCATGAGCTCATTGCCGCTAGAAGTGCAGGCACTTGCCCGAGGGCGCACAGCTACACCCGATTCCAATCCACCCAGCCAGCCAGGCGCCCCGTGCAGAATATGAGGCAGCTCGGGCCCTCCCTCGGGCGCAGGCGCTGGTGGGGGCTGGAGGGAGGGATGGTCTCCAGAAAGGGAGGCACTCGCTCCTCCTCCTCCGTTATCTAAATGAGTGTCATTATCCCTCCCGTTTAAGGGAGAGGGAACCCAGGTCTGTGCCGGCCAAAGACTCCAGGCTCGAGTACACCCGTCACTCTCCTCTCCCTGTAGCTCCCTGAAGGTGGGATCTGCTTGGACGGCCTGATTCGTCCTCCTCGTGCTGGCGGGCTTCCGGGGCCTGTGGCCTGTGAGCCACAGGGGCCTGCTCCCAGAAGGCCCCATTCTTGGGTTTGACACTAGTCACCACCTGGAGGTTCTCAGTAATGTCATCTTTGAATTTACGTGTTGTAAGTGACATCTGATGGGGTGGGGGCTGAGACCTGGCTTCCACCGTATCCTGGGATGGTTCTGGGCTGCATGCTCCCTTGCCCCATGGTGACCCAAGCTCCACCCAGTGACGGCTGCTGTCCTCCACGGGCAGGCGCGTGGGTGCCAGGGGGGCAGAGTCAGGGCTGGTTCCCACACCCTATGCCTGTCGAGGTGGGCATGATGTTGACACATGCTCAGTGGGCCGTCTGGTGGGGGTGAGCCTCTTGCCCACCCCTGACCCAGGTGCCCAGCACATCCCAGCACAGAGACCGCAATACCCTTGGGGGTCACCCGTCTGCCGTGGGTTGGGGCAGTGGGTCTGAGGGGAGAGGAGGTGCCTGACTCGGCTTCCCTGCTGTTGGTTAGGCCTGGTGACTGGCAGGAGGGGAGGGCCGGCAGCTGGTGGCCTGGGCACTCGCGGGGCACGTCACCGTTTGGGGTTCCTAAGTGCCTGCCAGTACCGCCGTGCGTGCATCAGGGGGCGCGGCATGAAATAGCGCGTGGAGAACGCATGGTGGGGCAGGAGTGAGACCGGGACAGCGAGAGCTTCTGCGTGGGACCTCACTCAGCACTTGTCCCTGCTTTCGGAACAAGGGACCGGGCCGCTGACCCAGCCAGCAGAGCTGAGCCTCCAGGGGTCGGGCTCAGGGAAGAGCAGCCTCGAAGCTAACAAACGAGTCTCCGTAAAACAGGGCACCTCTCCCCCCGGGGACCCAGCTTTACAGGAAGTGCTGCCCAGTTCGGGGTGACGTGTCTGCGGCCGGGCTCTGGAAGTTTCAGACTCGGAGTCAGAGGGCGGGCCAGGCACGGAGACAGCCAGCTATCGGTACACGGCCCCACGGGCCCTGGGGGAAACTGAGGCCCAGGGGGAGTTTCTGGGTGACAGTCCCAGGAAGAGGATCTCTGCCCTTCAGGTGCCCCGGGGGAGATGGGCAGTAAGGAGAGGTTACGCAAATACACATGAAAAATCATTGTGATAAATACACCTGCACCGAGGTGATTATATCCCTGATCGCCTTTATCGTAAGGTCACTGCTGCCCTCGGAGCTGTTCTGGCTCCTCTCCGCTGTGTCCGGCGCTGTGCTGAGCGGCGCTCACGCTGTTGCATAGACTCTTCTTGGTGCCCATTTCGTAGGTGGGGAAACGGAAGCTCCTCGAAGTTAAGGGGCTTCCCTGAGCTCACATGATTATTAAGTGTGGGAGCTGGGCTGGAACCCATGTCTGTCTGGTGCCTCCCCCTCCCCCTTCCCAAGACTTTTCTTTTGCTGACTGTCCCCCTTCCTTCAGGCCTGATAGAATGGCTCCTGGGACCCTTCAGTGGCTGGCTGGTCAGGACTGTCTACTGGTAGTTCTCCACTGCAGCTGTAGGAGGATCTTCTCAAAGTTTAACCCGACCCCTTTGCTCCCAGCCCTTAACCCTTCAGTGACTTCCCATGTGGCCCGCAGTGAAATGCAGGGTGCTTACAGACCACAGGACCCCACCTGCCCTGGCTCCCCCGACCCCCGCGACCTTCCCCGTCACTCATGCCGTGCTAACTGCGCTGGCCTCCTCGCTGCTTCTCAAGCACAGCACACACCCTGCCCCAGGGCCTTTGCACGTCCTTGCTGGCACCCCTGCCTGGAACGATTCCCCCAGGTATGTGTAGGCCTCTCTCTCAGAGAAGTGTTTCCGATTCCTGTGTCTGAGACTCACTGCTGCCTCCGTGCTCACTTCCAACCTTGCTTTGCTTTTCTTCACATAACTCTCTGCCCGGCTCAGAGGATTGCGGACTTGGTGCCTTATTCTCTGTTTCTCCCTCACTTGACTCCAGGTGCCATGAGGGCGGGACTTGCGTTGTTCCCTGCGGAGCCCCAGCACCCAGAGGGTCCAAGCATAGCAGGTTCTGATGTTCATTCATCAAATGAAGAATGAAGCCTTCTGCACGGAGGTGCTGGGCTGAGACGTCCTGAGGGCGGCGCTGGGCCCCGCAGGTCCTGGTGAGGCAGGTGGGTGGCAAATGGGTTCCTTGACTAGACCCAGCTCCCCGTCTCTGCCCTCACTGCTGCCCATGTCAATGAGGAGGCCCCGGGGGCCCAGGAGGCAGGAAGGTGGGCGCTGAGAAGCCGGCAGCCTCCCATCCAACAGCTGGCCCGGCCCGGCAGCTCCCAGAGCCCCCATGTGGGTGAAAAGGTGAAGGAGGAAAAGGCAGCCCTATCTCCACGCCGGTCTGCCAGCTGCCACTCAGGTCTCGCCGCTTCCCTATCCAGGCCGAGGCCGGACACCTCGAGAGCGAGAGCGAAGGCAGCCGCTCTGGAGGCAGCGCTTCCTGAGCCCGAAGCCTGTTCGCTCACTGGACGCGTGACCTTGGGCCCTTTGGGCTCCTCTCTGGCGGCCAGTCTTCCCATCTGTGCAAGGGCGTTGTGAGCATTCCCGTCCCACGGCACCAGTGCGAGGATTCAGTGAGCTGATGCATGCGATGTGCTGGGAATCGCGTACACGATTCAATAAGCCAGCGCGATTATCAGGCTCCTGGGACTCAGAACCAGGAAGCCCGGGGCTTCTGCTATTTCCTGCCCCGGCCCCGCCCCTCCCCAGCATCAGCCCCAGGCCAGTCGGGGTGAGAGAGGGCGGGGAGGAGGAAGCCTGGGAGAAGACGGGCCACCTGCACACTCACCTGCGGGCCCTCACCACCACCAGGGAGGCTGACACGGCAGCCGTTATGAGTCCCTTCTCCAAAAAAACGAAACCTGGCCCAGAGAGGCTGAGGGACTTGCCCAAGGGTGCACAGCGAGGCCCTCGAATCGCCCCAGGGTCTGGATTCCCGGTGCTATACCCCATGGCGTGGGGCACGGGGCTGCTTCCCCCTCCCGTCTGCCTTCTGTATGACAGCCGCTGCCCTTCTCACAAGCTGGAGCCCTAAGACATAACGGTGAGGGGGACCCTGGTTCATCGCTGACCCCTGGCCAGGGCACAGCCAGAGTCTCTGAGGCTCTCCTGTCGCCAGGGCGATGTGTGCCAGGCAGTTGTCCACAGGGATGTCCAGAAGCGCTCCAAGCACAGGTGAATGAAAGGCGGGCCAGGGCCATCGAAGTCATAAGCATCTGAGTGTGGGATGGGGGGGGGGGGGGGAGGGTAAGCAGAGGGGAGGGAGAAGGGGGGAGTGATTTCTGTTTGCTGCGCACTACTGGGTTCCCATCTCATAATCCTTAATTTAATAGTCACACCAACAGCGGGGAGGTGGGAGTCCACTCCAAGCGGTTCAGGGAACACTGGGACCCGGGGCGGGTGGGTCAGGGGCTCAAGATCCCACAGAAAGCTGCCGATAGTTTGGAATTCACCCTACGTTCCGCGGGACTCCGATGCACGCGTCCTTCCAGCCCACCCACGCTCGCTGTGAGCGTCCTTGTAGCGCCTAAACGAGCTCTGAAAGCACTCGGGAGGTGATTGGAAAAATACAAATCAAGGGAAAACTTATAAGAAGAAAGAATTTTTCTTTTCTTTTTTTTTAAAAGGCAAACAAGAAACAAACAAACCCCCAACTGTCTCTCAGCGTTGAGGTTTTTCCCTGGAGAAACTGTTCTTATAAAGAAACAGCAACTCTTAAAATCAGTCTTTGGACTTGTTAATAACCGGCTGGTAAGAGAATGCTAATGCCATGTTATTAGTTCTTTTTCTTGTTAAAATCTCATTTCAAATAATTCTGTTCGTCATCTCTTTTTTTTACGAGGAACAAAAGCAAATGTTTTCCGAAGCTTCAAACCAAAACCTCTGTGTGGGTTTCTTGTTTCGAGACAAATATTCCACGTCTTTTCCCAGCTGGGAATTCCCTGCCCCGAGGCCGTCTGCTCCTCCAAGTCCCACAGGTCCTGCTGGTCCCACTGTCCCCTCCCCAGTCCCCACATGCTAGTCCTGGTCCTGGCAGGATGAGACCTGGGTTCAAATCCGAATCCTTTTTCGTAGACCACTGAAACATTAGCTGTGTTTTCATATAAGCCGCACTTACATACATTCTCACTGAGAAATAAGCACGGAGCTCTTAAGAGTTTTTAAAAGTTGTTTTTGGAATTAATTTTGATTTTTTTAAATGAAGAAAGTACGTTTATATAGTTTTGAAGGTCAAATGGCTGTAAAAAGCTTCTAATGAAAAAGAATGGTACCCCCTCCCCCCCCGCCCCTGCCTACCTCAGTTCTTCTGTCCAGATGCACCCATTTCCAAGTTTTAGTTATTTCCTTTGGCATTTTCTTATCTGTTTCTAAATAACATCTCTACATCGATCATCCTTGATTTTTCTGTATTAAATATTGTCAGTGAACTGTCTGCTACAAAGAAGATTCGCTTTTACCTGGGTTCCCCCAATTACCATCTCATGATTCTAGTTAGTTTAATTTTTTGTTAAACCAATACTGTGTTTATTATTATTATGTGGTGCTTCCTGATATGATAGTAGTCATGCCACAGAGCGTGCCAACTTTAATTACATTTCTTGTCTCATATCACTTTTTCTTTTTCCTGGAGTTGATCATTGCCTTTATGTTTTATGTAGAATCCTATGTGCCTGTCATTCACTCATCTCTTTACTCTCTGAGAAACGGAAATCATTCTCAGCAAATGCACATATTCTAGGTCCTATCTCAGTTCCACTTTTATTCTCCTTGGAGCCATTTCTCCTGGCGCACATTCCTGCCCCCGCTGTTTACCCCCCAGGCCACGGCCTAGCTGTCAATCTCGAATGTCCCTTCCCGTCACCCACCAGTTCCCTCTGTCTCTCTGCCGGTTGGCTCCCTGGGTTCCTGGGTCCCAGGCCTCTCTTTGGTTTGGTTTGTTTCCTGTCTTTGTGGAGTGTCTCTTTTAGTTGCTTCCCGAGGCAGGTGACACTTTCACAATCTTGTACGTCTGAGGTGGTTTTCAGTCTGCTCTCACATTCCCGTAAGACTTTGCGGGAGTGCAGAATGGAGGCTCCTTCAACCTGGAACCCTCTCTCCGTGGTCCTCTCGCTTCCGGCTGCGGATAGCCTGACGGCGTTGGATTTCCGGTCCCAGGCAGGCTCCCGGCTGCATCTTCACTGCTTTCCTACGTGTCGCTGTTGTCTCTGATGCTGGTCCCTGCTCTCAGGGACCCAGCTCCCCGCCCCCGGGCCTGTCTCACTCACTGTTGGACTCTCCATTTCCACACGATGCCTGGCACGCAGGTGCTGATACATACTGGCCAAATGAACACACTACTGCCATGGACACTCTGAGATGGCATGGTGTAGGATCAGAAAAACCTCCTGTCAGGATGGGCCACGAGTAAGAGCTGCAAACTGCCAGTTACACTGTTAGTTCTGGGACGTAGAGTACAGCACAGGGACTGTGGTCAATACTGTAATATCGCTGTGCGTGGTGGCAGATGGTGCGGGCTTCTCGGACTGATCGCTCCATGAGATATATAAACAGCTAATCACGACGTGGTACCCCTGAAACTAATGTAATACTGTATGTCAACTATAATTTAAAAAATGTAAAAATCTCTCATCTTACGAATAGAGGATGCTATCCCAGCTTTTGCATCTATGAGCCGGGACCTTCTGCCAGTCACCCCCCTCAGGCCCGATCACCTCCACGCCTGTCCACATCCTCTCCCGGCCACGGGGGACAGGAGGGAGCAAGGCCCTCCCCCTGGCCTCCCGGGCAGGCTCCATGCTTTGCCGGGGATTTTTCCAGACCCAGGTATGGGCCCTGCGGAGCCCCGAGTCCAGGCTGTGGGGTGACCAGGGCTGGTCTCAGTGACGTCCGGCTGGGGTGACCTCCTGCTGGGCGTGGACGAGGCCAGGAGTCTGAGGAAGCAGAGGCTCTGGCTGGAGCCGCCTCCCTCCCTCAGGAGCTGTCTTAGTTGAAAGGCAATTCTTTTTCTCTTTCTCCTTTTTCTTTCTTTCTTTTTTTTCCTGTTTTGCGTGCAGATTATCTGAGAACTGCCTGGCACTTGGGAATTTTCCGTTGGCGCGAGCTGAGCTTGCCGGTGCCAAGAACGGAGAGGGGGAATATCAGAGAAAACGGCCGCTCCTGCCAGTCTCGATTTGGGAGACTTTTTCCATCCTTGGGGCCTTTTGCGAGGAGCCAGGCTCCGAGGCCTTCTAAGGAAACCTCCCCTTTCCCCTCCCGGCATCGGAACACGACGTGGGGGCCTGAGAAGGGTGTGGGCAGCGAGGCCCTAAACGCTGGGCGCACGTATTATCTCCTCCTGTGACGGAGGCAGCGGGTTTCTGTGCCGGAAGCTCATCAAATCGCGGTCTCATCCCCGGGCAGCGAGGACCGGGAACCACTCCATGTCCGGCCGTTTCCTGCTCCGGAGCAAGGCCATGGCACCTCCTTCCTGGAGCCAGCGAGGAGTGACTGGGAAAGGCGCTGTCCCACTGTGGTGGGGTGTCCCCGCGTCAACCACCTCCTTATCTTTCCTGATATGTCACCTCTTTGATTCAGTACTGTCAGGTCCCCTCCAGGGAGACGTCAGACTTCCTGCTGGTCCCGTTAGCCAGTCCTGGGACCTTTTTGGACACACTGTCCCTCTCCTGCCGTGGAGACAGCACCACCCGGGTGGGTCCCGTGGAGACCGGCCCTCACCGTTGGTCTGATGGCTGGAAGGGGGAGGGGCAGACTCTGTGGTGGGTGCCTATTGGCTTGTGAGGTGTCCATCTCCCTGGAGGCTTCTGCCTCATCTTCAAGCACCTGACCCCTGGGACAGAGGGGATGGGCCACTCTGTGGGGTCAGAGGGCTCGAGAGACTTTCTTTTAAAAAAATATATTTTTATTGATTTCAGAGAGGAAGGGAGGGAGAGAGAGGGATCAATGGTGAGAGAGAATCATTGATCGGCTGCCTCCTGCACGCCCCCCACTGAGGACTGAGGCCCCAACTGGGCATGTGCCTGGCGGGGAATTGAACCGTGACCTCCTGGTTCATAGGTCGATGCTCAACCACTGAGCCACGCCGGCCAGGCTCAAGGGACTTTCAGAGTCTTTCAAAGTTCTCAGTTGCTCCTGTTCAGGCGTCTCTAGCTCAATCTAACACCCTGACGTGGGGCGCAGGAGGCTCCCCGGGCTGCCCTCTGCCACCTGACGACGAGCCTTGGGCTTGGTCTTCAGCTCGTCTGCCTTCCAGCTGCACGGACGGCATCTGGGACACACAGCCAGGCATCCTCCGACTCCTGCATTGGGCGTCTAATTGGTGAGTCATCAATCCGGGCCTGTCGCTTTCTCCCTCGAATTCAGCAACAGCGTTTAGCAAACACTCGGGTTTTATAGTCCGACCCCCCTGCACCCCTCCAACTCCAGGGACATTGCCCAGGGGCACACACCTCCCTCCCTCCATCCCTCCCATCATCCCAAACCACAGGTGAGGCTCTTAGCACCTGCACTGGTCCAGCCTGCCAGGGATGCCCCTGCCACCAGTGAGGGGTCCTCACGGCCCCTGGTCGGCGAGAGAGCCGACCCCACATTCCGTCCTGAGGGCCTGACCCCTAAGACTAGTCTGGTCCCAGATGTGTTGGGTTCCCCAGGATCACAGCCCCCAAAAGGGACTCTGGCCCAGTTGCTATGTTGAGGGGTTGCTTTCTGACCAAGAGAGAGACCGGTGAGGGGAGGACGGGGCAAGGGACACGGCTTGGCAGGGATGTGGGTTCAGCTGAAGTCTAGCCTCAGCTCGATCCCACGGGAGCTCTGGAGAGCCTCACTCTGAGTGGTGAGCGAGACTGTGTGTACACACATTAGTCAGAGATTGGCTGCAGGCAGGCCTCGGCCAGCGTGGGGACAGGGCGGAGCTCCTCACACATATTCCAAAAACCGAGGGCAGTGCTCCAGGGACGGGGCAGGGTGGGTCGCCAGCAGCCGCCAAGCCAGTGCAGCGCGAGAGGGATGGGTGCCCGCCAGGGAGCGGGCCCAGCTGGACACCGTCAGCACCCACCACAGCTGGCCCCTGAATGAGTGGCAGCATTGTCCTTCTGAAGTCCGCCTCTCCGTTAGCCCCTTCGACTCTTGTCCCAGAAACCCTAAGCTCAAGGGCAGCTCGTCACAGGGTGACCAGAGCAATAGGACAGGGGCTCAGAGAGGCTGTGCTTGGCCAGCGAACAGGCTTCAACTGCCCGGCCGGGTGGCTCACTTGGTTGTGGGTTCGATTCCCGGTCAGGGCACATACCTAGGTTTCGGGTTCCGTCCCCAGTCAGGATGCGTAGGGGAGGCAACTGATCGATGTTTCTCTCTCTCTCAAATCAATGTTTAAAAACCAAACATATTCTTGGGTGAGGATTTAAAAAAAAAATATGTTGATTCAAAAGTTATTTCTAGCTGTTAACGTAAAAATCACTTTGATTGCTTTACAAAGAGCTCTCAAGTCTTGATTCCACCGATTCACACAGCAACCCTGTTGTGGCGGGGTGGGGGAGAGGGGGGTCCCCACTGTTCCTAGCGCAGGGAGGTGACTGTTCTCAGGCCACAGAGCTGGTACGTGGCAGAGCCAGAGAGAGGGTCCAGGGCCCAGCACCTTCCACCAGCTACCTGCCAACTTCCACGTGTCCACTTGGGAGCTGTCATTGGGTCTTAAATGCATGCTTTTTCCTTCCTTCAGAGGAAAGCGCGCACTAGCGTGGAGTAGGGTTTTCCTGAACTGCAGTCTCACGTCTTAGAGTGACAGATGCGAATGTGTCCAAGCTGTTAACATTAGCCCTGCAGGTTTATTTCTATCTGTAAGCGGACGATGGCCAGGGAGTCGAGCAGTGGTCCGCTCTCCAGCCCCCGCCCTCCACCCCTCTCCGGGTTTAAGTCGAGGCCTGCGTTGCCCTGACGTGAGAAGGAGTGGATGTTTGGGCGAGTGGAAACATTTGGTGCGTTAGCAGCTGACAGCAGTCTGGCAGCGCCAGGGGAGTGGATGGGCTCCGCGCACAGTAGGCAGTTTTTCAAAGTTCTCAGCTTAGATCCGGGCAAGGTGGTGCGTCCAAGAAGCTGTCTCATGGGCACTACCTTGTGCGCAGCTGCAAATCGCTACAGCGCGCCCTTGACACCTTCCCCTCTGTGCACCGGGTGGGACCCGTTTCTCCCCTCTCCAGCTGACAGAAACCCGCAGACGAACACCCAGGCCAGGCCCCTCCTCCCACCTGGCTGCCTGGACGCCCCACTCCCCTGACCTCTCTTCCACAGTCTGGACACACCTCCAAGCTCCTTTCAGGTCCCCCTGAACCATGTCTTCTCAAAGCGCCTCACTCTGAAATTTGAGCTTCCACCATCTCTATCTCAACCGCAGTTCAAGTCTCTGCCTCACCCTCATCACCGTCGTTTCCAGGTGAGGTATTTACATAACATCAGTCCTTCCGCCCTGAGAGTGTGAGCTCCATACGGGCGGGACTTGCACCTGTATTGCGCACTGTGGAATCCCCAGTGCCCTGGCATACAGTAGTTGCTCAGGAAATATTGCTGAAGGCACACCTCACGCTTTGCATCCCAATCCTTTCAAGCCTGCACCTCCACCCCACCGGGAGGTAGGCAGTGTGACAGGCCAGGAGAGAGGCTGGGGCAGTGGAGGATTTTTTCAGGATTGCCTGGCTGACACAACCACACTCTCCCCAGAACTCCACAGACGTGGTCTCACAGCCCACGCCAGGCCCTGCCTCGGCTGGAGACCCCCTTGCCCCACGCTGCAGGGAGTAAACCAGACAGAAGCGGGGGGCCAGCCAGAGGGAGGGTCCTGGATGCTTTCTGAGCGACAGTGTCCCCTAAGAGAAGTGAGGCATGAAGGAGACCATGACCTTTGTCAGTCCTCGCCCTGACGCCGTGAGGTAAGCGTTACCACCTCCGCTTTTGGTGGGAGACAACAGGACGAAAGAACGCACCCACGTCACCCAACTCGTAAGCCATGAACTTGGGTTCCCTTCCCGGGTGGTCTGACCCCCAAGGGGTCTTTCCCCTGCACCGGCCACCTGGACTCTGCCCCCCAGGTGAGCGGCCGGGAAGGGGACAGCCGACGGTCTCCCTAAGCTGACACAAAGTGCCACGCGGCTTCGTCCGGCCCTCGGGCCCACTCTCTCCCCCGCAGGCCCCGGGAGCCCACGGCACAGCCTGTTCCCTTGGCTGGAAGGAAATCAGGATGAATTTCAATATTTTCTAACCGGGCCTCACCCTTCTCACTCTCGCCTTTGTTTGGAGATCTGTAGTTTCCAAGCCCCAAACCCCTGATTGACGGTGGGCAGCTGCCAGACACATCTGGAGCGAAGGACGTCCAGAAGAACAGCCAGGCATCCAGGTGTTGGGGAGACCCAGCCAGGGGGTCACCCGCGGTCAGCCGGGCAGCCTCCTGGTTGGTCGGGGGCTGGCCTGCCCCCCTTATCTTTGGAGCCTTCCTCCCGAGCACAGGCATCGCGGGGGAGGCCGGGCGGGGGCGGGGGCGGGGGGGATGGGGGGGGGGACTGGGCCAAACATTTGGAAACGCTTGCCTTGCAAAGACTCAGCCAAAAAAGGAGATTTAAACGTTTCTTCTACCCACACAATTCAGGAAAGCTTAGCCTGGAATGTCCTCATTTGTATGCTTAATTAAGATAAGTGTCGGGGAGAGTGTGCAGGAGAACGTGCGCTTGGCCCGTGGCAGGAACCACCGCGGACCCCTGGCCGGGGAGGCTGCTCAAACCACAGAGACGCCGGGACAAACCCCGTGTGAAAACGTGGAAACAGCCCAGAGATGGGAGAGGGGCTCGCCCAGGATCTCTCAGAGGGCGAGTGGCCGGAGCTGACCCGCCCAGGGGCACCGCCCTGCTGCCTCTGCCCCCCCAGCTGCCCGTGGACGGAAGGCCGGGCGGGCGGGCGGAGGGTGCAGGCCGCGTGCAGGGTGCCAAGGCCTCGCTCAGAAACCCACACTCACTGTCGGAAGGGGGCTGGCCCTTGGTTTCCAGAAAGGGCCACAGTGTGGAGACCCTGCCCTTGTTAAACTCGGGGTGCCAGCCAGTCGGCGAGCGGCCCTGGCCGGGTGCTTTCCACGCGATCACGGTCGCCCTGTCTGCCGGCTCTCTGCGGTTGCAGATGAGGAAACTGAGGCATAGAGACTGAAGCGGGACTGAAGCGCACCTGCGTTTGCACAAACCTCTGGCGCCGTGAGCAGCAAGCGCCTGGGACACAGAGCCCCACTGGGAAGAGCCCGCGGGGGCGAGGGTTAGGGAGGGTCACACGGAGCGGAGCCGCGGGGGGCCCGCAGGGACGGGGAGGCTCTTGGCAGACGCGACACAGGAAGACATTACCGCCTCTGCCTCCGGGTCTGAAGAGACAAGCGGATGACGTGGTGGCATTGGTGCCCAGCAAGAGCCAGAGCCGTGAGCCCGGGGGACCCTGTGTGGCCCCGGCTGGAGCATGCCGGGCCGGGGGCTGTGTGTTTGCACCGTGGCCATCAGACCAATGCCCCATCTTGCTCCCTCCCTCCCCTCCTTCCAGAGCCCCCTCACTGACCCCCACCGGGGCCAGGACGCACAGGGCCCTTGGTGAATGGTACAGAATATGGGCCAACCCAGAGACGTGCCTGGCTGGAACCATAGGGTGTTTTCCCCAAAACACAGACTTAGGGGCCAGTTAAAAAGACAATGGAGCCATCGCATGAGGAAGCGGGAAGACTGTTCTCTGGCCTGGCCTCTGGCCTGGCAGGGCGGGGCCCCGCAGGTGCCTGTGCCTTCATTACGGCGGGCGCGCTCCCAGCTGCCTGGCACTGCCTCCCAGCCGGGCCACCTTCGTCCCTGTGCCCACAGGAAGGGCGGGGTAACCGGAGCCAGGCCCGCCCGTCCCCAGGGCACGAGGCTGTGCTGCACATCCACGCCCGGCATTCGCAGCCCACACGCCAAGAGGCGTCGCCCATGTCAGTTCCCATCGGAAATGTGTCCCGCTGGCCGCCCCATCCGGGGTCTCGTTCTTCTTGTCCAAGACTGAGCTGCCCCTGCTCAGCCCAGAGTCCCGCCTCTTCCCCGTTTACCCGCTCAAGGAGGAGCAGCAGCTAAAACCTCTCTCCTGGGTGCAGGGCGGGGCCAGAGGAAGGTTGCTGACCTGAGTCCCGCAGGCTCCTGGGGACCCCACCGCAGGGGCCCCTGGGGCCAGCAGCACCCACAGATCTACCACCCGCCCCTGTGAGATGGGGCCCTGGAGCTGGATCTGCAGGGCGGCTCTGGGGTGGGGCAGGGGCTTCGGGGCCTGGTGTCTGCCCTGGGAGTCTGTCCTTCTTTCTCCCTCGGTGCATCTCCGCTGGGTCCCTGTGCATCCGGGGACCCAGGGAGAGGGGACAGACTGGGCCACAATTTAAACGATGTGCCCGAGCTCAGGGACACGAAGGACAGGCTCTGGGAGGCGGGCTCGGTGGATGCACCGTCTGGTTCCCCGGGAGGGTCTCTGGCGCCTGTCCTGCCGGATGGGAGGGCCTCGCTCGCCAGGCCCCGCCGTCCCAGAGTTCTTGGGAGAAGAAGCGCCTCATGCATCCAACTTCCTGAGCAGCGCGCCTGGGTTACTTCACCGGAAGCAAGGCCGAGCCCGGATAAAGCCGCGCCTGTGGGTTTCCGCCCAGAATAGTCCAGAGGGGATGCAGGGAGAACACCCATGACCGGGCTTCCAGCGGGTGGAGAGGGCCGGTGCTCACCGCACGGGGGTTCCTGTAAAAGGCAGCAAGCGTGCGGCCTGCGGCCGGGGCAGCCGCTCCAGCACCCGGGCACCTGCTGCGGGCCGGGCGTCCGGGGAGCGCTCTTCGGCCGCAGGGGGCTGGCGGCCACGGAGCTGGTCGGCGCAGGGGTGCTGGTGCTGCGTCCGGCCCCTCTGAATCGTGGCGCCGCCGCTGCCCAGGCCAGGCCCCGCCAGCCCTCCGCACAGCTGGGTAGCATTAAGAACTTGGCACCGCGCGGTGTGCATCCGTCCTCTGGGCCCTTCGCGCGCTCGCTGTTGTCAGATGCTGATGGGAGTGTGGGAAGCCAGGGCGGAATGTGCTCCTTCCGGGCCAGGTTGAAACTGGGCTGCCGGGCAGGGCCGGCAGGAGGGGAGAGCCTCCAGGCCTTCGCCTTCTGCTCCAGGTGGCGGCTCTGGGGGGCCAGCTCCAAGCCCTGGGCGCAGGACTAGCCTTCTCCAAGCCCCAGTTTCCCCGTCTGCAGAAAGGGGATAACTGTGGGTCCTACGTCCCAGGCCCTAGGAGGAGAAGGTGGGCGTGTGCAACAGCAGAGAGGCAGTGCCTGTCACACCTCCTTGCTGCCTCGGTCTCCCCACCTGCGCCGCCCCCCCCCCCGCCCCCGTCTGCCCTCCGCCTCTGCCCTCCATTCGCTCTGGCCGCCGTGTGAGGACATCCAAGTCCTCCCTAAGGCCCTGCCTGGGCCCTGCCACCCTCTCCAGCCACTCTCTCACCAGGCGCTCCCTGATGGTCTAGGCTCCGGAATTCTAGAACATTCTGTGTTCCAGCGCTCTAGAGCATTCTAGGCTCTGGAACAGGCCATGCGCACTGCCCACCAAGCACGCCTCTGTGCTTTGCTTATTCCATTCCCTCAGCTTCCAGCACCCTTTCCCACCTTCCTCACAGGCCGACTTCCTCCTCCTGGGGCAGGAAACAGGAGGTGAACTTTGGCCGCCCACCCACACACAGGGACACTCCTCCGCTCAGTCCACCTCTTCTGAGAAGCCTTCCCTGACCTCGCCTGCCCAGGTGCACTGAGCCGGGCCTCCTCTGTGTCCCTGGGAGACGGGAGATGCAGACAGACACCTCCCACCAGGGCCGGTCTCACTTCGGGGTGCCCTCCTTCACTCAGAGAACCACTCAGCCCTGCACCCCCGGGGCAGGCCTGGAGGGGGCGACCTCGGACACATTTTGATGGACAGAATGAAGGACTAACAGAGATGGGTGGCTGCTGGCCTTCCAATTAGAGCAAAGCTTCCACCATGACCCCCCAGCCCCCCCGCCCCTCAAGGCCCAGTCTGGCTGCACTTCCCATTTGAGGACCCCCCAGAGCTCTGAGAAGGCCCAAGTCAAGTTCTGCTCAGCCGCCAGGGGAAAACCTTGGACCAGCAAAGAGCACTGATCAGGGCCTCCAGCACTAATGGTTATGCACACTGTCCTGGTGGGAAGTGAGAGAGCGGGATTGGAGAGTGGCGGGGAGGGGCCGGGGGAAGTCGCTGTGACGCTTCTGCTGGTAAAGTCTTCTCACAGCGTTTCTCCTGAGTCCCAACTGTGTGCACATTTGTGTAGGGAGGCGGGCAGAGCCGGTGGAGGACAGGGTGGGGCGTGCGGATGCACATCTCAGATGCTTAAGGATTGTTTTTTTTTTAAATATATTTTTATTGATTTCAGAGAGGAAGTGAGAGGGAGAGAGAGTTAGAAACCTCAGTGATGAGAGAGAGTCATTGATCAGCTGCCTCCTGCACACCCCACACTGGGGATCACGCCCGAAACTAGGGCATGTGCCCTTGACTGGAAGTGAACCTGGGACCCTTCAGTCTGCAGGCTGACGCTCTATCCACTGAGCCAAACCAGCCAGGGCTCAAGGATTAATTTTTTAAAGTTACTGAAAGATATCCAAAAGGAGGAGTCCTGACAATGGGGGCAGGGTGGGTTCCTAGGAGCCGGATCACTAGCGGCTGATCCGTCCAAGCAGAAACCCTTCTCCCTGAGAGCCTGCCAGGCCCTTGGGGCCCATGAGTTCCTGCTGGGCGCTGGGGACAGTGCAGACGAGGGGCCCTGCCTAGCCAGCCTCATTGCCTCCGACTGTCCCAACACCCTCCATTGCCGTGAGGGTTAACGGTCCCTGGGTGACCCCAGCAAAGTGACTCTGGGCTTCGGTTTCCTCTCTTCGGAACTAGAGAAATAGTCCCTCATCCTGGGATGCGGTGAAGACAAAAGGGTGTAAGCATGAGAAAAACCCTTTTCCTAGTAAACGCAGAGCGGTGAGCCGGGGCCATGGACCCGGGCCCTGGCGCTCGCTCCTTCACAGGGAGGTGGGCGTGGCTGACTCACCCTCCCTGGACCCCATCTTCCTGCTCTCCGAGCAAGAGTCTTGGCGCTGCTGGGGGCCAGTCAGCCCTGGCTCCGAGTAGCCGGCAACCGCACTTCTTCTCGACTTCACAGCCCCTGTGCCGAGGCCCCATCAGACTCGTGCGAGGTTCTTTCCCCGGGACGGAGCCGCGGTGCTGGCTCCGGACCCACCGAGCCGCCAAGACCCCCTCTCTCATGGGCCCCACCCGCAGGGACGTGGCTCCCGATTTGCCCAGCAGGCTCCGCAGCCTGCCCTGGCCTGGCTTCCCTGGTCACGGGCTGTATCCGTCTGACTTGGCCGGTGGCAGGAGGACACGGGAGAGAGGCCAAGGTCAGACTCATGTTGTGAAAGCCGTGCAGCCCTGTCGGCTCTTCCTGGGTGCGGCTCTGTTCCTGCAACACGACCTCCGGCTCTCACAGCCTCGGGCGCTCACAGCCTCCGGCTCTCACGCTACGGTCGCCTGCAGAGCGGAGGGGTCGGAGCCCGTGGCCGCTCATGCTGAAGGCGGGACTTGCATGCCAGTGGCAGGTCTCCCACTCCCAGCCGGGCAGCCGTGCAGAAGTCAGCTGACATCCGCGGCCTCCATGTGCTCCTGTGGGCAGAGTCCCACAGAGCGCCGTGAGGCTCAGAGAGCACGGCCGGGCCGGGGGCTTATCCCCTGTGACACATTAAGGATTCACACACAGGACAGGACGTGTCTGCATCACGGTGACGTAGCAGTGCCAGCGTGTGCTGTGACAAGCCCCCGGCCAATTCGCGGTGCCCGCCAGGGAATGGCCAGGGTGGGCGGACCATCCGATGGGACGTGGCGGAAGGAACACAAGCATGAGAGGTAGCTCAGCGCCGTTTGCCGCCCCTGCAGCGAGGTGGCCCCACGCCTGGCTGCCCCGTCCGTACGTCGGGACAGTGCGAACGCTGTCCAGTGATCAGGTGGGGCTCCCCCAAACAAGACCCCAACACATGGGTTTGACTCAAGTGACTTATTTGGGCGATGACCCCAGGAAGCTCAGGGGAGAGGGAGGGGTGATGGGAAGAGAAGGAAGGCAACGAAGGGCGTGAAGCGGGCAGGCCTCCGCTGTGGGCAGAGGCTCTGAGAGAGCGTGGAGCACCCCAGATGCCCCATGGGGGGCAGGGAGCCTAGGGCTTCAGACACCCGCTGCGGTTGCTCTTGGGGGGTGTGGGCAGAGCATGGCCCTGGGACCGGAGAACCCCTAGGGAGACATGCAGGAAGCCCTGGGTATGTCGGGGGACTCCAGGCCGCTGACGGGGTGGGGCAGGTGCTGATGGTGGCTGCTGTGCCACCTGGCAGGCTGCATGCAGGTGACGTGGTCGTGGAGGGAAAATGGAACCTTTTTCTGTGGCCATGGGTGTCTGGGAGGCTGCCTCCAGCGGGTTGGCCTGTGTCATGGCGCCCGGGGCCTGTTGCCCGGGGCTGGTTTAGGCAGGGACCTACGATGCCTGCCTGGTCCATGAGGCACAGGGGCCTGGGCTCAGTGCTAAGGAGGGGGGTCTCCTGGAGGCCCCTGCTGGACCTGTGCCTGGGCTCCCTCCTGGGCCCAGTCGCCACCTCGCCAAGGCTCAGGTGGCCTCGGCGGGGCGGGGCCCAGGTTCTAGTACCTTCCCGGGGATGGTTCCCATGGCTCCACATTCAAACTTTCTTCTCGGGGGGTGGGGGTAGGGGAACCAGAACACAGGTTTGACTCCAAGATAAGCCTCTGTTAACGTAAGAAAACATTCAAACCTGTGAAGAATTTTTGTGAGTTTATTTGAGCCAAACTGCCGACAATTACCAGGGAGCAGAATCTCAACGGACTGGGACAATGCTCCGGGGAGTGGCGGTTCCCACCTTGTTTTATACATGACAGTCAAAGGAGGAGCTGGAGGTGGGTCACGTGAAATCCACCGGTGCTAGATTAGGGGGCGGGAGAAAGCAAAGCGGGGAAACCTCTGGGATTGGATAGAAAGAAAATGATAGACACACGCTTCTCTTACTTAGCGGGGTGCAGGATAGTGAGCAGTCAACGATTAACAGGATAACTAACAACGAGGGAATCTGGTGTGCGCCCTGGTGCCATTGGCTGTGCCCCCGAGGGAGAAAGGGAAGCTACGAGTTGCCCTGACATCCCACAGGTATGTTACCTTAGATGCAGAAAGACAACGGGCTCAGTGACATCGAAGTTGATCTTTGTCAGGGAAGATCCTGGCCTAGGACATGGCTGCCCACTATAAACTGCCTTTTCATGAACAGTTTTCATCTCAGACCACCCTTTGTGGTTACTGTAGGTCTCTTGCGTGTCCCGGGCCGCCACGGAGTTAGGTTCCACGTGGCCCTTTTTCGTCCACGCATCCTACAGGGTCCATCTGCGTGCGCTTCCGTCCCTAAGAAAAACTGGAAGAAGGCGCTGGCGTTTCTCCTCGGGAGCGGCCCTCGCTCCACGAATGGGCCACGTTTGCAATCAGCATGCGTGTTTCCCCGCGGAAGGCCTGGAGGCTGGGCCTGGGAGGACGGCATGGAGAGGGCTGGAGGAGGCCCGCATTCCTGCAGATTCGCACCTCGCAGAGCTCGGGGGCCTGTGCTGAGCCGTGTCCGCAGGACTGCCAGCGCCTTCTGGGAGCCAAGAGGCCGGATGAAATCATCGGGTTATGAAGCAACTTTACTTGGAATGAATGGCAGATTCTTCTTCCTTCGGCACAGAAACGCCAGCCCGCATTGGCCCTGTCCCCTTGGTCATTAGTTTTGGGAAGGACTTTTGAATAAGTTTAGATGAGGTTGGGCAAGGTCACTCTTGCGGTTGTCTTGGAGCTGCAAGGCCAGCCCTGGCCGGCACGGAGCTGGAGGGGGCGGGGCTTGTAACTGCCCAGGGGCGGCCTGTGCTGGAGGGAAGCGAGGACTCAGGCTGACCCGTGGGCGGCTGCAGAGGCTGCGGGCCTTCCCCGAGCGCCCCCTGCAGAAACCACACATCTGGGAGAACACCCTTCGGTTGGCGGCTTTCCAATGGCCGGTGGAGCGCCGTGAGCCCTCCTGGCAAACGCAGGGGAGGAACAGTTGTACAGCAGGAGCCCAGGAGGGGAGCAGGCAGGCGGTTAAGGACGACGCAGCTGTCCTGCCAGGTGGGCGTTATTGTTCCCATTTCGTGTGCGAGGACATGGAGGCTCATAACTTCCCTGGGGTCACCTGTCCGGTAGGAGGGTGACCGACTGTCCTGGCTTGCCCCACATGGTCCTGGTTTCATTTATTTTTTTTTAATTTACTTTTTAAAAATATATTTTTATTGATTTCAGAGAGGAAGGGAGAAGGAGAGGTAGGAACATCAATGATAAGAGAGAATCATGGATCGGCTGCCTCCTACATGCCCCCCACTGGGGATGGAGCCCACAACCCAGGCATGTGCCCTGACCAGAAATGGAACCGTGACCTCCTGGTTCATAGGTCGACACTCAACCACTGAGCCACACCAGCTGGTCCAGGTTTTAGCACTAAGATTTCCACGTCCCTGGAAACCTTCACTGCTGGGCCACCCAGGACAGCTGGGGACCCTCGAGCCGTCAGAGCCAAGACGAAAACCTAGTCCACCTGGCCCCCAAGGCTGCTGCTCTCCCCGCCAAACCCTGGCAGCTGCTGTGAGAGCCCCACCCGCAAGGTGGAGGCCCTTCCCCGAGGCCACACGGTGGGAAGCTGGGGAGGAAGCATTCGAACCCGGGACCGCCTTTCTCCGCATAAGGCCGCCTCTCCGGGGGGCCCACACTGTCCACACGGGCGGTTGGCTTTCATTTACACAGCAACACAGACGCCCCGCCGCTCAGTAATTGGCAGACGTAAATACAGACGGGAAACCAGGGCCCGTTTGAAAAGAATGACAAAACATGTCAGTACAAAGTGGTAACTTTTCTCATTAGAATCAACTGCTGTCCCTTGTTATGTGACATGATCTGGCTCTGATGTTCGCCCAGCGCCAGGCTGAGCTGAAGTCCCTCCCTCCCTCCATGCGGGGTGGCGTGTGTGTGTGCATGTGTGTGCGTGTGTGGTGTGTGCATGTCTTCTGTGGCTACATTTACAGTCACAGCAGTTTCTCAAGCTGCTTCCCTTCCTTGAAGCTGTTTTGCATTTATGTGCAACTGCAGTGGGAACCCTGCTCTCGCGGTGGCTGGCACCGGACCCCGCTTCAGCTGCTTGTCCTAATTACCCTGCCATTTGTTCCTGTGTTTTGCTACTTCCCAGCGTCTCTGTCTTCCCAGCCACGCTGGTTCCACGGCCCCTGCCTCCTCGTTCCTTGTGGCTGGGACAGAGCCCACGTGGAAGGATGTGCGAGCCGCGTCTATGTGGAGTGCCTTCTGAGCCCGGGCTGGTGGCGGGCCGCTGGCGCACGCCGATAGCCACTCTCCGCTCTCCCTATGAGCATGGCGGCCTGGCCTTTGGGCTGAGCCCACGCCCACCTCGACCGTGATGACGACATTTCCCAGCATTCCTGGCAGCCAGCTGTGGCTCTCTGATGAGGTTTTGCCCGAATTATGTGAGTGTGAGTTGCCCAAGCTCTGAGCTGTGCCCTGAACGGAGCGCTGTACCCTCTTCGGCGTTTCCCTCCCTGTCCGCTGGTGGGAATACAAAGGCGGTTCCGCTCGACTCTGCAGGAACATGTGTTCACTCACTTAACTGATAAACAGGGAAACCAGACTCCATGAGGGCAACCCGCAGAAGTAACAGACAGCAGAAATAGACCCGCAGAGGCGCAGGCACGGGAATGACCGGAGGCCGACTATACGACACTGCAGCGATGACCGAGCCGGAGGTAGGAGAAGCTGCCCACCAGGCGCTGTTCTACGCACTTACGCATTAACAATCCCGCGTGGTCGGTACTCTTACAGCCCCATTTCACAGATGAGGAAGCCAAGGTGCTCTGTGCCCAGTCACATGGGCATCCCAGGATTTCTTGCTCATGCCTTGCGTCCTCCTGTGATCATAGCATTGTACACGCTGTTTCCTCTGCCTTGAATTACCTTCCTATCTTGGCTTCCAGAAGCCCAAACAAAACAAAACAAATAGGCAAAAATAAGAGGTGCATGCAGTTAAAGTTGAATATCACATCCTATATAATAAAAGGCTAATATGCAAATTGTTCCCTCAGGAGTTCAAGCTCTTGCTATGACGTGCGCTGACCACCGGGGGGTGGCATGGAATAAAGGAAGGCCCCAGCTGGCAGCCAGCAGCTAGGGGAAGGAAGGCCTGATCACCGGCCAGGCCTAGGGACCCTACCTGTGCACAAATTTCATGCACCGGGCCTCTAGTTAACAATAAAAAGAATTGTTCATGTAGCATGCTCCATGCAGTTGGGACATACTTCTGCTAAACACTATTGGGCCTTCTGTATTTTACCTATTTCCACCTCCACCTCCTTTCTTTACCTGATATGTCCTGCTTGTCCCTCAGTCTCAGCTCCTGTGCAGATTCCTTAGGGAATCCTTGTCTGACTCCCAGCCCAGGCTGGGCCCCTTTGCTATAGCTTCTCCCAGAGCTGTGCTCCTTGCTCTCAGCACTGTGTTCATCATTTGATGAACCTCTTTCTGCCCAAGTGGGCTGTGGGTACCTTGATGGCAGGGTCCACACCTGCGTTTCCTCTCACTATGTCTCTTCTCCCACCCCAGCTCTGTGTCCAGCACATAGTAGGTACACAGTAAGCAGTTGTGGAATGAAACAAAGGGGAGCCATCCAAGGCTGTTCACTTAGCAAACAGAATTAGGATTCAAATCCAAGGAGCAAAGGGAAGAAGAGACGTTGTTAAGGAAAACTGGCTCCTTAGTGCAGCCGCGCGGGCCCCCGGGCTGCCTCTGCAGCCTCCACGCGTGGAAGGCGGGTCAGGGGTCAGGGGTCAGGCAGGGCTCTGGAGCAGGACTGCCTGAGACTGAATCCAGGTCACCTGCTGATTCTGGGTCGCAACTTCTCTATCTGTAAAATGGTGATAAAAAACTACTTCTCTCCTAGGACTGTTGTCGGGATTAAATGAGTCAGAACCTCTGGAACCCTAGAACACTGCCCAGAACATCATGAAGGCCCCGTCAGTGTGTGCTACTGTGAGGGCATCTCCACCTTGCACACTACACTGCAGCCACACCCACTGCGCTCTTTCCTACCTCAGGGCCTTTGCACGTGCTGTCAACACCCTTCTAACGGCCAGTTCCTTCTCATTCTGTGGCTCTGAACTGCTTTCTCAGCAGGACCTTCTCTTCGCCCTCTCATAGGCGTTTTGTACTCACCCCCTCTCCATCTTGTCCCGCCAGAACCCTGAGCCCAATATGTGATAAAATGTGTATTTGGTATGTGTTTGCTTAGGGTCTGCTTTCTTCCACCAGATTGTAAGTCCCACGAAGGCAGGGACCGCTTCTAGCTGGTTCCCTATGAGACCCACAGCGGCCAGCACAGTGCCAGTCATACTGCAGGTGCTCAGCCAGGGTCTGGTTAAGACAAAACCAACAGGACATGGTAACGGGTGGCACAGAGTAGGGAGAGGGGAGGGCGGGGGGTCCTGGGACAGGGGGACGGCTTTGCCTGTAACAGAATCAGGGAGCCGTTCAGGAGGTGTGTAGTGAGTGTTCCACCTCCGTTCTATTTCTTTCCATCAGTGAATCACACACGCTCAGGCCTGAAAACATCTCGTGGGCCAAATAGCACAGATGAAAGCTCTTACGCCCTTGAAAGCTATTCCCTCCCATAGTGGCCGCTGTGAGATTCCTGTGTGCGTCCAAGGGATGGATGAAAATAGATCACTCGCTGCCAGGAACTGCCAATTTAAAAATATGCATAATACAGAATAATTCTTTTTAAATTTATCTTTATTGTTGAAAGTATTGCAGATGTCCCCTGTTTTTCCCCATGGACCCCACCCCCTCCACCCAGGCCTTCACCACACTACTGTCTGTGCCCAGGGGTTATGCATATACACGTCTCCATCCTTTGGTTAATCTCTTCCCACCCACACCTTCCCTCTGAGATTCCGCACTCGGTTCCATGCTTCTGTGTCTCTAGATCTATTTTCTTCATTAGATTCCATAGAAGTGAAACCATGTGATACTCGTCTTTCTCTGATGGGCTTATTAACTTAGCATCATACTCTCCAGGTCCCTCCATGCTGTCTCAAAGGATAAGCGATCCTTCTTTTTGACTGCTGCGTAGTATTCCATGGTGCAAATGTACCACAGCTTTTCCACCCACTCATCTGCTGATGGGCACGTGGCCTGTGTCCAGACCTTAGCTATTGTCAATTGCTCTGCTATGAACATAGGCTGCATACATTCTTTCTGATTGGTGTTTCTGGTTTCTCAGGATATATTCCCAGAAGTGGGATCACTGGGTCAAATGGCAGTTCCATATTTAATTTTTTGAGGAAACTCCATACTGTCTTCCACAGTGGCTGCACCAGCCTGCATTCCCACCAGCAGTGCATGAGGGTTCCCTTTTCTCCCCATCCTTGCCAGCACTTGTCGTGTGTTGATTTGTTGATGGAAACCATTCTGGCAGGTGTGAGGTGACACTTCATTATTGTTTTAATGTGCATCTCTCTGACAATTACTGACTTTGAGCATTATTTTCACAATATAGAATAATTCTTTAAAATTCCACAAGGTGCTCCCCTGGCCCTTTTTACAGATAAGCTAACTGTCTTAGAAGGAGCAAGTGGTTTACCCAAAGAGACGAATAGTCTCAGGACTGCTGGGATTTGAACCCTTGGCTGCCTGGCTCTAAAGCCCGTGCTCTCAGGCGTCCGCCAAACAGCCTCTGACAGGCTGGACCTTAACACCACTGGTTTGGTGGCCAGGCAAGGCCATCAAGATGCAAAATGCAAACGGGAGGCCCCTTGTTCAATAACAGAGAAAACAAACAAACAAAAACTGCTGTTGCCCTGGCCAGTGTTCTCAGTGGTTAGAGCGTCAGCCTACACACCTGATGGTGGTGGGTTTGATTCCCAGGCAAAGGCACATACCTGGGTTGTAGGCTCCATCCCCAGCCCTGGTCGGGGCACATTTGGGAGGCAACCAGTTGATGTGTCTCTTTCACATCAATGTTTCTCTCTCCCCCTCCTCCCCTTCCTCCACTCTCTCTAAAAACCAATGGAAAAAATATCCTCAGGTGAGGATTAACCAAAAAAAGAAAAATGTCCTCAAAGTCATGAAAATATAAAGTTGCTTTCCTTTCATGGCCCTTTCTTGACTTATCACGGTGTTTTGTTGTTGCTGTTTTTTTAATCCTCGCCCAAGGATAGTTTTTCATTGATTTTTAGAGAGAATGGAAGAGAGAGGGAAAGAGAGAAATATCCATGTGAGAGAAACACATGGATTGGTAGCCTCCTGCATGAGCCCCGGCCAGGGCCCGGGCTGGGGAGGAGCCTGCAACTGAGGTACATGCCCCTGACCGGAATCAGACCTGGGACCCTTCGGTCTGCAGGCTGATGCTCTATCCACTGACCAAAACTGGCCAGGGCTATCATGGTGTTTTTAAAATGTACTAACTCATGCGTGTACACATATTTCTTATCAGAACTGTGGAAATGCTGCCCCAAGCTGCCTCCACTGCGTTTATTTCACGTCCGGGTACATGCAATCCCACCACGCGCTCCGTCTCCGGCTCTCAGATGAGTGAGGAAGGCCTGGGGGGTGGAGAGAGGGTTACCGTCCTTCCTTCCTTCTCGGCCATCATCTTCAGCCAGGTGCCTGGCTGGAAGTGACAGGAGGAAGACGGGATGCGATGGGGATGCTCGTCATTCATTTTTCACAATGTCGCCCCCTTCTGTCTGCGTCCCACACAGGTTCCGGTTGTCACAGAGAGTGTGAACTCCAGGGGCTGTCAGAGCCCCTGCTACTGGTCACAGATGCATCACGCTGGCCTTGAACGTGCTCTGGGTCTCGCTGAGCGAACTCTGCATGCAGAGTCCTTAGGGCTTCTGTGCTCGTGGGGCCCCGGGAATGTGCACTGTGTTGAGCGTCTGCCCCCTGGTGGTCAGTGCGCATCATAGCGACTGGTCGTTCAGCCATTCAGTCGATTTGCATATTAGCCTTTTGTTATATAGGATGACACTAAACCTACACATGGGCCGGCGTGGCTCAGTGGTCAAGCATCGACCCGTGAACCAGGAGGTCATGTCCGATTCCCGGTCAGATTGGGGGCTCGATCCCCAGTAGGTTGATGATTCTCTCTCATCATTGATGTTTCTCTCTCCCTCTCCCTTCCTCTCTCTGAAATCCATAAAAAAGATATAAAAATATTAAAAAAACAACAACAGCAAAAGCTAGTGTCATTGGAACCGCGTGGTGCACATGTGAGCAGGGGCATGTGCTGACAGTGTTGATCAGTTTCGGTCTCATTTCCCTCGCTTGGCAGATGGGAAAGCCGAGTGGTGGGGAGGTCAGCTTCTAGACCAGGACGCTGGTTCTCAGACGCGGACGACCTCGGAAGCCTTCATCTCACACACACCAACTCATGCATGCACACACGCTCTCACATGCGTGTGCACTGTGCATGGAAACGCCACCACCGGAGGGCAGGGGAGAGGTCTAATTATAGCAACCCCCCTTCACTGAAAGGGAGCCCAAGGGCAGCGGAGGCCAGGGCTGGGCCTCGCAGGCTGGGGTAGGGGCCGGAAGTGTAGCTTCAAGTGCCGGACCGGGGGTCGGGCACCCCTTGTCAATGTCTGTGCATTGGGGGGTTCTAGAGGCCGAAGCTTGCCTTTCTGGAGACCCCAGCACTTTTCACTGACTGTGCTTCGTGGTCCCCTCTCCTCTGAATGCCCTCTCCGACCCCTCCCCTGCCCCGCCCCACCCCACCCCGCCCCCTCCCTAGGGAACTCCCAGTCCTCATGCCACCTCCTCCGGCCTTTTCATTCCCCCAAGAGGATAGTTCCCCAGACTCACAGCCTCCGGAACCTTCTCTCATCGGAGCATCTGCTGGTATCTGAGTCCTGCTCTAGACCGAAGGGACCCTCTGGGTCTGCCTCACCCCCACCCCCACCCCCCGGCCCAGCAGGTTCAGGGCGGAGATGCTTAAATGCCGGCTCACGGGTGAAAAGGGCGAAGCCTGGGGAGGGCCCCAAAGGAGGCTTCCATCCAGTGGGTGGAGGAGGGATGGGCGCAATATGTTCGCTGTACAGATCGAGAGGCTGGGCGTGGCGAGCGCTATTGCTGAAGGGCCCCCCATGTATGTGTCTGCTCCCCAACATTAGGTGCCTCTGTGCTTCCTCTCGGCGCTGAGGATGGTATAATTCCTCAAAACCCAACGTCTGGATTGAATTAAGGAGCGAAACAAAGCAACAAAGCACCGCATTAATTCCCACCCCGCCAGGGCTGGGAACCCCGGTCAGGGCCCGTCGCGCTTTTATTAACTGCTCGAACCCAGCGCAGTGGGGCGGGTTCCGTGTTCAGACTAATCACGCCGATTCCGCACCCGGCTGCAGGCAGGCGCCGGGGCCTGGGCCACCGTGGGAGCCTGGGGCTGGGACTGGGTTCGGGGACGGGAGGCACGTTCGGCCTCCACCACACTGTCACTGCGGAAGGAGGAGAAGGTGCAGATGTTTCTGTCCCCAGGCGTCTCCCTGTGTCTGGCTGTCCTTTGTCCCTGGGATGAAACACTCCGTTTTCCAGAAACGGCGTGAGGACCTGACAGCCTCCCGGGGACCTCAGGACCCGCGGACGGCCCGGCACCCCAGCCCGGCCCCTCGCCCTCTGCAAAGCCATGTGACCATTGCTTCATCTCGGCCTCCCAGCAGCCCCGGGGCGGGAATGGCAGGCATGGTGAGCCCCCCTTTTCAGATGAGCAAACTGAGCCTCAGAGAGGTCAGGCCATTTGCCTCAGGTCACACAGCCAGTGGGTGACCGGCCGGGACGGAGGGCCAGGTCTACCTGACACCAGGCCGTGGCCTCTGCACGGAGGCCTTTCCTACCATTTCTCTGAGCGAAGCTCCTCCTCTCCTGTGCAGCACCCAGCTCTCAGGCACCAAGGGGGGGCACCTTGCCTTGGGGCGTCGCTGAAGCACCTGCCTGAGCTGCACCCCCCGCCCCCTAGCCATGCCAGCCGTGGGGACAGTGGGGTGCCCCCCCCCAGTTCTACCGGGGCTGTCACGTGTGCTGCGTGACCCGGGCCGGGCGTGGATGGGGGTTGGGTGCGGCGGAAAGAGTGGCTTTCGGAGTGAGGTTGGCTCCTCGGTATGTGTCCCGCAGGGACCGTTAGCTGTGATGCGTTTGCTTAAACCCCGGTTTCTCTAGCTTTTCACGCAGGCGGGCGAGCCACCTGCGGGCTCCCCACGCCCTGCCCCGGGCCTGTCTAGCTCGCGTGGGTGGGCGTGTCATTCAGCTCTGCTTCTTCTCTTGCTTTCTGATGTGATCGGACGGTGGGCCCAGCCCCCCATTTTCTGCCGGTCTTGCTTGCACCCCACAAATATCTGAGTAAGAATATCTGTCATCACCTTACAGGAACTGGTTCAGGGTCGTGGTTCTCCAAGTGTGGCCTCAGATCACCAGTGTCAGCATCGCCCGTGACCTTGTTGGAAAGGCCAGTGAATGGGAACTCGGGGCGGGGGGGCTGGCACCCTGTCCCCACAGGCCTCCCTGCGGCCCATCCACAGGTTCTAGAACCTCTGATTCCAGAAACCGCCTTCCCTTCGGAAGCAGAGCAGCCCGGACCCCAGCTCCATCCCCCTGCACCCCGCCTGGGCGACCCCATGCAAAGCCCTGACTCCCCTTGCCTGCTCCCCTGTGTCCCAGGCGGGGGTGGACCCCAGGGCCCCAGGACCCCTGGACCCCGGGGCCCTCCAGCCTGGCTGTGTCAGACTTTCTCTGCCCCCTGCCCCCCGTGAAGGCAGCATATGGGGGGTCCCCGGGCACCGTGCCACCGGAGGGGGAGCAGTCTGCTAGGTAGAGCCCATGAGCCTCTCGCCTGGGTCTCCACACGGCCTGCTCCCCGCCACCCAGCCTGCGGGGCCCCAGCCAAGCCCAGAAAGGCAGCGCTGCCAGCTGGCCTCGCGGGGGGCGGCCTGGAGCCAGCCGGCTAATTGCTAATTTGCACTGAAACGGCCAACAAAGCGCCTGGTGTGAACGCCCTGGAATTTGGCCGATTCTCCCCAGTCTCCTGCAGCCACCACCTAGGGGGCCGGCCCCCAGATCTGGAGCCATTCACCCCAGGATTCCTGGAGGCCATGCCAGCCGCGCTCCCGCAGCCCCTGGGAAGCGGCTTCTCGCAGCCGATGGGAGGGGCGGGCCTGGCTATGGTCTGTTCTTTCTCTCCCAGATGAATGCTTCCCCACGAAGAAAAGAAGGACATGACTTCTCTCTCATGGGCACAGAGCTGGCGAGAGGCAGCAGGAGGGGGGCGGGCGGGAAGGCAGAGCCCAGCCACCTTGAACCCCGAGACCTGGCCAGACAACCTCCACCCTGTCATGCGGGGCCCCTGGGGCCGCCCCAGCACCCGAGACCCAGGTAGGATTGCCTGGCACCTCGGTTCCACAGCCTGAGAAGATGCCACCCCTCCCCAGAGCGTCTGGGAGACCCGGTCCCACATTCTCGTGGCTCACGCCTGCGTGCCCACTCTCAGTCCCATGTCACCCTGTGCCCCCTGCTCAGCAGCCTCAGGTCCCGCTAAGGACAATCCCCACAGCTCTGGGCAGCAACACTTCCGTGGTCTCGTGGCCTCGATAGAAACTGGCAGGAGGGGAGGCGCGTGGAGTGGGTGGGGTGCATCCTGCACTTCAGCTCCGCCCCTTCCCCCCTCCCCTGATCCCTGTCTCCCCTGTGCCCCGGGCCTCCCTCCCCGCCCAGAACAGGCTCACCCGGCTGCTCTCAGCAAGGGCTTTCTCAGAGGGACTCGTTCCCACAGGACAAACTCGTCCTCACCTTGTCCCAGGTCACCAGGAAAATGTGCACAGTCCCTGCCCTGGGAGCTTGCACTGAGGGGAGGAGAGGGGAGAGCATCAGGCAGGTGAGGAGAGGGGCCAGGTGGCCACAGGGGCCAGGGTCAGGGTGGGGCGGGCTCTCTCTTTTATTTTTTAAATCTTTATCATTTGAAGTATTACATATGTCTTCCCCTTTCCTCCATCGACTCTTCTAACCCCCCCACCCCCACCCCAGGCCTTCACACCCTATTGTCTGTGCCTATAGGTTATGTATAGTTGCATACAAGTCCTTTGGTTGATCTCTTCCCACCCACCAAACCTCTCCGGCCTTCCCTCTGAGGTTCCACCGTCTGTTCCATGCTTCTACGTCTCTGGATCTATTTTGTTCGCCAGTTAATTTTGTTCATTAGATTCCACATATTGAGTGAGATCATGTGATACTTGTCTTTCTCTGATGGGCTTATTTCGCTTAGCATAATACTCTCCAGGCCCAACCATGCTGTTGCAAATGGTTAGAATGATTATTGTTATTTTTTTTTGCAGCTATGAAATATTCCATTGTGTAAACGTATCACAGCTTTTTTATCCACTCATCTGAGGATGGGCACTTGGACTCTTTCCAAATCTTAGCTATTGTTAATCGTGCTGCTCTGAACATCAGCAAATCAAAAAACAACAAGTGCTGGAGAGGATGGGGAGAAAAGGGAACCCTCGTGCACTGCTGGTGGGAATGCAGATGGGTGCAGCTTCTGTGGAAAGCAGTATGGAGTTTCCTCCAGAAATTAAAAATGGAACTGCCATTGACCCAGTGATCCCACTTCTAGGAATACATCCTAAGAAGTTGGAAGCAGCAATCAGAAAGAATATGTGGGCTGACTCTCTAGAACAGCCGTGGGCAAACTACGGCCCGCGGGTCGGATCTGGCCCGTTTGAAATAAATAAAACTATTGAAAAAAAAGACCGTACCCTTTTATGTAATGATGTTTACTTTGAATTTATATTAGTTCACACAAACACTCCATCCATGCTTTTGTTCCGGCCCTCCGGTCCAGTTTAAGAACCCATTATGGCCCTCGAGTCAAAAAGTTTGCCCACCCCTGCTCTAGAATGTAAACTCTATGAGATGAGATTTTCACAGCTTCTTTGAGCATAACTGGCAGGCTGTAAACTGCTCATGAAGTGTACAGTTTGACGCATTTGGGCAGATGTGTACACTGTGGACTGTCACCGCAATCCAGACCATGACGGATGCAGGCCCCACGCCTCCTGGGGCCCCCGTGCCGTTCCTGGGCCCCCTCCACATGCACCTGTCGCTGTAGATGACTGCATGTTCTGGAGTTGCATATAAATGAAGCCATGCAGTAGGCATTCGTCTGTGCCCGGCTCCTTTCACGCAGCAAAATTCTTTTGAGATTCACCAATGTTGCTGTGCAGATCCATCGTTCATTCCCTTTTACTGCTGAGCAGTTTCCATTGTATGGATATGCCACAGCTTGCGCATTCACCTGCTGATGGGCATTTGGGTCGTTCCAATTTTTTGACTATTAAAAATAGTGCTGCTATAAACAGCTCTCTCTATAAAACTCTAATAGGCAAATAGACTGAACAGCAGAACAGAACAACCAAATAACTGAACAACCGGTAGCTATGACATGCGCTGACCACCAGGGGGTGCGTGCAGAACATGGTGGGTATAGGCAGCAGGCGGCAGAGCATGGAATATGGTGGGTGTCAGCCATGGTGGGATGGTGGAGCAGGTGAGCGGGGGCGCCAGACCAAGGCAGGGCACTGGTCGCTGTCATTGGGGCGAGCCTCTGATGGTTACTGAAAATTCTTTGCCCCCGCGTGCAATGGTCCCGCCCAGCACTCACACTTGCTGCCAGCACCCGGCACCGGCCCCCATTTCTCGGCACTGTCAGCGGGTGTGAGTGGTGGCTGCCGGCCCCGATAGCCCCTGAGGGCTTCTCCACCTCCCCCTGCTCCTGAGGGGTGATTGGGGCAGCAGCTGCTGTGTGCACCTGCTGACAACACCAGCCCCAATTGCTCCACACCATCAGCAGGTGTGAGCGGGGCAGCTCCATCAGTGTGTGGGAGCAGTGGTGGCGGGAGCTGGGCTGCTGGCAGACAGGGGACTGATGGGGGGGCATGGTGGGAGGGGCTGGGCGGAGGCGCAGAAGATGGGCCGAGACCCACCCCTGTGCCCACTACAGCCTCGCAGCCCACAGTTCCTTTCAAGGTGCACGAATTCGTGCACTGGGCCCCTACACACAGACCTGTAGTTTCATTGATCATTCTTAAGCAGCTAAGAGTGGGAGTGACTGGATCATATGGTAGATTGATGTTTAACTATAGACAAAAACCTGCTAAATTGACCTCCAAAGTAATGGCAGCGTTTTCCACTCTCACCAACAGTGAGTGTGTGTTCCGGTTGCTCCGTATCCCAGCCAAGTCATTCTCCACCTTTTAAACCTGAGACAGGTTGGTGGACGCTCAGTGGTGTCTCCTTGGGGGCCGTGTGCATTTCACGACAACGATGTTGAGCATCTTTCCAGGTGCTCATTGCCATCCAATAAGACCCCTCGTGGAGTGTGTGTTCAGACTTGGCCCATTTAAAACGTGGGCTGCTTGTTTTCTTATTATTGAGTCTTGGAAGTTGTTTATATGCTCTGTATGGAAGTCCTCGATCAGATACATACTTTGTCAGGCTGTCCCCTGGGTGTGGTTCGTCTTTTCAGTCTCAACAGTGTCATTTGAAGAACAAAAGTTTTAGGTTTTGGTCAAGTTCAATATATCAATTCTTTTCTTTTGTGGATCATGCTTTTGGTGTCACGTCTAAAACCTTGCCCAACCCCAGGTGACAAACACTTTCTCCATTGTTTCCTTCTAGAATCTAGATGCTTTATGGCTTTAGGAATGACACTCAGGGCTACGACTGATTTTTTTTGTTAATAATTGTATATGGTCCAAGGTAGAGTTTCAAGTTCCTTTTTAAAAATGTTTGTTTGTTTATTTATTTAGAGAGAGAGAGAGAGGAAGGGAGAGGGATAGAGAGAGAGGAACACTGATGAGAAACATCGACTGGCTGCCTCCTGCATGCCTCCTGCTGGGGATCAAGCCCTCAACCCGGGCATGTGCCCCGACTGGGAATTGAACCTATGACCTCTTGGTTCATGGGTTGACACCCGACCAGGGAGCCACACCAGCTGGGCCCAAGTTCGACAGCAAGGATGGACCGGCTCCCAGCATTTTGTTGCATCAGATATCCAATTGTCCCAGCGCTCATTGTAGAAAAGACTACCTCCGCTTCACTGAACTGCCGTGGCACCTTTGTTGAAAATCAACGGACCACATGCACATGACTCCATTTATGGAGCCTGCACTCTGTCCTGTGGGCTTATTTGTCTGTCTTTATACCAATAACGTATATGGTGGTTAGCATAGATTTACAATGTCTTAAAGTCAAGTAGTATAATTCTTTCAACTTTATTCTTATTTTTCTGATTTGTTTTGGCTATTTTAGGTCTTTTCATTTCTACATGAATTTTAGAATCAGTCAATTTCTACAGCAGAACCTGCAAGGACTAAATTGGGAAAGGCTTGAATCTATAAATCAAATTGGAGAGAATTGACCTCCAACAATATAGACTTCTGGTCCATGAGCACAGGATATCCCTCCTTTTATCTAGATTGTATTTTTTTTAAAAAAATATATTTTATTGATTTTTTACAGAGAGGAAGGGAGAGGGATAGAGAGTTAGAAACATCGATGAAAGAGAAACATCGATCAGCTGCCTCCTGCACACTCCCTACTGGGGATGTGTCCACAACCAAGGTACATGCCCTTGGCCGGAATTGAACCTGGGACCCTTCAGTCCGCAGGCCAACGCTCTATCCACTGAGCCAAAGTGGTTAGGGCTATCTAGATTTTCTTTAAATTCTCTCAGCAGTGTTTGTAGTTTTCAATATATTTTTATTTAAAAAAATCTTGCATACTTTTGACAGAACATATCACATGATAATTTATATTTCTCGATCCTACTGTAAATGTTGTTTTAATTTCTGATTGTTAATTGATATTTAGAGATATGATAGAATTTTGTATTTTGATTTTCTGTCCTAAAACCTTGATAAACTCAGTAGTTCCAGTAGCTTAAAATTCTTTTTATTTAATCAGATTTTCTACATGGAGGATCCCGTGATCTGATAGTGTTACTTCTTCCTTTCCCATTAGGATATCTTTTATTTCCTGTACTTGCCTTATTGCACTGGTTTAATCTCCAGTAAAATGTAGAATACACGGGGTGAAACCAGATATTCGTTTCTTATTCTTGATCTTCGGGGGGAAAGTGTTGCCTCTTTCACCATTAATTATGTTATCAGTTGTAAATTTTTCACAGATGCTCATTACCAGGGTAAGGAAGTTCTCACATTCTGAGTTTACTAAGATTTTTAAAAATCAGAAAGGGTTGAGGAGAGAACCAAGATGGCAGCATAGGTTAACGCCGGAGTTTGCTGCCTTGAACAACTACTTCAAAAGTGAAACTAAAAAACGGAACGGACATCACCCAGAACCACAGGAATGCTGGCTGAGTGGAAGTCCTACAACTAGGAGGAAAGAGAAACGCATACGGACACTCAGAGGAGGCGCAGTGCTGAAGTCAAATTCTGAGGTGCGGAGTGCGCGGAGCGGGCTGGCGGCGGAGGGCGCGGTTGGCGTTTTCAATCGGGAGGGAGTCGCAGACTCTGAGCTCCAGATACAGGCGAGTCTTTAGGGACCCAGACTCAAACGGGAGAAGCGGGACTGTCTGGCTTCGGTCAGAGCGAGTGCAGCTTTCTCTCCGAGGTTTGCAGCGGGTGCTGGGACTCAGAGAGGCAGAGCCCCTGGGGACAGGACTGAGAGCCGCCATAACTGCTCTCTCCAGCCCACCCTGTTGATCCTGTGCGACCTGCCCCGCCCAAGCCCTGCACAGAGGCATTTGCCAGATAGCCTCAGGCAAAGGCTAGATTAGCACCTCCCTAGAGGACAGAAGTTCTCTCACTGCAGACACAGCTGATTCTCATAGCCACTTGGCCTGGAGGTCAACCCTCCCTGGTATTAGCTACAACAATCAAGGTTTAACTATAAGACTGCGCACAAAGACCACTAGGGGGTGCACCAAGGAAGCATAACAAAATGCGGAGACAAAGAAACAGGACAAAATTGTCAATGGAAGATATAGAGTTCAGAACCACACTTTTAAGGTCTCTCAAGAACTGTTTAGAAGCCGCCGATAAACTTAATGAGATCTACAAGAAAACTAATGAGACCCTCGATGTTATATTGGGGAACCAACTAGAAATTAAGCATACACGGACTGAAATAACGAATATTATACAGAGTCCCGACAGCAGACCAGAGGAGCGCAAGAATCAAGTCAATGATTTGAAATGCGAGGAAGCAAAAAACACCCAACCGGAAAAGCAAAATGAAAAAAGAATCCAAAAATGCGAGGATAGTGTAAGGAGCCTCTGGGACAGCTTCAAGCATACCAACATCAGAATTATAGGGGTGCCAGAAGATGAGAGAGAGCAAGATATTGAAAACCTATTTGAAGAAATAATAACAGAAAACTTCCCCCACCTGGTGAAAGAAATGGACTTACAGGTCCAAGAAGCGTGGAGAACCCCAAACAAAAGGAATCCAAAGAGGACCACACCAAGACACATCATAATTAAAATGCCAAGAGCAAAAGACAAAGAGAGAATCTTAAAAGCAGCAAGAAAAAGAAACTCAGTTACCTACAAGGGAATACCCATACGACTGTCAGCTGATTTCTCAACAGAAACTATGCAGGCCAGAAGGGAGTGGCAAGAAATATTCAAAGTGATGAATACCAAGAACCTACAACCAAGATTACTTTATCCAGCAAAGCTATCATTCAGAATTGAAGGTCAGATAAAGAGCTTCACAGATAAGGAAAAGCTAAAGGAGTCATTACCACCAAACCAGGATTATATGAAATGCTGAAAGGTATCCTTTAAGAAGAGGAAGAGGAAGAAAAAGGTAAAGATACAAATTATGAACAACAAATATGCATCTATCAACAAGTGAATCTAAGAATCAAGTGAATAAATAATCTGATGAACAGAATGAACTGGTGATTATAATAGAATCAGGGACATAGAAAGGGAATGGACTGACCATTCTTGGGGGGGAAAGGGGTGTGGGAGATGTGGGAAGAGACTGGACAAAAATCGTGCACCTATGGATTAGGACAGTGGGTGGGGAGTGAGGGCGGAGGGTGGGGTGGGAACTGGGAGGAGAGGAGTTATGGGGGGGGAAAAAGAGGAACAAATGTAATAATCTGAACAATAAAGATTTAATTAAAAAAAATAAAATAAATAAATAAAGCAGAGAGAATGAATTTAAAAAAAATCAGAAAGGGGTGTTGGATTTCATAAAATGCATTTTCTGTATTTATGATGATGATGTGTGCTTTTCCTTACTTATTCTGTTAATAATGTGAACATATAGATTTTTAAAAATTTAAACTAATCATGTTTTCCTGGGATAAATCTCACTTGGTCTTGATGTATTATCATTTTTTAATATGTTATTGGGTTCTAAAATCTTGATTTTTTTTTTTTTTGCATCTGTGTTTACAAGGACTATTTGTCCTTGGTTTTCTTTTTTTGCGAGGTTTTTGTCCAGTTTTGGTATTATGGTAATGCTGACTGAAGAGAATGGCCTGAGGAATATTCTCTTCTGTTTGATTTTCTTGAAGAGTTTGTACAGAATTGATATTATTGATTTCTTACATGCCTGATAGAATTCACCAGGAATGCCCACTGGGCATGACATTTTCGTTATGGGAAGATTTTTAACTACACATTCAATTACTTCAATAGATTTGTGGTCATTCAGGCTATTTTTTTTATTCTTCAGAGAAGTTCGGTAGTTTGTGACTTCTAAGGAATTTGTTCATTTTATTTAATTTGTTGAATTTATTGGCATAAAATTTGTTATAATATTCTCTTCTTATCTTTTTAGTGTCTGTAGAATTTGTAGTGATATTACCACTCTCACTGATGTTGGTAATATAGTATTTATCTTTTATTGTACCAATCAGTCTGGTTAGGAGTTTATCAATTTTTTATCATTAAACTTCTTAAAGAACTAGCTTTGGGTTTCATCTATGTTTTGCTTAAATTTTTTTTTTTATTTCACTGATTTTACTCTTATCATTATTATTTTCTTTTTTCTATTTACTTTGATTTCATTTGTTCTTTTTTTTTCTTAGCTTTTTAAGGTAAAGTTAAGGTAATTGGTTTGAGATATTACTCTATTTAAGTATAGGCATTTTGTGCTAAACATATCTCTCTAAGTACTTCTTTAGCTGCATCCTAGAACTTTTGATGTATTTTCATTTTCATTCAATTCAAAATATTTTGACTTTCTCTTTTAATTTTTTTTTTTTTTTGTCCATGGGTTCCTTAGCAGTGCATTTTTTATTTTCAAATATTTGAGGATTTTCCAGATATCTTTCTGTTTATGATTCTTAATTCAATTCTCTTATAACCAGAGAATATACTTTGCTTTTTAATGTTTTAAATTTATTGAAACTTAATTTTTAATTTATAACAAGAAATATGGGCTATCTTGGTAAATATTTTATATGCACTTGGAAATAATGAGTTCTGCTCTAACTGGTTTGGCTCAGTGGATAGAGCATTGGCCTGCGGACTGAAGGGTCCCAGGTTTGATTCCGGTCAGGGGCATGTACCTTGGTTGCAGGCACATCCCCAGTAGGGGGTGTGCAGGAGGCAGCTGATTGATGTTTCTCTCTCATCGTTTTTTTCTAACTCTCTATCCCTCTCCCTTCCTCTCTGTAAAAAAATCAATAAAATATAAAAAAATAAATAAAAGGCACACCTGGGAAGCTGATGGATATTCTATATAAAAAAAGAAAAGAAAAGAAAAGAATGAGTTCTGCTATTGTTCAATAGAGTGTTCTATAAAAGTTAATTAGGTTAGCTGGTTGACAGTGCGGTTTAAGTAAATAATAACCTTACTAATTTTCTGTTTATTTTTTTTATCAATTATCTAGATGGAGTGTTGAAACCTCCAATTATAATTGTGGATTTCTCTATTTATTTTTTAAGTTCTGTCAGTTTTTGCTTAATGTGTTTTGAAACTCTGTTATTGTGCCAGCATAAATGTTTGTTACGACCTCTTGGTGAATTGAGTCCTTATTGCTATGAAATTACACTATTTGTCCCTGGAAATCTTCCTTGCTCTGAGATCTTTTGATTAATGTGAGCAGGGTGTATCTTTTCTCATACCTTACTTTTAACCCTATTTGCAACTTTACATTTAAAAGTCTTTCTTTTTGTTTGATCCAGACTTCATCTGGTATCATTTTTATTTAGTCCAAGGGCCTTCCTTTAACATTTATTATAGTGCAAGCCTGCTGTTGATGAATTCCTTTAGCTATTTTCCCCCGCTTTAGCTTTTGTGTGCTTGAAAATGTCTCCATTTTGCCTTCATTTTTGAAAGATATTTTTGCTGGGTATAGAATTATAGATTGACAGTTATTTCTTCGTTGAGTTATTTGCTTTCTGTGTTTGACAGTTCCTTTTATCCACATTCTAAAGATGTTGCTCCACTGCCTTATGGCTTCATTATTTTTGACAAGTACTCCGTCTGTCATTCTTATATGTGTCTTATCTATGTGACATGTGTTCTTTCCTCTGGCTGCTTTTAATGTCTTCTCTTTATCACTGGTTTGAAGCAAAAACAGTTTATGATATTCTTTAGTGTTATTTTCTTCATGTTTCTTGTGTTGGGGTTCTATTGAACTTCTTGGATTTGTGGGTTTACCATTTTAATAACTTTGGGAAATTTTGGCCATCATTTCTTTAAATAATTTTCTTCCCATTATTCTCTCTCTCTCTCTCTTTTCATTATTCCAATTACATATGTCTGCTTATTTTTTCAGTCTTTGAATAATATCTATTGTATCTTTAATTTGTTTTTTTCATCTATGGGTTCCTTAGCAGTGCATAATATTTTCTTCTATAATACCAAATCTGCCACTAATCCTCTCCAGTGTATTGTTCATCTCAGACATTACGGTTTTCATCTCTAGAAGTTCAATTTGGGTTTGTCAGACTATCTTTCATGTTGCTTCTTCTTCTTCTTTTTTTTGCAATTGCTCTTAAATTTTATTCTTTTTTTCCCCTCTTTTTGTCTGCATATCATTTTATGTTGCTTCTTAATATAATCGATCTTTCATCTAGATTTTTGGACATATGGACTATAGTTATAATAATAGTTTTGATGTTTTAAATTTATCTTCCATGTCATTTCTGGCTGTACTTGCTCTGAAGTTTGTCACCATGTCTGGGGGAAGCTGAACTTCTATGACAGCAGACCTTGGCTTGTAGACACCCCCGTGGCCTTATGGGACCTTTTTGAAACGATATGGTTTCACCAACCTCCCTTCCCTCTCCTTTTCTCTCGGACAGACTGCGCCAAAGTCAGTTGGCTGTCCTGGCCTTCCTGGCTCCTCTCACAGGCAGTTTCCGCACAGTATCTTTGCACATTTAACTCCATCTTGGTATCTGCTTCTTAGAGCACCTGGACTGGCACGGAGGGCGGAGTAGACAGAACAGCAGCTTTGGGGTCTGAGACACTGAGTCCCAGCCTCAGCTCTGCCCCCAGCTCGCTGCACACAGGCAGGCACGTGGCTTTCTCTCTCCGAAACTCAGTCTCCTCCTCTGATGAAGGAGGGTTTATGATACACATTTTACGATGTGATTGTGAAAACGGAGTGAAGCCCCGTCTGGGAAATGCACAGACACCGCCGCCTTCCCTCCGTTCCAGTTAACGGAAACCTGGCCTATTTAAACACGTGCGGGAGTACACGTCATGACACAGGCCCCGCACGCCCAGCACGCAGTGTTAACCGGAGCTGTCACTTCAGGGCACTTCCTGCTGGGGACTCTGGAACGCTGCCCTCCAAGCGTCAACCTTGGGCCAAACTTTAGTGACTCGTGGGAGCTCAAGCCGGGCCCTGCCCAGGAAGCTCTTTTGTCCGAGTCAGAAAACACACATCTCAGCTCAAGGCCTCCACTCAGAGCTCATCCACTCTCCCGGGGTGGGGTTCGAGGAGAGCTCGTTTGGAGAAAAATATCTGCATCCTATCAGATCAGACAAGTTCCTGAAACTAGAGCCACGCAACAGGGTTAAGAGAATCCGTACCGGAGCCTGGGTAGGGGCGGTCCGGTCCGGGCGACTTATTCCAGCTCCTCTCAACCTTATGCCACGTGACTTGGCAAGTCACTCTCTGAGCCTCAATTTTTAAATCTGCAGCACGACAAGTATCAGTCACTGCTTATTCTCTGTTGATTATCTTCTTTTTAAGAAGTCCTGGAGTTTGCCCTCCAGTTGGAGAGGAAGGTCATGGATAATGAAAGCTATCAGCATGGATTCCCCACTTCATAGCTGGTGAATAAGGGGTCCGTGGGGGGGGCGGGGGGGGCGGGGGGTGTTATTTGGATGCTCAGGAGGCACCGACTTCACTGAGTGAGGTGGTAGGGGCACCAGCTCAGCCCTTTGAGCCTCAGGACACTCCGGCGAAGGAGATGCTTACGTTGCCTCTGTATTTAGATGAGGAAACCGAGGCTGAGCGAGGGGAAGGAGCAGGCCTGCCCTGGACGGAATGCCCGCATCCCCCGCCCCCCAAATGCACAGGCGAAGCCCTCATCCCAGGTGACTGTATTGGGAGGGGAGCCCTGGGGAGGGGACGAGGTGATGAGGGTGGGCACATGGTGGGATTTAGTGCCCTGGTAAGAGGAGACACCAGAGAGCTGGCTTCTCTCGCCTTGCCTGAGGCGATGCGGAGGTGGTGGCTGCCAGCACTGGAAGGGAGCCCTCATCAGATCCAGCGCTGCCAGCGCCTGGGTCTTGGACTTGTAGCGCCTCAGACTGTGAGAAATCGGTTTCTGGTGTTTAAGTTCCCCAGGCAGTGGGCGGCAAACTCCTTAGTCAACAGAGCCAGATATCAACAGGACAACGATTGAAATTTCTTTTGAGAGCCAAGTTTTTTTCTTTCTTTTTTTTCTTTCTTTTTTTTTTTTTAAACAGTTGTTATCATTTTATTAATGGTTTTCTGACTAGTTTTGTAGTTCTGCTCCTTTCTCATTCTCTTGCTCACTTCTCTTCTATGTCTCCTCTGTGGGTTGTGTGGGCCTCCTGTTGTGGTTGAGCCTCGACTGCTGCTGGCACCTCAGTGGGTAGGACTGCCCGCAGGCTGAGTGGGTGAGGGCTGGCTGTGACTCTCAGACCAGCTGCGTGTGAGGGCAGGGCTGAGTCCACCCTTCCAATCTGTCATCTGTGGGCCTGTGGGTATTGCCCTGGTGTGTTCTGGCCCCGGCCCTGGTGCTGGCTCTGGAGCCTCTTGTGTGGGCTCAGGCCGCTGCTGTTACGCTGGAGCGGGAGGCACCTGGAAGAGATCATGCTGCAAGGCGGCTGTCAATAGCGCCGGCGTGAGACCCCGTGGAGGGCGTCATGACGGGAGCCAAGAGAGCCAAGTTTTTTAAACTTAAACTATATAGGTAGGTACATTGTTATTAATTTAATTAGGGTACCCCTAAGGCTTAGGAAGAGCCACACTCAAGGGGCCAAAGAGCCGCATGTGGCTCGCGAGCCGCAGTTTGCCAACCACAGCCCTATGGTATCTGTCATAGCTGCCCGAGGTGCCTCAGACAGTGCCAAGTTCAGGGCACTTCCTGGATTCCTTTATGGAGCTGTAGGCTTCCTGCCAGGACGGAGGATGTCTGACCCGCACAGGAGAGGGCTCCGGACCCCGGTCCAGTGGGCCATCCTTGCCCCCCTTTGTTGCCCCCTCCCCCTGGCCCTCCCACATTGCTGCCTGTGTCCGTGGCGATGCGTAGCATGCTCTTTGGCTATTGTGCACCTTCTTTCATCCCACCCGCTTCTCCCCACTCCCCCACCCCTCTGACAGCTGTCAGTCTGTCCCATGGACCCGTGACGCTGGTTCTATTTTACTGGTCAGTTAATTTTGTTCATTAGCGTCCACATAGAAGTGAGATTGTATGATAGTTGTCTTTCTCTGACTGGCTTATTATTTCCCTTAGCATAGTACTCTCCAGGTTTATCCGTGCTGCTGTGAAAGGTAAGAGTTCCTTCCTTTTTACAGCCGTGTAGTATTCCATTGTGTAAAGGCACCACAACTTTTAAAAAAAATAATAGTTCTTTATTGTTGAAAGTATTACATATGTCCCCTTTTTTCCCCCATTGCCCCCCTCCAGCCTTCCTCCCTCCCCCCACCTCAGGCCTTCAAAACCCTACTGTCTGTGTCCATGGTGATGCATATATGCATACAAGGTCTTTGGCTGCTTACCTCCCACCCACCCACCCTCCCCTGTCTTCCCTCTGAAATTCTGCACTCTGGTCCATGCTTCCATGTCTCTGGATCCACTCCGTTCATCAGTTTATTTTGTTACTTAGAGTCCACATATGAGTGTGATCATGTGACACTTGTCTTTCCCTGACTGACTTATTTCACTCGGCATCATACTCTCCAGGCCCCTCCATGCTGTCTCAAAGGGTAAGAGATCCTCCTTTTTTACAGCCGCACAGCATTCCATGGTGTACATGTACCACAGTTTTTTTATCCACTCATCCACTGATGGGCACTTGGGCTGTGTCCAGATCTTAGCTTTTGTAAACAATGCTGCTATGAACATAGGGCTGCATGCATTCTTTCTGATTGGTGTTTCAGGTCTCTTAGGATATATTCCCAGAAGTGGGATCACTGGGTCAAAAGGCAGTTCCATTTTTAATTTTTGGAGGAAACTCCATACTGTTCTCCACAGTGGCTGCACCATTCTGCATTCCCACCAGCAGTGCACGAGGGTTCCTTTTTCTCCACATCCTCGCCAGCACTTGTTGTTTCTTGATTTGTTGATGGTAGCCATTCTGACAGGTGTGAGGCGGTACCTCATTGTCCTTTTCATTTGCATCTCTTTGAGCATTTTTTTCTTATGTCTCTTGGCCATTTGCATGTCCTCTTTGGAGAAGTGCCTATTCAGGTCCTTTGCCAATTTTTAAAAATTGAGTTATTTGTCTTCTTGGTGTTGAGTTGTATAAGTTCTTTTTTTAAATATATATTTTAGAAATTAACTCATTATCAGAGGTATCAGTGGCAAATATGTTCTCCCATACAGTGGACTCCCTTTTCATTTTGTTGATGGTTTCCTTTGCTGTGCAGAAGCTTTTAAGTTTGATGTAGTCCCATTTGTGTGTTTTTTCCTTTGTTTCCCTTGCCCTAGGACATGTATCAGCAAAAATATTGCTATGAGAGATGTTTGAGATTTTATGGTCTTACTCTAGGATGTTTATGGTTTTGCAAATTACATTTAAGTCTTTTATCCATTTTGAGTTTATTCTTGTGTATGGTGTAAGTTGGTGATCTAGTTTCAGGTTTTTAGATGTATCTGTCCAATTTTCCCAACAGGAGGTTGGCTGTGGGAGCTCACTAACCACCAGGGAGCAGCTCCTGCGTTAAGTGTCTGCCCCTGGTGGTCAGTGCACGTCATAGCTACTGGCTGGTTGTCTGGTCATCCGGTCTTAACGGTCACTTAGGATTTTATATATATACATAACATTACTATCGTGACCTAATAAATGGATGAGAATGTCATTACTGCATTGCATGCTCTTGCCTCCTTTGTCAAATAGTAATTGACCACAGGAGTGTGGATTTATTTCTGGGCTCTCTGTTCTGTTCCATTGATCTATATGCCTGTTCTTATGCCAGTACCAGGCTGTTTTGATTACAATGGCTTTGTAGTATAGTTTGATGTCTGGTATTATAACCCCTCCAACTTTGTTCTTCTTTCTCAAGATAGCTGAGGCTATTCGGGATATTTTTATGGTTCATGTACAGTTTTGGAATATTTGTTCTAGATCTGGGAAGCATGCTGATGGTACTGAGTTGTAGGAGTTCTTTGCATGTTCTGTATATCAATCCCTTGTCAGAAGTGTGATTGCAAATCTTTTCTTCCCTTGTGTGGGGTTGGTTTTCATTCTGTGGATAGTGTCTTTTGATGCACAAACGATTTTATTTCAATGAAGCCGAACTTATCTATTTTTTCTCTTCTAGCTTGTACCTTTGGTGCCATAGCCAAGAAATCATTGCCAAGTCCAACCATGAAGCCTCACTTCCATGGTTTCCATGTGCATGCGGTGTATGTGTGTCTTAAGATAGCTGTACTACACTGTATTTATCTAAAATACTGCTTTTAGTTTTCATAATGCAGCCTTTTCCCCAGGAGAAATATATTTTGATGAATGGAATGAGAAAGGGATCTAATTTTATTTCATATGATTTCCTTATTGTTAAAAAACCATTTCTTGCAGAGAACCCCAAACAAAAGGAATCCAAAGAGGACCACACCAAGACACATCATAATTAAAATGCCAAGAGCAAAAGATAAAGAGAGAATCTTAAAAGCAGCAAGAGAAAGACAGTCAGTTACCTACAAGGGAGTACCCATACGACTGTCAGCTGATTTCTCAACAGAAACCATGCAGGCCAGAAGAGAGTGGCAAGAAATATTCAAAGTGATGAATAGCAAGAACCTGCAACCAAGATTACTTTATCCAGCAAAGCTATCATTCAGAATAGAAGGTCAGATAAAGAGCTTCACGGATAAGAAAAAGCTAAAGGGAGGAGAACCAAGATGGTGGCATAGGTTAACGCCGGAGTTTGCTGCTTTGAACAACTACTTCAAAAGTGAAACCAAAAGACGGAAGGGACATCACCCAGAACCACAGGAACGCTGGCTGAGTGGAAGTCCTACAACTAGGAGGAAAGAGAAACGCATACGGACACTCAGAGGAGGCGCAGTGCTGAAGTCAAATTCTGAGGTGCGGAGTGCGCGGAGCGGGCTGGCGGCGGAGGGCGCGGTTGGCATTTTCAATCGGGAGGGAGTCGCAGACTTTGAGCTCCAGATCCGGGCGAGTCTTTAGGGACCCAGACTCAAACGGGAGAAGCGGGACTGTCTGGCTTCGGTCAGAGCGAGTGCAGCTTTCTCTCCGAGGTTTGCAGAGGGTGCTGGGACTCAGAGAGGCAGAGCCCCTGGGGACAGGACTGAGAGCTGCCATAACTGCTCTCTCCAGCCCACCCTGTTGATCCTGTGCGACCCGCCCCGCCCCGCACAGAGGCATTTGCCAGATAGCCTCAGGCAAAGGCTAGATTAGCACCTCCCTAGAGGACAGAAGTTCTCTCACTGCTGACACAGCTGATTCTCATAGCCACTTGGCCTGGAGGTCAAACCCTCCCTGGAATTAGCTACAACAATCAAGATTTAACTATAAGACTGCAAACAAAGACCACTAGGGGGTGCACCAAGGAAGCATAACAAAATGCGGAGACAAAGAAACAGGACAAAATTGTCAATGGAAGATATAGAGTTCAGAACCACACTTTTAAGGTCTCTCAAGAACTGTTTAGAAGCCGCCGATAAACTTAATGAGATCTACAAGAAAACTAATGAGACCCTCGATGTTATATTGGGGAACCAACTAGAAATTAAGCATACACGGACTGAAATAACGAATATTATACAGACTCCTGACAGCAGACCAGAGGAGCGCAAGAATCAAGTCAATGATTTGAAATGCGAGGAAGCAAAAAACACCCAACCGGAAAAGCAAAATGAAAAAAGAATCCAAAAATGCGAGGATAGTGTAAGGAGCCTCTGGGACAGCTTCAAGCGTACCAACATCAGAATTATAGGGGTGCCAGAAGATGAGAGAGAGCAAGATATTGAAAACCTATTTGAAGAAATAATGACAGAAAACTTCCCCCACCTGGTGAAAGAAATGGACTTACAGGTCCAAGAAGCGCGGAGAACCCCAAACAAAAGGAATCCAAAGAGGACCACACCAAGACACATCATAATTAAAATGCCAAGAGCAAAAGATAAAGAGAGAATCTTAAAAACAGCAAGAGAAAGAAACTCAGTTACCTACAAGGGAATACCCATACGACTGTCAGCTGATTTCTCAACAGAAACTTTGCAGGCCAGAAGGGAGTGGCAAGAAATATTCAAAGTGATGGATACCAAGAACCTACAACCAAGATTACTTTATCCAGCAAAGCTATCATTCAGAATTGAAGGTCAGATAAAGAGCTTCACAGATAAGGAAAAGCTAAAGGAGTTCATCACCACCAAACCAGGATTATATGAAATGCTGAAAGGTATCCTTTAAGAAGAGGAAGAGGAAGAAAAAGGTAAAGATACAAATTATGAACAACAAATATGCATCTATCAACAAGTGAATCTAAGAATCAAGTGAATAAATAATCTGACGAACAGAATGAACTGGTGATTATAATAGAATCAGGGACATAGAAAGGGAATGGACTGACCATTCTTGGGGGGGAAAGGGGTGTGGGAGATGCGGGAAGAGACTGGACAAAAATCGTGCACCTATAGATGAGGACAGTGGGTGGGGAGTGAGGGCGGAGGGTGGGGCGGGAACTGGGAGGAGGGGAGTTATGGGGGGAAAAAAAAAGAGGAACAAATGTAATAATCTGAACAATAAAGATTTAATTTAAAAAAAAAAAAAAAAAAAAAAAAAAAAAAAGAAAAAGCTAAAGGAGTTCATCACCACCAAACCAGCATTATATGAAATGCTGAAAGGTATTCTTTAAGAAGAGGAAGAAGAAAAAGGAGCTCTTACCATTTGCCACAGCATGGATGGAACTGGAGAGCGGATAAATACCACATGATCTCACTCATTTGTGGAATATAATGAACAACATAAACTGATGAACAAGGACTGATCCAGAGACGGAGAGGCATTGATTGGACTGTCGGGACTTGGAGGGAAGGTAGGGGAGGGTGGGGGTAAGGGGGAAAGATCAACCAAAGGACTTATATGCAAGCATATAGGCCTAATCAATGGACATGGACAACGGGGGGGTGAGGGCATGAGCGGGGGGGTGGGGGGGTAGAGGGTAACGTGGGGACAAGGACACATATGTAATATCTTAATCAATAAAAAATATATATAAAAACAAACAAACAAACAAAAAACCCATTTCTTGAAGAATCCTTTTTTCTCTAAAGATTTGTAATGCCATCCCTGTTCCTATATGGGGGTGGGCATCTACTCCCAGCACCCTCTCTATTCTCAGTAACGTATTTCTTGTCCCTGGTTGCCGGGGTCCAGCCCCAGTGGGTCCAGGGGTCCCCAAAGGTGTGGACGGAGTCGGCGAAGAAGGAATGACATGGAGACAGCGTTCAGTTGATCAGCAGCCTAGCCAGGATCTCTAGCCAGGATCTCCAGCCAAGTTCTGGTCTGGATCTCCAGAGAGGTTCTGCTTCGGATCTCTAGCCAGGTTCTGTGTCCATGTTCTCTTGCAAGGTTCTCCAGGTTCTCCAGCCAGGTTCTGTAGCCATGTTCCCTCGCTAGGTTCTTCAGCCAGGTTCTGTCCAGGTTCTCCAGCCAGGTTCAGTCACCAGGTTCTAGTCAGGTTCTCTTGCCAATTTCTGTAGTCAGGTTCAGTCCAGGATCTTTTGCCATGTTCTCTCCAGAGAAGTTCTTCTGTTTGTAGGTTCTGTGTAGGTTCTGTCTCTCTCCGTTCTGTCTTCTTACATCTGTATTTATACCAGTTGATTCCACTCCTATCAATCTCTATTTCAAAGGTTAGGGCGTTTCTTATCTCCATTCCAGGGAGTAAAGATTATGTAGCTTAAGCATGATTGTTCGTAGTTAAAGTGATTAATTACCCACCTGGTACTTAGTTAAGAGGTTTTATTCCCTCCCTAACTTCAGGGGAAAATCCCTACCTGGGGAAACAACCTTTCTCAGAGACCTTGGTTAAAACACATAGTGCCAAGAAGGTGAGCAAACATATTAAGAACAGTATGCCATATATGCCAGGTCCCTTGAAACAGCAAGCATGGACCGGCTCCCGGCACCTGGTCAACACTATACTGTTTTTATCACTATATATAGATACTAGAGGCCGGGTGCATGATTTGTACATGGGTGGGGTCCCTCGGTGATCAGGCCGATTGGGGCTGGCGGTGGGGGGCGGGGGAGAGGAAGGGACCGCGGGAGGTTGGCTGGCCATGGAAGGTTGGCTGTGGGAGCTCACTGACCACCAGGGGGCAGCTCCAGCATTGAGCATCTGCCCTGGTGGTCAGTGCACATCATAGCAACTGGCTGGTTGTCCGGTTGTCCGATCTTAACGGTCATTTAAAATTTTATATATATAGATAACATTACTGTAGTTACCTAATACATGTGGATATCTGGTAGGTTCCGCAGTGTGCAGAAGAGAGTTAACATCGGCCCCAGGCCGCTCTGCTTAGAAAGACCTGCTGTCCCTTGGGCCCCAGGCTGGTGCCTGGGACTATGGAGCTCAGGAGGCTGCCACCACCCCCAGAACTGACGCTGGAGGCTCACAAAGCCGTTTGTACCAGCAATGCGGCCCATGGTGACCACCTGCTCTTCTTCTGGGACTCTGACAGCTTGGCACGTGCCAGGCATAGGACGCCTATGCGACCAGTCGCCCCCCAGATCAGGGCTCCCCAGGTCAGGGCTCCCCAGATCGGGGCTCCCCAGGTCAGGGCTCCCCAGGTCAGGGCTGCTGCCTTTCTGTTACAAACAAGGCAACCCAAGCACAGAGTTGACGACTGGCTCGATGTCTGACAAGGAGCTGCCAGAGTCTGGGTTCTGTCCAGGGCTCCCTGACCCCAAATCCTCCAGCTTGTCCCCACCATCATGACGTCAAAGTCCGGGTCCTCCCACGGACCTCTGTGGCCTTGGCTGGGTGTTTCAAAGCTCCGAAGTCCTCAGATGGAGTGAGACGGTCTCAAACCCCCTTCCCGGCCTTGCGGACGACAGCCCAGCGGCCTCAGGGTGCCAACACCCTCCCGGGCGCCCCTTCCCCGTGTGTGGGTGGGTGAAGTGGCCGCCCATGGTGGCTCGGCCCTGGGTCACCTACCTGCACCTTGGCTGCCCCCTCCCGAAAGGCCGAGCCTGAGCCTGGAAACCCACAGTCCCAGCGAGCTGGGGGCTGGGGGGGGGGGGGGGCGTGAGTGCCCGCCGAGGCCTGGAGGCTGGTGACGCTCCCCTCCGCCTGTTCCTCCGCTGCCTGCAGAAGGCAGCCTCGAAGGGCACGTAAACCCAGCGGCTTAGCCTTTACTGCCGCGCAGAGCTTAGGTGCTGTTTTATGTGTCTCTGTTTGTGCGCGCTCACATCATAGGGGCTGAAATTAATTCCGCGAGACGGGCTGCTCCCGGCAGAGCCAAGAATTTCCTGGGAAGGGCCCTGGCCGGGCTTTGGCAGCGGCTGAGCCAGCGATAAAGGCCTCCCAGCCGGTGTCGCCACCAGGGGCATCCAAGGGGACTGTGTTCCTTGGCCCCCGGTGGCTAGATCTCCCTTTTCCAGAACTCTGGGTGTGGAGTGTGGGTCGAGGTCCAGGCTGACCACGAGAGAGATGGAGCCCCGCATTCCCCCTCCTCCCGCTGGTGGCCTGACCGGGGGGCTGGTGGGACACAAACAGGGCAGCTGTCACCCCGGGCCCCGAGCCCCGAGCCCAGGGGCCAGACCCCTCGGCCAGCTCCCCGTCCAGACATCAGACTACTTCCTGCCCACACCATGGCTTGTGTTGAGTCTTTGATTTGCCAAGAACTTTTAAAAAAAAATCTTTATTGGTTTTTTAAAATAATCCTTTATTGTTGAAAGTATTACATATGTCCCCCCCCCCCCCGCACTGACCCCCTCCAGCCCAGCCCGCCCAGGCCCTCACCACCCACTGTCTGCGCCCGGGCTTCTGCGTGATGTGCCAAGAGCTCGCTAACGCACCGTCTGATCCCAGCGGCCCGAGAGCCGGGAGGGGAAGGGAGCACGGGGCCAGGACCCGCTCGCTGTGCCTCCCCCGTGGAAACACTTTACGCCCCCGAAGGTGATGGCGCTGCTCGCCCACAGGCCCGGGGAGGCCGGGGAAGTGACTCCAGGCGGAGACATTCCCTGAGCATCCGGCCTGGCCAGCCCGCCCCTCCCCGGAAATTTCACAATCCAGCCCTGTGCGGAGCTCGCGCCTGCCAGACACATTGTGTTAATCTCTGCGCTCGGCCCCCTCCGGGCGCCTGGCCCTCCCTGGAAAGCGCCTTCTCGTCCTCCACACGCAGCCGGGAGTGTGCCCCGCGCACCCCGCGCCCCCCACCTGGGACCGACCGCATTGCCATCGCCAGGCCCTGGGGGCGCTTCAGCACAAGGAAAGTCCCCCTGCCCCGGGCTGAGTCTGGTGCCCTGAGTGTGGTCCGGCCCCTGGGGCACAGCCCCCGCTCTGGGACAGGCAGGCTGGGTCAGGGTCCCTCGCTCGCTTCGCAGCAAGTTTTGGCCAATAGGTGACGTCAGCAGGAGACTGGAGGGGGGAGTAGAGTGGGGGGCAGGCATTCGTCCCCCTGGCTCCTCTCTGGGGTGTAGTAACCGTGTTTCTCATTTTCTGTGTCCTGACCCCAGGGCCCTGCTCACTCTGAAGGGACGGCCTCATCTGGAAGCAGGAGTGAGAGGCGGGGGCGTGGGAGGGAGCCAGGGGAGAGCTGCGGGCAGAGCCTGGGCGGGGCGGGAGGGGCCTGTGGATGTCCCACTGGACATCCCAGCTGCGCCCCGTGGTGACGAGGGCAGAAGTGGGGTGCCAGGTCAGGGTGCGTGGAGGTGAGACGCCCAGATGTCAGGGCAGCCCGAGGACAGGTGAGGTGACAGTGTGCCCGCGGGGCCTGGAAGGGGTGAACCACGCGGCCCTGGGGGTGTGGGAAGAGGAGGAAGCAGGAGAGCGGGGATCCGAAGATGAGGCAAAGCTGAGTGGTTGAAGAGCAAGGAACAGCATTCCAAGCAGAGGGAACAGCATGGCCAAAGCGGGACCTGTCGCTGGGAGAAGGCCAGTTTGGCGTAGGGTTGGTGTTGCGTTGTGCGTCATTTTATTTGGTGTTCTTAGGAAATGCATGTTGTTATTTGTATGGATATATTTTCAGTTTTTTGTAAGATACACTGGGTCAGGGATGTCATTTTCTTTCTTCCTCCCTTCTTCCCTCCCCCCTCTCTACCTCTGTCTCTCTCCTCCACCTCCTTCCCCCTTTCTATGCCCCGCCCGGCCCTATGTTGTTGTAGTTTTATGACACTTTATTTTTTTATGTCTGTCTTCTGATTCTTTGACAGCATCTTGTTTTATTTTTAATATTTTTATTAATTTCAGAGAGGAAGGGAGAGGGAGAGAGAGAAACATCAATGATGAGAGAATCATTGATTGGCTGCCTCCTGCACGCCCCCTACTGGAGATCAAGCCTGCAACCCAGGCATGTGCCCTGACCAGGAATCGATCCCTGACATCCTGGTTTATAAGCTGATGCGTATCCACTGAGCCGCGCCGGCCGGGCCCAGCCCCATGCTTTGGGACCTACTGTGTTACCTCGTCGTGGTGGGATCCAGAGGGCGCCAGTCTTGCACTTCGAGCTCTGTGCCCTTCCCCACAGCCCATGATGGACCCCCGGTGTCTCATCTCCCTCTCCTCGGGGTAATTTGTAGAGTCTGATGAAGAAGGGAGGGAGAGGGAGGCCCGGAGCCCCGGGGAGCAGGATGGGGAAGTCTGGCCCGGACCCGGAGAAGCAGGTGTGGGGCTCTGTGTCCAGGTGACTTTGTCCAGGGACAGCGAGAGCAAGGGGAGCTGCTCGGGGTTGGAAGTGGCCAAGACCACACGTGAAGATGGGGAAGGGGCAGATGCCGGAACCTTCCAGAACACCTCCCTTTTCATTCAGAGTCTGATGCAGGAGGCGCCCAGCTGAGACTGGCGGGGGGGGGGGGGGGTGGCGGGGGGAGGGGAGCTCTGGCCTGTGGACCAGCTGACAACCCTTGGACAGACACTGAATTCTGGCTGCATGCGTGTCTGGTGGGGGCGGAGAGGACTTCTGTCCTAGAAATAAGAACTGCACGTCTGTCTGTGTTTAACAGAGAGATTTAGTCTGTACATTTGTTACAGGCGATTTCCAAACCAGACAGCATCTTGGGAGGCATATTAAAGAGTTTAAAATGCAGATAATAAAATAAAGCTCACGCTTGGGGTGTGTGGTTCTGCATAAAACCCCATTCTGTTTCTGCCTCTGGGCCGCGGGGGTGGCAGCCTCACACACCCTCTTGCTGGCGGAGGGAGGCGATGCTGCTGGCAGGCCCGGGGGCAGGGTCAGTGGGCGGGGGGCGGCGCAGCCTGGCCTCCTGGCCACGCCCGGCCACGCCCACCTCAGCAGGACCGGGGCTGAGGGTCCCATCGGTGGCCCCACAAGGACTCCTGTGCAGAGCCGCCCCCACCGGCCCAGGATTTCCGCTGGATGCCAGCGATGCCTTCATGCTCTATAGCTGGGGCCAGAGGCAGGCGCCCCTACATGGACCTTAGAGGCCAAGACCACCCTCAGCTTTATGGCCCAGAGATGCTGAGCAATGGGCTAACAGTCACCCGGACAGAAGGCGAGGCCTGGGGCTGAAGCCCGCTGACTCCGGCCCCTGCTGGGCCTCCCGGAGGATTCATCTCGTCCTTTATTCTCTGTGTCCCGAGCTCTGAGCTCTGATCCTGGAGCGACCACCCCTCCAGGGCAGCCCCTAGAGAGGGCAAAGGGCCCTGTGAGCACACCCTCCTCTGCCAACCACCCAACCCAGGGCCCCCCTCCTCTCTCTCCACCCCCCTCCCCAGGGCTACTGCCCGCTCTCCTTCTAGTCACCCAGGGCAGGCACCGACCACTGGGGACCCCTGTGTCCCAGAGCCCCTGGAATTGTTCAGACTCACCCCTCCTAAGCCTGCGGACCCACCTTCCTGCTGCTTCCTGCAGAAACCTCAGTAAGAGCCCCCCCCCCCCCCCCCACCATTCCCTCTGCCTTCTGGACCAACCCTGGAGCTTCTTGGGGTGGCCCTGCTTGTAGCTCATGGATTCCCTAACCATCAATAGCCTACGACGCCCAGGGCTCCCATGGGGGTGTAATTACACAGTCAAAGGCCCGGCAGCCACCACCATCCACTCTACCTCCGGGACACGGGGCAGCAGACAGGTCAGTAACTTGTCTGAAAACAAGAACAAGTTAATGCGGAGGAGGGAGCCGAGCCAGCCTCTTGCCAGTTCCCCCGGATCTTGGGCGACCAGAAGGGGGCACTGTCCCCCGTGGTGTCTCCTGGCACCTGTCTCTGTGCACCTGATTGGACCCCCCCAACCCCCAAATTCCACCTGGAACGCGTCTTCGTTCATCCGTCGCTCGTGGGCTCCTTGGTGGCCACTGACTGTGCCAGGCTGCGCCCGGGCACAGAGAAATGATGCCACGTGGTCCTGGTCCTCAGGGCCCTGCAGGTCAGGCGGGGGGGGGGTGGGGGGGGGAGGCGGTGGGCAGGACGGGGTCGCAGGTCAGTGGGATTGTGGCTGGAATCGGGGGGAGCTCAGGCGATTGGGGCCTCCCCGACCCCCTAGATGAAGGGGACGTCAGCCAACCAGCCGGGGCCGTCCACCTGGGCCTCGGAGGCCAGAGCCTTGTGCCCAGAGGAGCTGGGGACCTGGACGGCAGGCCCGCCCCTGTGCCCGCCTTGCTCTCCTTCCCGCCCCCACACGCTTGCTCTTGGCTGCCTCGCCCTGGGGTTTATGTGACGTGTCCTTCTCACCGTTTGTCTCTCCGCCTCAAGGTCTGCTGGCTGGGCCTGGGAGCTCCATGCTCCCGGGAAGTCTGGGAATGCTGGAAGCCGGTCCATCCTTGCTGTTTCAAGGGACCTGGCATATATAGCACACTGTTCTTAATATGTTTGCTCCCCTTAGTGCTATGTGTTTTAATGAAGATCACCTCTCAGAGAAAGGTTGTTTCCCCAGGTAGGGATTTTCCCTGAAGTTAGGGAGGGAATAAAACCCCTTAACTAAGTGCCATGCGGGTAATTAATCACTTTAACTACGAACAATCATGCTTAAGCTACATAATCTTTACTCCCTGGAATGGAGATAAGAAACGCCCTAACCTTTGGAATAGAGATTGATAGGATTGGAAACAACTGGTATAAATACAGATGTAACAAGACAACAGCACACAGAACCTACAGACAGAACCTAGAGACAGAGGGAACATGGCCACAGAACCTAGACACAGAACCTAGACACAGAACCTACTCAGAACCTAGAGACAGAACTTAGAAGACAGAACCAAGAGACACAGAACCTAGACACAGAACCTAGAGACAGAAGAACTTCGCTGGAGAGAACATGGCAAAAGATCCTGGACAGAAACTGGCCACAGAACCTAGAGACAGAACCTAGAGAGAGAACCTGGCTGAAGAACCTAGAGACAGAACCTGGCTACAGAACCTGGATAGAAAATGGCAAAGAATCTGACTAGAACCTGGTGACTGAACCTGGCTGGAGAACCTGGAGAACCTGGCTGGAGAACCTAGCAAGAGAACATGGACACAGAACCTGGCTGGAGATCCTGACCAGAACTTGGCTGGAGATCCTGACCAGAACTTGGCTAGAGATCCTGGCTAGGCTGCTGATCAACTGAACGCTGTCTCCGTGTCATTCCTTCTTCGCCGACTCCGTCCACACCTTTGGGGACCCCTGGACCTGCTGGGGTTGGACCCCAGCATGGGAAGAGATTCCCAAACGTGTCACTGTCTCATTGAGTCCTCACGTGACCCATGAAGCAGGCGCTGTCGCCACCCGTGCCTCACAGGTGAGAACACCGACTTCCGCTCCCACGCGAGCAGGTCGCCGCGCACCTGGCCTCACGCCGTGGGGAGTGGCCGTGCACTCGGATTTCCATGCCGCCCGGCTTCAAGGGCGCTTGCAAACGATGTGCCCCTCACCCTGAGCAAGGTGTCCGACTCAGCATCTACATCCCGCAGCATCGAACAGCCCCGCGCTGTCTGCAGGGGGACTGGGGACATGCGCTCAGGTCCAGGCAGCTGTCCACCTGCTGGCCGCGCAGATTCCGCTCGGGACGCCAACCCGTGGGAAGCTGTCCCTCGCGATTCCCGAGTTAGAAAAGAGCTCGCCGTGTCATATGTGTGACAACCCAGGCGGCTGGAACATGTGGGCCTGTAGGATCTGGCTATGATAGCTGTGCTTTATTCATTGCTTATTTGTATTATGATGAGAGAGACAAAGGCTGCAAGAAAAATCAGGGGTTTTGTTCAGAAATGACATTACCTAGTTTATTTTATGCATAAGACTTAGCTCTGTGTCTGTGTCTGTGGGTGCAGGTTCCGGTGACTTTCCTGTTCCTCGAGTTCATCCTCTACGTCCCCGAGAACAGGCAGAGGTAACACAAAGACGCTTTTGTCTCAAACAGTCCCTCCCGGTTTCTACGAAGCCGGTTCTCGGCCCTGGAGCGGGAGAGAGCTTCGGCACCATCGGGCTGTCCCAGCCGGGAGCTGCTGTTCCCGGCTCCTGGGGGGCCGGCCCTGACCCGCATCCTCTGGGGCGTGGAGTCGCCCACGCACGGCCCCTGCAGTGGAGCTTTCTCCGTAAAAGAAACACGGTTTCCCACGGGCCTAGTTTGAGGACTGAAGCAGCCCGCCCGGGCCCAGCTCAGGTAAGTGCTCAGCAAACCAGGCCGCGCTGAGCCAGCTGGTTCTTCTCCACACGCCCGCGTGCCTCTCAGCGTCTCCTCCCTCGCTGTCTTCCCGCGGCCTGTGTCCCGTCCTTAACCGCAGCCTCACTGTGGCTTCGCTATCTGGGCTCGAAGGGCGCGACCCCCACGGCCGAGGCCTCAGCGCCGTCTCCTGGAGCTGCTCCCGCTGCGGCCATCTTCCCGAACGTCTGTGTGGTGATGGGAAAGCAGTGCCCAGAGCAGACAGCCCGGCTGGACTGCAGCCCCGGGGTCTGAGGACCGGGGTCAGACGGGGCCCCACCTCCCGCTCGGGGGTAACTTCTCCGAGCTGCTTTTCTCCTCTGTGAACGGGGGGCACCCCCAGCCCCCCGCCCCACAGGCCGCCGTGAGGATTAAAGGAGAAAACCCACAGACGGTGCCTCACAGGGGAGCTGGGGCGCCAGGGCGTGCAGGACCGGTCGGCGGGGGGACAAGACGGGGTGCTCTGGACCTGGAGGAAGGGACCCCGCCACGGGGCTGTGCCCCTGGGCAGGCAGCCACCGGAGGCCTCACCTGGGACAACGCCCCCCACCTGGGGCCTCACTTGGGACAATGCCCCCCCCACCCCCCACCTTTCCAGCCGATGCCCTGGGCTCCACGGCAAGTTCATTTCCAGTCCCCAGACCATCGGCGGCTCCTTCCTAACCATGAAAACCAGCCACATGTTTCCTTTGCTCTTGATGAACCAATAACCTTGAAAATTTGAAAATAAAATGTCTACGGCCGCACAGCCAACGAGGGCTACGTGGCTTTGCAGACATTATAAAACATCAAATTAGATGGAAAATTGCCCGGGGTCCCTGTAAACGAAAATTACTCTTTTTATGGGGGGAAAGGACCCTCATAATAGCAACAAACAATGTGGGGCTCTTCCCTGCTCGCCGGCTCCCATGCTCACGGTGCTTGTTCACTGCGCCTCCCAGCCCCGGTCAAGGTTTACCACTTCACTCTGCACACGCTCACGGCTCTGCACACGCTCACGGCTCTGCACACGCTCACGGCACTGCACACGCTCACGGCTCTGCACACGCTCACGGCACTGCACACGCTCACGGCACTGCACACGCTCACGGCTCTGCACACGCTCACGGCACTGCACACGCTCACGGAACTGCACACGCTCACGGCTCTGCACACGCTCACGGCACTGCACACGCTCACGGCTCTGCACACGCTCACGGCACTGCACACGCTCACGGCTCTGCACACACTCACGGCTCTGCACACGCTCACGGCACTGCACACGCTCACGGCTCTGCACACAATCACGGCTCTGCACACGCTCACGGCTCTGCACACAATCACGGCTCTGCACACGCTCATGGCTCTGCACACGCTCACGGCTCTGCACACAATCACGGCTCTGCACACGCTCACGGCTCTGCACAAGCTCACGGCACTGCACACGCTCACGGCTCTGCACACGCTCACGGCACTGCACACGCTCACGGCTCTGCACCCGCTCACGGCTCTGCACACGCTCACGGCACTGCGCACGCTCACGGCACTGCGCACGCTCACGGCACTGCGCACGCTCACGGCACTGCACACGCTCACGGCTCTGCACACGCTCACGGCTCTGCACACGCTCACGGCTCTGCGCACGCTCACGGCACTGCAACAGGAGCAGGAGTCTCTGTCCGTGTCTTTGGTTCCTGTCAAGAGAGGACTTTTGCCTCATCCCAAGTTTTAGCTCCTCACTGGCGCTGGCCGCACCCAGGCTTGGTGTAGGGCAGCGAAAACAGCGCTGGGTAGAGAATGAAGTGACAGAGCCTGCTGTGACCTCAAGCTACTTGCCTAACCTCTCTGGGCAGCACTCTCTCTGTGACAGAAGTGGGGTTACTTGGATCAGGGACACTCAATGCCTCTGGGTCCCAGCACGCTGGTGTCCACTGTGACAGCCCTGTCGGAGGCACACCCCCCGCTCCAGGCCAAGCCAGGGTCTGTGCCCACCGTTAACGTACATGTCTCAACCTAAAAACGGAAGCATTTTTGTGTTCCTGCTGTGGGATCGCTCAAGAATATTTCAGGAACAAGGCAGAGGGAAGGTGCTGCTGGTTCTAGCTCAGAGAGTCTCAGCTGAGAGCTGCTGCCCCACAGGGCGTGCGGCCGTGTCTGGAGAGAGATCTGTCTGTTTAAGCCTCACCCAAGGATATTTCCCATTGATTTTTAGAGAGAGTGGAAGAGAGAGGGAAAGTGAGAGAAACCCATCTATTGATTGCCTCCTGCATGAGCCCTGACCAGGGCCCCGGGCCGGGGAGGAGCCTGCAACCGAGGTACGTGCCCTTGACCGGAATCGAACCCAGGACCCTTTGGTCCACAGGCCAATGCTCTATCCACTGAGCGACACCGGCCAGGGCTGGAGATATTTTTGATTGTCACGGCAGGTGTCGTCCGGTGGTGCCCCTGGCCACGGGGTGGGTGGAGGCCAGAGAGGCTGCTGAACATGTAGAGAGCACAGGACAGCCGCCCGCCGGGGGGACGGACCGGCTCTGAAGGCACGTCCCCAGGCTGCGACCCCCGCACAGAGGCTGGAGTTGGGCGTGGAGACTGGCTGGCCGGGCTGGTCTCACCACTGGCCTGAGTCCCGATGATGCAAAGCAGTGCCCGTGGGACCCCGGCGTGCTGGCTGTCAGCCCCGTGAGTCACCAGGCCCGGGCAGCCGGTGACGTGGGGCCTGACCTTTGTCGGGGAGAGAGTTCCGAGGCCTGCCACTGAGCCCGGAGCCAGCCCCAAAGAAATGGGAAGGGGGAGGAGGGGGGGAGGGGTCCAGGGTTGAGGATCCAGTGACGAGGCCCCAGTGACGAACCTGGAACCTGGGCGTCACAAGCTAATTTTAAGGCATCCCCTCCCCAAGTTAGACGCGGTGAGAACAAACTTTCTGTCGCTTGAATGGAAGCAGAGAAAAGGCGCCGTTAGCTTCCTTTTTGAAGAGAAAATAAAGTGACCTTTTACAAAATCAAAAGTGGGGCATGTCCGACCCTTCGCTGTGCCCCACGCTGCACAGGGGGTCCTGGCACCCACAGGGCTCGGCGCCACCCAGCCCACCCTTCCCTGCACCTCCCAGGCCACGCGCCTTCTGGCCGGCGGCCGCTAGAGGGCAGCAGTGCCTTTCCCTGTGCACGGAGTTTCCTGGCTCCAGCTTCAGCCACAGAGTCAACCCCGTGGGGTTCCAGGCCAACCCCGGAGGTAGGCACCTGACTGGGGACCACCCCTCCCCCCCCCCCAGCCCCTGCTTGAGCCAGAGGAGAACACACTGGGGCACCCTGGAGGGAGCCTGGCCTGGAACATCAACACCCACATGGCTATGCCTCTCCCTGCCCCCCCCCCCCGCCCCCATCTTCTATCTGAGAAATCGGGCCCAGGAACGGGCAGGGACTTTCTCAGGTCACAGGGGGACTTGGTGCCAGTGTGGCCGCCACGTCCTCTGAGACTCGGCCCTTCTCCCAGGTGACACTTTCCTGGGTCCCCAGGGACCTCCATCTGCCCAGCTGACACAGGAAGGCTGGGGCGGGGGCTGTGTGGGTGCCCACGGTCAGATTCGTCTCCGTGGCTGCCTGGAGGGGAGAGAGGGCTGGAGGGGCCATCGGGGAGGAGACCAGCTGGGCAGCCTGCTGGCCAGCCCTGGTCTATTTTTTTCCCTTTTGTCCACAGACCGGAGAGCAGCAGTTATAAAACGCAAACAATGTTAAGTTTCTCAGCTGCAGTTGTCCTCAGTGACGTTAACCGAGCGGGTTTGGTTTTTCAGCATTTACCTACCGCTGGACTTGACCTTTAGAGCCCTCAGTCACTTCAGAAATGCACACAGAAGGTCTCATTGACCCTTGTTTCCCAAATCCCCCAACAGCTACTTGCTGGAGGAGCAGAGAGCCTCGTTTGCGTCTGCAAATCTGTTCATAATTAACACCATGGGGCGAGGCCGCCTCGCCACAGCCCTGGCCAGCTTCCGAAGGCTCCAGCGTTTCCTGTTGACGGTCAGTGCGGCCAGGCAAAGCGTTGGGGCTTCTCCAAGCGGCTCCCCCCTGCCCCTGACTCACTTCAACAGGCGACGCCCGTGAAGGCCCGGCTCATGCTCCTGGCCCGTTCCCCTCCCTGGAAGCGTCCCTGTCCAGGCAGCTGCTGACCTTTGTCAACGTGTCACTGCCTATGGAGGTAACGCCTACTGTGCGCCAGCCCCTTTCCCAAGTTTTCCGTGCAATCACTCATCCGTGCCACTCTTCCCACAACCCTGTTCAGGAGGTATTGTGATTAACCCCATTTTACAGATGTGGACACTGAGGCCGAGAGCTGCTTATAAGGGACAGCATTAAGATCTGAATGCAGGCTTCTGGCTCGAGGGTTATCTCATGAACGAGTGTGTGGTCCCCTGTCCTGCTCTGAGCCCTCTGATAGCGTCCTGGACCGGCTGGTGTGGATCCTGCCGCCATGGCCTTCCGGGCCCTCCTTTCTTTAGCATCACGCCCCCTGCTGGTCACGTAGGGAAATCTCAGTTTGTACCAGCATCGGGCACCTACAGAAGATGCTTTTCTTCCTGCTGTGGCCACGTGTCTGCATCTCTTTGCTTCTGCCCACAGCGGCCTCCCCGGTTTCCCAGGGCTCAACCCGGTTCTCCTGTTTGCCCCCAGACCCCCTGGGAGACACGGAGCACAGTCCATGGGTTTATCCCATGAGCTTTCTTTGGCTGGAAGAGTGATCGGAAGGTGGGTTGACTGCAAGGTCAAAACAAGCCCCCTTTGTGCAGCCGGGTGAACAGCTAGGCCATTTCCCGTGGAGCCCTGTTAAGTGGAGGGGCAGAAGGAGCGGCAGAAGGAACCCTTTCACTCCCAAAACACGAGTCGTGAAAGAGCGTTGTAAAAGGACGCTTAGCGACGTGCGGACTACCCTGCCGCTGAGAGCCCAGGTGCAGGCGGGCAGGCGCGGCCCTCGGAGCAGAGGAGCTGGACCCAGGCCTGTTTCTGCCCGACACCTGCGCCTCCAGGTGAGTTACCTCCTCTTCCAAGGCTCTCTTTGTCATCTTTCAAAAAAAATTTTTTAAAAATTTATTTCAGAGAGAAAGGGAGAGGGAGAGAGAAAGAGAAACATCAATGATGCGAGAGAACCACTCATTGGCTGCCTCCTGCAGGCCCCACACTGGGGATCGAGCCCACAACCCAGGCGTGTGCCCAGACCTGGAATCCAACCCTGACCTCCGGGTTCATAGGTTGACCACTGAGCGCGCCAGCCGGGCCCAACAGGGGTTTTCATTTGTCGTCGTGGATCTGCGGCTCCAGAGGAATTTTCCAGCCTCAAAACTGCCTCCGAACGCACCTCCCCTGCTCATGTGTCGTCACCGGGGCCTTCCGAGAACCAGCGCCCGCGTCTGACTCACTTTACAGGATTGATTCCTTGTTTCCTCACTTTTAATCAAAACGGCACTGTTGTTGTTTTTTCTTGTAAAATACGTAGCATGAGGCTTCGAACGTGATGCATCATTCCAGAACTTTCCTTGTGAAACTGAACAGAGGAGGAAGTGGTTTGGGAGGGCCGCGGAGGGACTGATGGAGAAGTGGGGATTTATGAGTGGAGGGGGAGGGGGCGGGGCCGGCAGGTGACGGTCCTGCTGGGAACCCTCTGTGAGTCCTGGGCCGGAGCGAGAGTCCGCACCACAGCCGTGCAGGGGCCACGTTGCAGGGAACACACGGGAAATCCACGGGCCACCGAGGGTACCACTCGCCAGGGGGGCGTTAGACAGCCGCCCAAAGCAGCAGAGACGGCAGGGACGTGTTTTCGCTTTTCTTAGCGAGCAGATAGGATTCGGGTTGAGATGCTGCGAGGATGTCAGATGATGCTCTTCCCCCGGGAGGCCGGGAGGAGGGTCTCCCACCCGGACGTCTTCCTCTGGTACGTGCAGTGCATCCGCACAGGGCTCCTGCCTGGCTGCGTGGGAGAGCGGGGGGCGGGGGGCAGACCTCCACCGGGCGCTGCCCGCAGCTGCAGGTGGCGGGACTGGAGCGCTTAGGCCTTGGAGGTTGTGTAACTGGGCAGCTGTGTGGCCCCGGCCAGTGTGTCTACCTCTCTGAGACTCTAGAGCAGCGGTTCTCAACCTGTGGGTCGCGACCCCTTTGGGGGTCGAACGACCCTTTCACAGGGGTCGCCTAAGACCATCGGAAAACACATATATAATTACATACTGTTATTGTGACTCATCACTATGCTTTAATGATGTTCAATTTGTAACAATGAAATTGGGGGTCACCACCACATGAGGAACTGTATTAAAGGGTCAGGCATTAGGAAGGTTGAGAACCACTGCTCTAGAGCAAACCCGTAAGCTCTGGCCCAGGCCCCTGGGCTCCCACAGGCACCATGCGAGGCCTAAAACGCCCTCCAGAGAAACCCTTTCCGCCAGTTCCTCCGGAAGTGGAAGGGCAGCGGGCTCGGGCGGGACCCTGTGTGAGTCCGTCCTGCCTCCTGGCCGGGGTGCCTTTGGCAAATGACTCCAGCTCTCTCTCTGGCTCCGGGTTAAAGAACAAAGGTTAGCTCCACTCCCTGCAGGAAGGAATGGTGAGAAGCAAAATGCGTACTGAGCAGTAACTGTGCCGTGTGATGGAAGGTGACTCCAGCTCTTCCTAGGTCCGCATTGTAAGTTCTGGAATATTTGAAACGTAGAATGAGCAGTAAGTACCAGGGCCCCCACGCAGGCTCAGTAAATGTTACCATTTTTTCATCCACGCTTGTTTTCAAAAGCTGGAGTATGACCATTGAGGTTGCAATCCTGATTCCCTCCGATGCTGCCTCCTCTTCCCGCCTCCTCCCCTCCCTACCCCCAGCTCTCCCGAAGCATCCAGTCTCCTGAAGGGAGTGTGTTTCAGGTCGTTTTCCTGTGCTCCCCAGAAGCTGTCCGCCCGCCCCAACTGCAAAAAGCTCTATGGTTCCCATTTGGTCCCAGGCATGGGGTTGGGGTCCAGGGTGGTTAAAGGGTGCCTAGTGGTTTCAGGGAGAGGCTCAGCGGAGGCCAGACTCCAGGGGAGGCAGAGGGGTCCCTCAAAGGCCGAGGGCTCCGCAGGCTCCTGGTCGTGCCTGACGGGGAGCCTTTCAAAGAGCTACTTGCCTGTGGCCTGCGGAGGAGCCAGGTGTCGCCCATCTCCCCGATGAGCTTCACCTGCTGCCCCCGGAAGGGGCTCTCCAGGCCAGACTGGAGGGTCTGTGTGCGGAGGACCAGGGCCGGCAGGGCTGGGGCCTGGGTCGGGTTTGTCTCCAGGGCCACGGCAGCTGCCATGGCGTCCTGAGTTTTACCCGCACGTCCTGGAAGAGGGTGTGGCCACCTCGCTGGCTTTGCAGCTTCAGAGACGCTTCTCCCCGCCTCGCCCACACCCTCTGTGGCCACATCATCGTAGGTGGAACAGATGCCCAGAGAGAGGTAGGTATGGGGCCCGCGGATGCAGGTCGACCAGGCGGCTGACGGCAGCCTCCGTCCGGGTGACTTTGGGAGCTCTTGGTTGCTTGACAACAAGGAGTTAAGCTCAATAGATGGTGTTGGCTGGTCTCGGAGGCTGAGGGGGGCTGAGCCGGTTCCGAAGGTGGCAACTGGAAAAGAGGTGGGGGGGGGGGGGTGGCCGGAGGCTGGAAGCAGGGGCGTCCCTGGGTCTGTGAAGCAGAGGCAGGTCCCGGGACCCCCAGGGAACTGCCCTGAGAAGTTGTGGGAAACTCTGAGAATATACAAATCCCGTGGGGACTGATGATGTGCTTGTTAGAAAGTGGCTGGGAGACCAACGCAGGGGGCCCAACTCGTCGCTCTCACGGCTGTGCTGGCTCCAGGAATGAGCGCACCAGCCTTCACTCCTCTGCAGAGAGACAGGTAGGAGAGGAGGCTGCTTTCCTCCTCCTTGTTGCCGGCTGGCCCGTCAGGAGTTGGAACGAGCACCTGGTGTGCCCCCGGGGGAGGGCACCTGAGACGCAGCCCGGACACAGGACGCTGCTCTCCGACGCCTGTGTCAGCTCTCAGGTCCCAAGGCCGCACGTGAGGAGGTCGCGGTCCTGTTCCTCATCCAGGGCCGCTCCATACATCTAATCGCCTATGGTGATTTCCTCTTGTGGGTCGTGAAGTCCGTGTCCAGCCAGTTTTCTAACTGTCTCATGGGTCTGTGGGCGATTTGGATGAGAACAGCTGTCAGTTAACGGTTATTTCTCCGACCTGTGTGGGTGTTTCTTCAGCTTTGTTTCCTGTGTCTTTGACAATCCTATGTGGTATGTACCAGTGCTTTCCCCCTTGGCCGCAGTGTGTGGATCCTGCTTAAGAACCCTTCCCTCATCCCAGCACGCAAAGGTGCCCTGCCAGGCGCCCTTCTAAATGTTTGACGATATCGCTTGCCCACGCCTGGCGTCCTCTGGAACGCACGCACGGCTGTGGAGCAGCCGGAGGAGAGCGACTGCCCGCTTTCTCCGGGTGGACAGCCTCGCGTCCCCCACCGTTGACTGTGTGGGCTGAGATTTCTCCAGCGTGGCGTCACGTGTCCTCAGGAATCTACCCGATTTCCGTGGGTGTGTTTCTGGGCCGCCGGTTCTGGTCCATGGGCTATTTCTTTTCCCTGCATCCACACCGCAGCACATTGAATGCCTTACTGTGGCATAAGCAGCCTCCATCCCTGCTGGGGAATCCCCCCACTGCCACCCCAATTCTTTTAAAGGATTAATCGATCTTTTATACTTTTCTATAAAATTTAAACTCAGCATATCAAGACCCATCCTGCGGGGATGGTCCTGCGTGGACTGAATGTACGTTACTTTGAGGCCCATACACATAGCCTGCCTGCTTACACGGAGAACTCATTGGTGTCCTTTATGAAAGTTTTATAATTTTCCCTACGAAGCTGTGCACACATCTTCTTATATTTATTCCCAGGTACCTTATCGTTTTTGCTGCTATTGTAAGTGGGATTGGTTTTTATTTTGTTTTTAGAAACAAGAGGCCCAGCGTGCATGAAATCGTGAGTGAGTAGCTCGCTTCCACTTGCCTCAGCTGGTCGCCCTGCCCATCGCTGCTCGTAGCTCTCTGCTGCTAGTAGCTCTCCGCCAGGAGTAGCTCTCCGCCAGGAGTAGCTCTCCACCAGGAGTAGCTCATGCCCTGCCCCGCCCACCATGAGAGCCGCTGCTCGTTTGGCTGTGTCACTGTTCCAGCATCACGACCACAGGCCTTTTATGATATAGGTTATTTTTTATTTTATTTTTATAAATTATTTTTTAATCCTCACCCCAGGATAGGTTCATTGATTTGAGAGAGAGAGAGAGAGAAACATCCATGTGAGAGAGAAACATCTATTAGTTGCCTCCTGTACACACCTTGACCAGGGACTGAACCCACAACCTAGGTATGTGTCCTGACTGGGAATCGAACCTGGAACCTGTTCGTTGCTCCAAGCATCTGAGCCTCTGGTCAGGCCATGGGATTAGTTTTGAAACTGCCTTTGGAATTAGTCTTTGATGTTTTATGTGAATACTGTTCATTTTAATGTGTATTTATTAAATATGGACTAAGCAATACATTTTTTTCTTAAAGGGTGACAATATATTGAGCCATCGCCCCGGTTAAGGAACAACCATGCGATTACTTTCCAAGCCCTCTGTATGCCCCGCCCCCCAGACCATCCTCTTCCTCCCCTCCTCAGGGCACAGCCTCTGCCCTGAGGATTGGGTGAAGCACGTTCTTGAACTTCTTCAAGGCTCCATCCCCTGTGGTTCTGTCCTCAAAACACCTCTTACGCTTGGCCTGGCTTTGCCTCTTTTCAGAAGTGGCATCGTTCGGATGTGCTGTGCTCCCGGTGTAGGTCCCTGAGGCTCCACCGTGTGAGCCACGCCTGACGCTGAAACATGTTAATCCGTCGGTCCTGGGGGGCTTCTGGCTCTTTCCAGTCATTGGCTGTTGTGAACATCCTTCGATGTAACTGCTGGGGCGCACGTGCAAGCACTTCTCTGGGGTCTATTCTAGGGTTAGAATGGCTGGGTCCTAGGGTAGAGTCATTTCAGATTTACTAGGTGACCCCAAACCTTTTCTGAGGTTTCCCACCACCAGCAGCGGCATGTCAGTTGCCACGCGTCCTCAGGAATACTCGATACTGTCAGATTTGAGACCATTGGGCATATTTATGGTATAAAAGGGTATTTAATTCACGCTTCCCTCTGGAGTCTGTAGATGGAGATAAGCCGCTCTCACCCACCCACTCTCCAATGTTGGCATAAGAACTGAAGTTAACCAAGGGGAAAAGAGACGGGAAAATATTTTACACGTTGCACAGCTCTCCGCATACGTAAGATGCTATCATCCCCGATAAATTAAGAGTGTTCTGGAGCATCGAGACGCAATGTCCGCGCACGCCCCTCCCGGTTAGAGCTGAGTGGTTTCCAGACTCCCAGTGCCTGGCCCTAGGCCGGAGCAGGGGGGGGGGGGGGCTCTGCTGGGACAGGGACTCAAGCGGCGCCCACCTTCCCAACAAGGAACATCTTCCGAGCCCAGGGCGAGGGCTGATGCGGAGCCCTGGGGTCCGGATGAAGTGACCGACAGGGCACTCGCCCAGAGCACGTTTCCTTGGCTTTGTGTGGCTGCCAGAACATTCTTGGAAAATAAGTCAAGCTGCATTTTAGGAACTCGATTGCAAATGCTTTAGAAATGCGTGTCCAATGTCCAAAGAATTCCCAGGACACCTTCCGGGTGAAGGAATGCAAGCCTGGGTTATGACTGCTGACGCGGCCGTTTTCGGCTAGATTCTTCTATTTTTTTTCCTTCTCCTCCTGCAACATTTAATGGATTTCAGGCCACTTCCTCACTCCATCCTGTGAGTGCTTGATCTGACGACTCTCTGTAGACCGGAACGTTCCGCAAACGCAGAAGGCGGTTTCGCATCGTTGGCCCTTTCCCGAATCCAGAAGCTTCTACGAGGAGGCTTCCTGCCTAATGATCCTCCGCTGGTGAAACCGCCCCTGGGCGAGAAGGTGCCGGCTGGTTTTGGCAGCCAGGGCTCCGAGACAGCCGGTGATGACGAAGCTTTTAGATGTGGGGGGTGGGGGGAGGGTGGTGTGGGGGGAAGGTTGGGTTTTGTCCAGGTCTCTGCTGCTGGCTGCAGCCCAGACAGGCATGTTTTATGGTCAGCGCACTGGGAGAACAGACACCCCAAGATGTAGGTCCGTGTGTGTGTGTGTGTGTGTGTGTGTGTGTGTGTGTGTAAGTGTGTGAGTTACAAAGGTTTGAAGTTGGCCAAACCAGCAAGAATCAGCAGTTCCTGGAAACAGGAGACAGGCCTCTGAGGCTATGAGTGTGTGCAAATCTTGTGCATTTTTTAAATCCTCCCTCAAGGGTATTTTTTTCCATTGATTTATTTTAGGGAGAGTAGAGGGGAGAGAGGAGGGGGCGGGAGAGAGAAACATTAATGTGAGAAAGACACACCAATGGGTTGCCTCCTGTTTGCACCCTGACCGGGGCCAGGGATTGAGCCTGCAACAGAGGTATGTGCGTGCCCTTGACCGGGAATCAAACCTGTAACCCTTGTATCCAAGGGCCGATGCCAGTGGTCGGCAAACTCCTTAGTCAACAGAGCCAAATATCAACAGTACAACGATTGAAATTTCTTTTGAGAGCCAAATTTTTTAAACTTAAACTATATAGGTAGGTACATTGTTATTAACTTAATTAGGGTACTCCTAAGGCTTAGGAAGAGCCACACTCAAGGGGCCAAAGAGCCACATGTGGCTCGCAAGCCGCAGTTTGCTGACCACAGCTCTAACCAATGAGCAAACCGGCCAGGGCTAGTGTGCATTTTAGGAAGAAAGAATGGGCACAGACCGCCTGGAATCGCAAGCCCTCACCTGTTGCCTTCCCTTGGTCTCCCAGCGAGCAGTGTCCAGTGTCCGGTGCCCATGAACATCACAGTGTAGTGAGTGAGCCTCCGGCACGGTGCTGGGTGCAGGCAGGCGTGGTCCCTCCTCCCTGGGCTCCCAAACCAGTGGCCTGTGCTCCCGCGCTGTGTGTCGGAGGGTGCGTGACAGAGACCGGCGGCGGTGGCGGCGAATGAGGGGTTGGAGACTGTAGGGTAAACGGGAACACGGCCCCTCCCCGGCCCCAGCCCCCCTCCCCGCTGTGGGCAATGTGAAGGCCCTCTGTAAGCCGACTGAGACTGTGGGAGCCTGGCCAGCCCCTCGGTCTAAGACGTGGAAACTGCTTCTGGGCGTGAGCCGGACAGTGCACAGCTCGCATTCTGATCGCACAGCTCGCGCACACCCGCCCCCATACACACCGGCTTTTCTCCGTTTCCTGCGCTCTGTAAAACCTTGTGCTGGGGACATTGGCGCGGGGGGGGGGGGGGGGGGGGGGGGGGGCACAACAGCAGCACCGGCCGGCTGCCCCCGGGGCATCTGCAGGCTAATGGGACTTAGTGGGGCGGCTTCACCGGTGGCAGCGGACGGACACGGACGCGGCGGTAAATGTCACCAGCCGGCTACCACGGGTGAAATCCTGGCACACCCACGTCGTTCACAGCCATCCCCCCGGTAATTTCTCTGGGGTCCACAAGCACCGGCGGAGGGTGTCTGGGCCTCAGCCCTGTGCCGAACACCGACCCGGGAGAAGTCCCCGTTCATCCCGAGTGGAGCTGCAGGAAGTGCCCAGCGGGCGAGGCCTTGCTCTGTGGGGACGGGGCGGGAGGGGCGGCAGTGGGAGCGCGTGGGGTGCCTGGTCCCGCAGCCTGGGAGCCGGTACCGGGACGCCGTGGGCTCGTGCTTCTGAACCGAAAATAAAACCCCGATGAAGCCTCCGTCTGAGGAGCCAGAGGCTTCTGCGATCGAGGAGGAGCAGCGTGGCCCTGTGTGCAGAGGGAGTGAAAGAAGCAGGAACCCCCACGTCCCAGGTGACGATTCTCAGCAGCCCAGCCCCCACACGGAGCTGTTCTTGGGGGTTTCAGGTCTTCATGAAACAAGCCGCCCCGGCAGGGCCCAGCGGGGGCCCCGGGAAGACCATGGGCTTTGCGGCCCTGACTTCCACCCACTCACTGGCTGGGGACCTTTGGCAAGTTACTTCATGGACATGAGCCTCCGGCCCCTACGCTGCCGTCCTGGGCATGTTAGGAGGACTCCGTGGACCGATGTTTGCAATCGGGACCAGGCACCACCCCGCCCATGGGTCCCCAACCCAGCCGGAGCACCTCCCGACGCCTTGAGGACAGTCACACAGGCGGATGACTGTCCCAGGAGCATGGGCGAGTGGGAAAGGGGGGGAAGGGCGTCTGGCTGAGAGCAGCGGCTCTCGGAGACCGGGAGACAGGCACTGAGGCCACTGACGCGCGTCTCGCTGGAGGGATTGTCTTTATTTGCGTGTGGTCGCCTTTCAATGAGGAGTGGCTCCCGTCGCGCCCGGTAACTGCGGGCCTCGCTAGCACACATGCAGGCAGCAACGCTTCCTCACAATGCAAGCAGCTCGGGGGAGCTCATGGCAGGAGCAGGTGTGAAACAGGAGTTTGGTTAAATGCAAGCAGGTTCCCGTGGAGAAAGAGAAACGCGGTACCGCCACCCCCTCCAAGGAGAACCGCGAGCACGCGTGTTATTTCGCTTGTTCTCACACGGCTGTTCCCAGGAGAAGCTGGCTCGCACCTTCCAAGTGCACCTGCGCTGTGCGCCTGAGTGCCTGCCAGCCCAGCGGGTGCGGGGAGCAGGGGTCTAACGGGCTCGAGGGAGTTCCAGGGTCGGCACCAGCCTGCTTTCCCACGCTGGAGAGGCGTGTGACAGCGTGGGATGCGACAGCGAACGGGAGCCCTGAGGGGAAGGACTCAGCCCAGTGCCCGGGCGGCTGACCGCCTTCAGCCCCGCTCTCTCTCTGGGCTGAGCCGCCTCAGCCTTGCGGGTCGGGCGGGACCGTGGTGGCTGGGATGGGGTAGTCCAAGGCGCTGCAGTCATCGGACAGGAACACCAGGTCCTGAAAGAGACGCACCAGCAGGACTGTCACTGCGGGCGGCTGCCAGGCCCGGGCATGAACACAGACCCCTGGTTGCCCTCCAAGACTGTTCAGTAGCCCGGCCGGCGTGGCTCAGTGGTTGAGCATCAACCTATGAACCAGGAGGTCACGGTTTGATTCCCGGTCAGGGCACAGGCCCGGGCTGTGGGCTGGATCCCCAGTGGGGGGCGTGCAGGAGGCAGCTGAGCAATGATTCTCTCTCATCATTGATGTTTCTCTCTCTCCCTCTCCCTTCCTCTCTGAAATCAATGAATATATATATATATATATATATATATATATATATATATATATGTATGTATATATATATATATTTTTAAAAAGACTGTTCAGTTGTTCCCTTTGGCTGAAAACTTCCCGTCTTACCCTCCCAGGGAGAGCCAGTTATGTCTTCACGTTCCCATAGAATCTCAGATGTTCTTAATGATTTGTGGAATCCATGCATGCACAGGTTGACCAGATGGACAGATGGGGAGGAAGTGCATGATGGATGAACCTTAAGTGCAGAGCAGCAGCTGCGGGGACGCCACGGAAACCAGCCAGAGCTCACCTTCAAGTGCCATCGAGGCAGTAACACCACTACTCACTGTGCTATTTATGCCTAACTCCTGCCGTCCCCCTCCGCCCCCCCCCCCACACACACACAGGGGACTGAGGGGGGAAATGGGTATGGGCAGGAAATGCATAAACTATAACTTAACTGCTAATTATTAGCTTCCTGGGAGCTTGCTCCGGGCCAGCCTGTGGCTGAGAATTCCACGTTTAGGCCCCTCCCGGTTCTTAGGCCCAGGGAGTTGCCACGGCACCGGCACACAGTCAGGGTGCGGTTAGTGTCCTCCTCCGTGGTCCTCGGACAGTCGCTGTCCTGTCCCCAGGGCACTAATAGGAAACTGGGCTTGGAGAGGTGAGGGGTACGCCCATCCGGGAAGCAGGGGGTGCAGACAGGAGCTCAGGGCTGTCTGGGCCAAAGCCTCTGCCCCTCGGACCACACGAAGGCCATGCTTTCTGCATCTCAGCGGGGCCAGTCCCTGCCTCTTCTGCCTCCTCCCTCTTCTCCCTGTCACAGCGCACGCCTCTGACCCCAGGAGGGGGCTCCAGGATTTGGGGACTCCACAGCCCTCTCCCCACCTGCCCCGTTCAGCTCCCAGCCGAGTGTGTCTTACAGGGTTAGTGCCGGGTCCTGGGTGCTGTCCCCACATCCACGTGGGGCTCCTGGAGGCCGGGGGCTTGTCCTGGTCCCCATCACTTACCAAGGGCAACGATGGTTGTGGGAGGGCTTTGTGAACAGGAAGCACTCCGTAAACTTTACCTCCTCCTGGTCCCCTCCCCTCCCAGCCCTCCTCTTCTTTTTTTTTTTTTAAATATATTTTTATGATTTTAAAGAGGAAGGGAGAGGGAGAGAGAGATAGAATCATCAATGATGAGAGAGAATAATTAATTGTCTGCCTCCTGCACATCCCCCACTGGGGATTGAGCCCACAACCCGGGTATGTGTCCTGATTAGGAATCGAACCCAGGACCCTTCAGTCCATAGGCCGGCGCTCTATCCACTGAGCCACACCGGCCAGGGCCCACCCTCCTCCTCTAGACGTCTCCGCTGACAACACTAGACCAAGAGCTTCTGTGACGTCACTCACCCTCCTGCAGAAGGAGTTCATGATGGTGTAGAGTTTCCGCACTTTATCCTTCAGGGCGTCCACTGGGGCCACTCGCCAGCAGTGGGGCGAGGCCACGAAGTCCCGCAGCTTGGCCAGCACGCAGTAGTTCTGGGAGTGGACGACAGGGGGCGTCTTGTGGGAGAAGCCAGGAGCCAGAGGGACCTTCTTCTCTGATCTAACCCCACCCCGCCCCCCCGCCTCCCCCGGCAGGGGCACCCCTCTTACGTGGATGTCCAGGTACAGCCGGGGCAGGTACATCACACACAGCTCCTGCAGGAAGGGAGACGCGTCGCTGTGATGTCCACGGGACACACCCTCAGCCCGGTCACCGCAGGCTCCCTGCCAGCCCTCCCGCGCCAGCCCAGCCCAGGTCCCGGCGGCCTTGATGCCGACACACAGGACTGCCTTGTCCTGTGGCCACTTTCCTCCAGACCCAACCTCAGAGGGCAGGCTCCACACCATGAACTAGGAGTTAGGGAACTGCATACGTGTGTGTGTGTGTGTAGCCACACCCACAAGTACACATACATACATGCCTATGTTTAAAGTTCTATAACTGTAATCCAGATATTGCAATATATACAAGACACTGTTGGAATTTGCCTATGTATGCATACTCGGTATCACTGTCTTTTACTTTAAACCCAGATTCCGGTCCAGCTCTACCAGTGCGGGGTTTATGGGACCAGAACCCCTTTGAAATTCCCTGTGTGACCGTGGGCAGATCTCCTTCTCCTAGGTGACTCAGTTTCCCAGTTGTGAAATTAGAGAGTTAGAACATGTAACCTCTCCACTTCCGTCCATCGCTTCAGTTCTGAGCCTCTACATTTTTTATGTTTTAAAATCAGATTCAATAAAGGTGTTCATTCTATATATATACTAATAATACCAAGGGATCTGTGGATAAATTGTGGAGCAAGTACACAACAGTCCATTGTTACAAAAGAACGTTAATATATGTGATGGTGTCACTTAAAAGTAAATTGCAAGACTGCTGGGCTGTTTGACCCAATATGCTCACACACATACACATGCATGCACGCACACATGCACATACATGTGCACACACACAGATGCATGCACGCACTCGCACATGCACACCCACACACGCATGCATGCACTTACACACACACACTTGCACACTTATGGGCGCACACACACGCTTACACAAGCACTTGAACACCCCTGCGTAGGCCGAAAGCAGAAATACCCTCCAGGATGTTATGGCGGCAGCTACCTCCAGGGGGAGGAATTGCCAGTAATATTTTTTCTCTTTGTCTTTTCTGCATTTTCCCACCGTTCTACAAGGTATATGACTTTCATAATTAGGAAAAAGTAAACATTACTTAACTTTTTAAAAAGAAAATGCAAAGAAGGTGCTAGGGTACCATAAACCCCACGTCCGAGGAACATCACCCTGCATTGGAAGTGTTTACAAGTGACAAAGGGGCACTTCAATGTTACCAAAGCTTTTCATGGAGTTTACCCCTCATCTCGCCCTGCGCTGCAGTCAGGAGCCCGGGCCCGGCCCTGGCAGCCCCTCGGCCTGACCTGAGCGGGGCCTCCTCTTAGAAGAGAGTGATAACAGCGGCCGCCACTCCGGGCCCCATGCCGGCCCTGCTCTGCCTGCTGCACTGAGTCACTCCCCGAACCCTCACAGCTGCCGGGAGGGGGCGGGTGCCCAGCCGTCCCCTCTCCCAGAGCAGGACACTGATGAGGGGCTGAGTGACTCCCCAGGCCCCGCGGCAGGTAGGGGAGGGGCGCAGTTCTGGGAGTCGCCCCCTAACACACTGGCCGGGGAAGGGAATGAATCAGCCACATTCCCTGCTCCCCCTTTTACTCCGAGTTCTAGACTTACTGGGAGGTTTTTCCTTCCTTTTTCACATTTCGCAATGGGTCCGCTGACAGTTGCTAGCAAGCTACAAGCAGCAATTGTGAAGTCTTTGGTTACTTTTTTCTTTGTACTTAAAGCACAAACCGTTGGTATCATATTTAAAAGGATGGGAATAAAACACAAATATCCTTAAGATGAACAATGACCAGAAAAGAAAAACAGCACTTTTTTTCATTCAAAAGCAAACTTCGGGGACCTGGGTCTGCACGGACCCCCTGGCCCATGCCAGACGGGGGACTCACCGAGGGCTCCGCGGCCTGCAGCCTCTGGAAGTCCCGGCTGATCTCCCGGCTCAGGCCCAGCATCCGGGAGTAGCAGGTCGGGGGCGCAGGCCGCACAGCCGGGGGCCCCGCCAGGAGCAGCAGCAGCAGCGGGAGCAGCCAGGGCCTCATGGTGCAAAGGGCCTCCTGCAGCCCCAGGCCGTACCCCTTTAAGCGGCTGCAGGGGGGTGGTCCTCCACGCCTCCATTTCCTGTGGGGCCCGCCAAGGCCACGGGCACGCCCACCTGGCTGGGGACACTGGATCCTTTCAGACCTGCAGGCCCCCCTTTGGGAGAGGAGGGGCAGCCTGGGGGTGCAGGATGCCTGGAAGGGAAGCGCCCTTCACAAACTTCCAGTAGAAGCTGCTCCTCGGTGGCTTTGCCTGAAATGGCAGGACGGGCAGATGGGGGGAGGGGGGAACAGAGGAAGGCAAAGGTGGGTGAGGGGAGGCTCATCAGAGCCAGAGGTGGGCAGCCTCAGACTGGGGCTGGTTAGAGAGCTGGCTGATTTCGGGAACAGAGCTGAGGAGGGAAAGGGCCAGAGTGATGGACTGAGCACCAGAGATCTGGGGCTCGGGGTCGGGCAGCTGGGGGCCAATGCCCACCCACACTGACCAGCCAGGGCACTCGGGGCAGTCACCTGGTCACCTGCCCTGTGAGCAGCTGTGTCTGTGCACCTGGTGCTGATGCCTGTGTGTGTGTGTGTATGTGGTGGGGGGCGGGGGTGAGCATCCCCAGCTAGCTCAGTTCATGCTGCGGGCCCAGGCCCCGCACAGAGCAGACCCCCAGGGGTCACAGGTGCTCTGCTGGCCGCTCTCCCTCGACGGGTACCAGTGAAGGGAATGAGCTGTCTCCTTAGATGCTCACCTCCGGCGATGACTTTGGGCAAGGTCCTTAGCTCTGTCTGCCCTCTCCTTATAGGTGAGATGGGCATATGTGAGCACTCGGCCCAGAGGTCACGGTGAGGAGTGAGAGACGCTGAGCTGACATCGCTGAGCCAATGTCACTGTCTCCGTTCCTGAAAGTATCCCTGAGCCGTAGGGGCCAGAGAACAGCCCCATATTCCAGGGGTGGGAGGCGGAAACTGAGGCTCAGACAGGTCCAGCGATGTGCCCAACGCCAATGGGTCCAACTGGACTCTGGGCCTTCTCTTCCATCCCTGCCCCCCACCCCAGTGTGGGACCGGGAGCAGCAGGATTTGCTGTGGAGATGAGTTTGGGCCCCTGGGCTGCCCAAGACCAGGGAGCGGCCTGGAGAAGGAGAGAAAGGTTCTGACTTAACGCCGCACATCACTCACGTCCCACGGCTGCAGCAACTACGCAGCTGCCGCCCGAGCCGCACAGAAAACCATCGAAGTGGGAGGGGTGGGGGGGTTCACTCCCATTTCCCAGAGGAGGAAACGGAGGGTCAGGGGATGTGAAACTGCTGAGATCACAGGCTACGGAGGAGGACAAAGCTCCGGCCCTGTGTCTGTCTATCTCCAAGGCCCCTCTCCCTGCACGCGAGGGCGGACAGGGGCCGGGCAAGCCGCCCACCCAGAACAAACCCACCGAGGATGAGGCCCAGGGGGTGAGGGAAAGGAGCGCGGTGTCCGGACGTGAGGCGGCGGGACCCGCCACGGCAGCGAAGCCCTGGCTGTGGCCTCTCCCTGCTGTTTGCCTGGTGGGACCCGTTCCCTGTCCGTCCACAGCAGCGTCACCCTGGGCAACGCCAGAGGTCCCGAGGTTCTGCTGATCCGGTTTCCTGCTGGCAAAGCCTCGGGCCGGGAGCCCAGCCATGCCTTTCTGTGCCAGTGGGCGCGTTCTCTAAACACCTTCAGCCAGCGACCTGAGGACCGGCTCCTGGCACCCTCTCAGACGGGCAGAACCGGAGGGACAAGCAGCAAGCACAGATGTGCTTCTGATGAAGGAGTCTCCTCGCTCCCTCCGTCCCGGGCGGAGCCTGGTGCACGGGCCTCCCTGGCGGACAAGCCAGCCCAGCCAGGGCCCCAGGCCCCTTTGGAAGGCCCAGGGCTTCTGCATGTGCCCATCCAATGAGCATCCCACTTGGGACCAGGAAGGAAAACAAGCCCAGGACCATGCAGACCCAGGCCGGGCCCGAGCTGGGAGTTGGGACCCACCTTCGGCGCCTTTGACGTTGAGATAACGTGTCTCCGAGAGACCCGACCCCGTTCCACTCGGGACAGTGTGTGTGGCTGTCCTCGGGCTCCTGGGTAGACCAGAAGGCCCCCTGCATCCTGAGCCCCGGACATGGAGCTCAAGGGTCCATCTGCCTCCCTCACCTACCTGGTGCTTTCCATCCTGGCTCGGCAGCACCCAGCACCCAGCACTCAGCACCCAGCGTGCAGAGCAGACGCTCAGGAAGGCTTTGCTGACTTAGCCTGATGGTTGTCAATCTTGTTCCTCAGAGCGAGGCCCAGCCCATTAAAAACCCACAGAGCACAGGCCGAACCGCCCCACTGGCCGCCCAGACCCGCCCGGGGCACAGGTGGGCTCAGGGGACCACATGTGCGCTCTGCTCACACAGGTGTCCTTTGCCGGTCGCCCCTGCTGCCCCTCAGCCCCCAGCCTGGCCCTTCCTCCGCCTCTTCAGCATCAGGCTGCTCTGCCTGGAATGTGACTGTTAAAAGCCCAGGCAGGAATCTCCCACGGGCGAAAGCTTTGTCTTCTCCCCAAGGTTCCTCCCATCCCCTCAGGTCTGAGCCGGAGCCCGGGCCCCTCGAGGGAGGAGCCTGTGACCCTCATTATGTCCGACAGCCCACAGCCAGAGCTGAGGACCCAGCAGGTGAGCATTTCTCAGCCAGACAGCGGTTGCTTTGGATGGATTCTCCATTCGTTGGCTGGACACATGCTTACGTTTTGAGAGTCTCCTGAGATGGACCCTGGGGATAAGCTGTAAATGGAGGAGATGGGGTACCGTCCCCACACAGGAGAGTAAAGGGGCAACTGGCTCCAGAAACGCCGGGGTAGGTGGTGCTCCTGGCGATGGCTCACCTGCTTGGGGGGGGGGGGGAAGGGGGGGTAAGCACGGAAGTGTGTGTGGGGGGTGTGGGTGAGGGGGTGAATTTGGAAGGGGCTTTGCTGCTGGAGGAAGAGGCCACAAGTCACAGGATGCAGGCACCTCTGGGAGCTGGACAAGACGAGGAAAAGAATTTTGCCTGGAGCTTCAGAAGGAACCAGTCCTGTCCCACCTCGACTTTATTTTATTTTTAAAATATATTTTTATTGGTTTCAGATAGAGGAAGGGAGAGGGAGAGAGGGGGAGAAGCATCAGTGATGAGAGAGAATCATTGATTGGCTGCCTTCTGCACACCCCACACTAGGAATCCAGCCTGCAACCGGGCATGTGCCCTGACCGGGAATCGAACTGTGACCTCCTGGTTCATATAGGTCGATGCTCAACCACTGAACCACACTGGCCAGGCCCACCTTGATTTTAGCCCATGGCGGACACCTGGCCTCCAGGACAGTGGGAGAATAAGCCTGTGCTTGAAGCCACCCGTTTCTGGTGAAGCATCGCAGCAGCCACAGGGGCTCAGGCCCTGTCCCCCGGGTTCAGTGGAGTAACAGAGATCAGGTTGCGAGGAACTTGGAAACAATCTGCACTGATCTGCCTGGTGCTGTGCTGCCTCCCCGCCTCCCCACCTCCCCACCAAGCGCTCACCCAGAATCTGCGTGCTACGTCCCTGGACGGGGAGCTCACGGCCCCCAAGGCCGCCCCCTGACCCGTCTCTGTGCAGCTCCAATGAACACAAGCTCTTCCCAAGGTGAAGGTGACTCCCTGCTGCTGCCTCACCCTCCTGTGCCTTCTTCCACAGAGCAGGCTCCACGACCACGGTCATTCCTCATTCTGTCACCACCAGTCGCCCTGGCCCCCGGCCCCCGGAGACACAGACCTGCCCTCTTTCAGAGCAAACGTCCCCTGTCCTGAAACTTTCTCCAGGGGAAGTGGCTCAAGGCCTTCTCCACAATCGCGTCACATTTAACGGTTCTCTGCCCAGAGCCCCCGTCTCCTCCCAGGGCCAGTTCTAAAGCAGAAACCCCCCTTGCGGCTGGGGCAAACCCAAGGCCTGGGGGAGCCAGGTGTGTAGCTGGGCCCAGCCCGGCTCTCAGCCATGTTGAGCCGCCGCTGCCTGCACTCCTACTGGGGTGATGCTGATGGTGATGATGGTGATGGTGATGATGACGATGATGATAGCTAAGCCCTGAGCCTTGCTCCGAGCCTGAATGAGAATTAATGCGTTAATTCTGTCGTCATCATTTCAGGGCGCGGAGGCACCGAGGCTGAGGGACTTGCTCCAGCCGCACGGCATTAGCCATCGGAAGGGTCTGTAGTTACCACCCAAGTGGCCTTTGATTTTCACACGGGCTTCTCTGGTTGAACCTGAACCGACACACATGTCATCAGCTCCGTCTTAAAGCAGGGTCCCTGTGTGGTCATGACGAATCCAGCCCAGGGCACATGCCCTCTCGCCCAGAGAGGTAGCCTCGCCCGACGGCGGGAGACAGCCCCGAGCTCCGAGCTGGGCCGACCCTGCCATGTCTGTCTCGTGGTGCAGTGAGTGCTTTCATTGCCAGGGCCTCCTTTCTAGCGTTTCTAGACAAAGAGCGTTTCACCTCTTCCTTCCAGCTGTTCAGACTGGCTTATTCCACAAGCGGTGCAGGTAGCCAGGGAAACAAAGACTCTTTGTCCCGGCCCCGAGGGGTGATGGAAAGTTCCCGAGAGACCACAAGCAATAGGCACTCGCTGTTTTCTCGGTCCCCGGTTCCTTGGCCCAAACGTTGAACCACACCTTCCCCGAGGGTTCCCTGTGTTCCTGTCCTGTGTGTGCCGTGATGGCAGCCAAGGTCGCCACGGCCCAGGCCAGTGTCCGGCCTCCTCCGCTGCCCAACGCCCAGCCATCGCCGTCTTTGCCAGCGACCGGAGGAGCCCAGCGGCCGCGTCCGTCCTCGGAAAACATCGCACTAGACACGCGCCGAGTCTGAGATGCTGGCACCAGGGCTGGTATTGGAGGCCACCGCTGGGTCTGTCCACTCCTGCTGCCTTCTGAGGTCAGCACCCAGCGGTCAGGGTCACCTGTGCTGTCCGGCCCGGCACGCCCAGCCAGCAGCTCTCAGGGGAGCAGGCTGAGCGATTGGCCGTATTGCCGCCTCCGGTCTTCCTGGCGACATCGATGTTCCTTTGTTCAGAAGCAACACGTCCCCCTCCCCCCCAGCCCGCCCCACCCCCGGCGGAGGGCTGTTTCTGAGCTTGCTGCTTGCGCTGTTGGCACACCCAGGTGGAAAATTGGCCCACAGGGTCCAGGGGGAAGCGGCGAAGACAAACACCATGGCTGGGCTGGGCTTTGGCTGGTGGTTATGGAATGAACCCCATGTTCTAGAACAGAGACCCCTCTGTGAGCCTCAGAGCCTGGGTCCAACGTTTAATGGGAAGCCAGATGCGGGACAGGTCCTCCCGGGCGTTGCCCTGGGCCCGTGCCTGCAGAGGACGCAGAGAACAAGCCTTTGCGAGGAGTCCTGGCGTGGCTCACAGAACGCCACAGGCTGTGGGGCCCACGGACCTCCGTTCCCATTTCGCTTGTGTGTTTTTTAATTTATTTTTCAGCTGCAGTTGGCACACACCATGGTGTGAGTTTCAGGTGCACAGCGTAGTGAGTAGACATTTATGTACATTGCAATCGATCCGCGATGAGTCCGCTGCCCTCTGGCACCGTTGTTCTCACAATGTCACCACTAGATTCCCTAGGCTGCACTCTCCCTCCCGCCCCTGATTCTGTGACTGACAATCTGCGTGTCTTCACCCCTTTCGCTTCTGTTTGGAGGTGACTGTGCAAACCTTGTCATTCCTCGTCCTTCCTGATGCGTGGGGTTCATAACATTCATTGCTCAGAGTTTTTGTAAAGATGAAATAAAGGTGAAACGGCTGGAGTGACTGTGGGAGCTGTGAGTTTCATTTTTTTTTTTAATCTTTTCTCTTTTTTTTCTGCTTATAGACCTTATTCCTTAACTGCCTCTTAGGCCAGTTCTTACCTCTCGGCTATGGTAATGGTGGTGGTGGATGTCCCAGGATGGACCAATCAGCATCCTTCCCTGGGATTAATGGACGGGTGCAGGAGGAAGTGGCTCTCTAATCCCCACCCACCTTCCTGCACGGCTGCCAGGAGTATGTCCCCACGCAGGTCCGTCTGCTGGGGGAGCAGAGCTGGGAGGTGGATGGAGGGAAGTCTGGATGACCCGCATCTGGTCCTGGAGGCCTTGTCCTGACATCCCTCCGCAGACTCCGTCAGCTGCCCTGCTGTTGTTTCTAGCGATAGAGCTGGGGGTTCCGTTTGTTCCAAGCTGGTTTCTTCCTTCTCTGGCAACGGAGAGAGTCCCGACCATCACAGGGCCCCGCCCAGGGCCAGGCCCACCACCACGCCCTCTCCTCGCTGAGTCTCTATCTCGTCCACCATGGGTGCTGGGCCTCACACAGCCCCGCCCCTTCTCTCTCCCAGACACGTGTCAGGGCTGAGCTTGCCTGGGCCCGTGAGGCAATGCGTGGTTGGGGGAGTCCGTTTGTGTAGCGACCCTCAGGGGCCGTGACGGGGTCACTCCTGGGCAGAAGCTGTCAGAGCCTGTGCCTGCTGTGCCACACTCGCTTTCTCTCTGGCAGGGGACCCGTCGGAGAGGGTGGCTGCTCTGCCAGCCCTCCCTGAGGAGGAGGAGGAGACCTTGACGATGCCCAGCCCACATGTGGTGCAGACCACGGCTTGTCGTTATCACAGCAAAACCTAGCCCAGCCTGACTGTGGAAGGCAGCTGTCTGCCGTGACCTCCAATGACCCCTCGAACTTTTCCCCTGGGCGGAGGGTGGAGCCTGTGCGGACCCTGGGACACACCCCTGAGCTTAGGTTGTTTATATGGCGAAAGGGACCTGAGAGATGTCCCAGAGGCGGCTCATCATGGACTCAGTTCATCAAAAGCAAGCAGTCGGTGAGCCTGGTCCAAGCACACGGACCGCAGAGCAGAGCATCTTCTCAGGTCGGTAGCAGAGGGGGCGTCAGAGAGACCCCCAGTGTGGAGAGGGTTTGCCCCGCCATTGCTGGCTTGGAGGTCGAGGTGATTAATGACTCGTGTGATATTCCCCATGTTGCCTCATGATGGCTCCTCGTGTCTTTTCAGACTCAGGGCTGCTGGCGACAGGGATAAGCCGGCTGTCTCCGTGCTCCCGGGGCCCAGCACAGGCCTGGACAAGTGCTCTACGGACCTGTGAGGCTACCCTCGCCGGTTTGGCTCAATGGATAGAGCGTTGGCCTGTGGACTGAGGGGTCCTGGGTTCGATTCCAGTCAGGGCACATGCCTGGGTTGCAGGCTCGATCCCCAGTAGGGGACGTACAGGAGGCAGCCGATCAAAGATTCTCTCATCATTGATGTTTCTATCTCTCTCTCTCTCTCCCTTCCTCTCTGAAATCAATTTTAAAAATATTAAAAAAAAAACAACAACAAAAGAACCTGTGAGGTTGACACCTGGCAAAACTGGGAACTGGTCGCAACTTTCCCGCCAGCCTGCCCCACCCACACTCAATACATTTTATTTGTGGAAGGACAGAGAGAAAGAAGAAGGAAGAAAGTAACTTCCTTAGATGCTGCCAAGCTGTGTGGTATTGGGCAGGCCCCGGCTCTACCTCTGTTTTAATTTCCTTGGAAAATGAGGGGCGACTTTAGTTAAGCTCCAGCACCAGCCCTCAGACAGGCGCCCCCGAAGCCCGCCGGGCCGTCCAGCACCGCGGAAGCCAGCGCCATGGACGCCAGGCTGTGGTGCCAGCCTCTGCGAGGTGGGGCTTCCTCCCTTGGCAGCGCTGGCATGTTCGCCTGGCAGCCGGCACACGCCCCGGGCAGGACGGGCGAGAGCACCCTCAGCCTGGCGCAGCCCCCGCGGCTTGGCACCGGGAGCCGCGTTAAGTGGGGCCTCCCGCTTTCTTCTTTTCCTCTGAATAGTTCCTTTTTCCTTCAGGAGGAGGCCGTGGATTCCAAGAGCCGGGCTCGCCTGGGGCGTGGAGCGAGGAAGGCGACGACGGAAACACCCGGGAGCACGTGCGATCGCCGTCTCGGAACCTGCTCCCCACGACCAGCCTGAGAGGTGGCGTCAGGCCCTCGCCCGCTCGGCGCTCTTAGCTCCCAGGCCACACCTTCCCATGCAGCGCGGCTGGAGCCCGACGGGCTGGTAGCAGAACCTCCATCTTCCTGGCGGCAGAGCCCATGCTGATCTTGGCACCAAGTGTCTCGAAACCTCTTCTTGGCAGGGCCGCGCTCTGATCACAGATTGCGAAGGCCCAGGGAGTTCTGTCATCTGAGCTACAGTCACTGCCGCAGAGGAGACGGGAGACGCCCTAAACATGACGTAAAATTCTACCTTTGAAGCGTTTCAAAACAAAGAAGGAAAGGCCAAGAAGCAGGCCGGGGGGAATGCCGTCATATCCACATGGATCATGTCGGCTCCCTGCTCTGTTGCGTAGCTCTTCCTCACTCCCTTTCAGCTCCAAGGACCTGGGACTCTTATGGAGTTACTTCATCATTTGTTCAGCAGAAATTTGTTAAGTAGACATGTTGCCTCTTACAGCTACAGACTTCATCTTTAGAAAATGAACCAGAAAACATATGGACATTCATCAGCTCTTTCTCACCAACAGCACTATAATAATCATCTTTTATACGTGGACATCAAAGTTGTCACTTTCTACTCTGATGCCTGGGTTTCTGACCATGCTGTTCCCTCGCCTGGAACACTGTTCCCTGCTCCGAGCCCCACTGCAACCAGGCTCAGATGGCCTGGCGACTGGATTGTCCCTCCCTGACAAGGCAAGTCCCGACCCCAGGTAAGGTGGCTGAGTGCCGTGTCCTCCTGTAGATTCCCGTCCTTACCTGTCCTGACATTAGCCACGGATCTTTGCGTGTCCACTGTTCTCTCTTGTAACCCTTCTCTGCTGCTCACAGCTGGATCCTGAGCCCCCAGCACAGCGCCTGACACCAGAGATATCCCATGTGCTCCCTCCTCCCCACTGTTTGATGAATGAAGGGCAGACCAAACCCATTTTACCAATAAACTATATGGCTTTAGCCCGGTTGGCGTGGCTCATTGGTTGAGCATTGACCTATGAACCAGGAGGGCACCATTCTATGTCTGGTCAGGACATATGCCCAAGTTTCAGGCTTGATCCCCAGTAGGGGGGTGTGCAGGAGGCAGCTGATCAATGATTCTCATCATTGATGTTTCTATCTCTCCCTCCCTCTCTCTTCCTCTCTGAAATCAATTATATATATATATATATATATATATATATATATATATATGGTTTTATTAATTTTAGGGAGAGAGGAAGGGACAAGAAATAGAAACTTTGATGCATCAACATGGATCAGCTGCCCCCCTGCTGGGGATTGAGCCTGCAAATCCCCCCCCCCCCCCATGTGCCTTGATCGGGAATTGAACCAGCAGCCTCTTGGTGCATGGGCTGATGCCCAACCACTGAGCCACACAGGCAGGGCCTTCCCCATAGCTTTCCTAAGCACTGCACCCTGGAGGGCCTCCTGCCGCATCTTCCTCATGTCCGCTATTGCGGGCACGATGTGGTGTGGTTTTTGCCTGACGCTTTGCAGAAACGGATCTGCTCACTTAAAAACAGCTTTGCCCGTGGCGCCCATGTCCGGGGTTTCACAGAGTAATCTTCCCATTTTCTGGCTCGATTTATCCTTTAAAAAATGAAAAATGATTTTTCATTTATCCTCATCCTTACACTCATTCAGCGGGTCCGTAGGGTGGCCTTGGGTTGAGTCCAGGCTCCATCATCCCACGCTGGTTGGGGATGCACTTCCGTGGCCGCCTCGTCACAGGAGCCGTGCAGGGCCCGCAGCGAGAGGCTTAAGTAAGGTTTCCCCTGCCGAGTGGGATCTGCTTCCCGGCACCGGCCACCGGGGACTTCCTGCCAATGCTGCTCACCACGCACTTTATGGTACAGAATAAATTGGGCTACGGAATCTCGGAAGCATCTGTGTCTGGAAGCGTCTGCCCCATTCACAGACCCGCCGGGGAGGCATGGTGTGCCCGGCCGAGCACGTGGCACTGGGAGCCCAACAGCCTCGCGGGATGCGCTGCGGGATTTTAGGACTGAGCTCCTTTCATCACCTCTTAGCTGTAAGCACCGTGCGTCATCGTTGTCTTCTTTTTTTTAAAATGCTATTTTATTATTTTTTAAATATATTTTTATTGATTTCAGAGAGGAAGGGAGAGGGAAAGATAGAAACATCAATAATGAGAGAGAATCATTAATTGGCTGCCTCCTGTACACCCCACACTGGGGATTGAGCCCACAACCTGGGCACGTGCCCTGATCGAACCATGACCTCATGGGTCATAGGTGCATGCTCAACCACTGAGCCATGCTGGCCAGGCGAGTGTCTTCTTCATTTATAGCACCCAGCAGTGCCTGTCTCTCAGTAGGTCTCGATACAAGTTCACCAAAGAAGTGACTAGATGAATCTATCTCTGAGACTTAACTGTTCACATATGGAAAATGGAAACATAGTCTTTCCAGGCTGGTTAAAATGATTAATTGTTGCAACATCCTTATTACACTATATGGCACATAATAATTGCTCAATGAATGGATAAACAGTGACTAATATTCTTAGTCCTTGTAGGGACTGGAGGAGGAATGGGAATACCATGTAGAGGGAGGAGAAAGAGGGAGGTAGAAAGAGGGGACACTACATTCAGCAAGGCTTCCTTCCCCAGGATCTTGGGTGACCCCTCCCCATGTCCGGGGCATCTGACCTTGGGATGTCCTGAGGTTCAGGAGGGTAGAGGTGGTCAGCACCTCCAATGCCGGTGCCCAGAAGCAATAGGACCGTACTGCAGCCTGTTAAGTGGGTGTCACAATCTGATTCCTGGCTGCATCAGGCCCTGTTCCATTCTCTGGGCACTCCAGGGGTTGTGTAAGCTAATGAGCATCTATACTAATAATAGAGGAATATGCAAATTATCCAGGACACCATCACAGTAATGACCAAACAGCAGGCTGCGTGAGGCGACCAGGTCAGCAGGGGGGTTAGTGAGGGACCACCAAAACAACTGAACAAGCAGGCTGTGTGGGGTGACCAGGCCAGTAGGGGGTTAGTGAGGGACAACCAAACAACTGAACAGCAGGCTGCGTGGAGCGACCAGGCCAGCAGGGGGGCAGTTGGGGGCGACCAAGCTGGCAGGGGGGTAGTTAGGGGCGATCAGGCAGGCGGGGAGGCAGTTGGGGGCAATCAGGCCAGCGGGGGGGTGGGAGCGGCAGTTAGGGGCGATCAGGCAGGCAGGCAGGCAGGTGAGCAGTTAGGAGCCAGCGGTCCCAGATTGTGAGAGGGATCAGGCCTAAACCGGCAGTCAGACATCCCCCGAGGGATCCCGGATTGGAGAGGGTGCAGGCTGGGCTGAGGAGACCACCCCCGTTCACGAATTTTGTGCACCGGGCCTCTAGTCCCGTAATAATGTCCTTTTGTGCTTACATGACCTTGGAGTCATTCTGCAAGCAAAGGGTTGCATGGGACTTGTGCATTCTGTGCCCGCAGGTGTCCAGCATGTAATAAGCATATGTTGTTGAGTGAATGAATGAATAATTGAAAGGGGGTAGAGTGGGGTCCCTCTTAGAACTTCCCCCCATCTTTGTTTGGCAAGCACTTGGCCGAGACAATGCTGGTCACACTGCATTGTTCCCAGGTGACCCTCAGTTCTGAGCAACAACAGGACAGGGTTTGAGTATTGGAAGGATACTTAGACATGACCTCATCCACAGCCAATCTGGTTCATGAATCATCCCTCTGCTATTCCTGACTATGAAGCCCATTCGGCTGTTCACTGGTTCATTCATTCTTTCAGGTTGCGGGATGTCTGGTATGCGCCTATATTGTTCTGGATGTCAGCGGGGAGGATGATGATGATGACAATGGTGACAGTGGGTGGCATTCATCCAATCCGTATGAGTTAAATAATGGGCTAAACTGCTGAGCCAAAGAAACCCTCAAATTCAAAACACAGTAGTTTAACTATCATAGGGTTTTATTCTCCCTTAATGGTCCAGAGGTGGGCAGGCAGTCCAAATCCATTAGGCGTCCTTCTACGGGAAGTTATCCAGGGCTCCTTCTATCTGCTGTTCTGTTACTCCCTGGGGCGGTCCTCTCCAGCAGGGCTGAAGCTGGCTCACATGACCACCTAGGCAGTTTACATACAGGAAGGGGAAGGGAGAGGGCAGTCCTTATGCACATCACTCCTCATATCCTGTTGGCTGAAACCTAGTCATGTGATCACTCCTACCTGCAAAGGATGCTGGGAAATGTAGTCTCTAGCCAGGTAGCCATGTGCTCAGCTAACACTGGATGTGAGAATATTCTCTTTTAAAAAAAGAAGGCACAAATGGATACCAAAGATCAAGCAGCAGTCTTTGCCATACAGCATAGCTCCTTCATCCTTTCAATGTACAGAAAGGGAAACAGAGGCCCAGAAAGCGGAAGCAGCTTAGCAGAGGTCCCATAATGTGCAGAACTTTTAAGGCCTGTCTCCTGCCTTCTAGGCCACACACTTCCCACCTCAACACATGGTGCCATTTAGTAAATCATCATTATGGCTCCTGCTACGAGCGGTTCTGCCTCCTGAGGGAAGGATTTATCCTCCCTGGCAGACTATTCAATGGGCCAGCGGTTCTCAGTCCTGTTCTTCAGCGGAGGGGTGGGTTCCTGGAGCCTCTGAAAGAACTGGGAAAGACTTGACTCTCCCCATAAAAGCACTCAAATGTACACACACAAGTTCACGTACAGTTTCCTGACTCCTCCTGTGGGTTAAGAATGCCGACACACCAGGTGGGAATACGATGAGACACACTTCATGAATGCTGCTCTTGGCAGCTACGCGTGGAGCCTTCCTTCTGACCCCGCCCGGCTCACACACAGAGGGAAGTCTCGGCAAGCGCTTCTCTCAGGGCAGCACGGAGCTACTCTGCAAACTGTTTCAGTGTAAGAACAGGCGCTCAGAACTGCGGGCTACCAAGTTCCTACCTCTGACAAGGCCGCTGGGGAAGGTTTGTGGTGCCAAGAAATGCAGACACCCCACGTTAGCAGCAATTCACGGACCCTTCATCTGTGTGAATGCGCACACATGCACACACACACACATGCATACACACATGCACACATGCACACACACATACTCACATGCATACACACATGCACACAGGGTCTCAATAAAAAGGTCACTCTTGAAATCATTATTTTTTCATCACGAGGGGTAATTTGCTATGTGAGTGAAACGATTTGCAAGCAGAGCGCTGAACGTGCTGACCGCCTCTTATCTTGGGGCGCAAACAGCCTCCGTTGGTCTTCCCCTTCATGACGCCCGGTGCTGCCAAACAGCCAGCAGACGTGCAAGCAGACGGCATGCACGCTAAGTGAACCAGAATTAAGTTTTAAATAAAATAGGCTTACCAGAAACGATAACAACATCTTTTCTAGCCGACCCTAAAAAACGGCTTGGCACAGAAGATGCCCTGCCCCGGGGATGACATTAACCTCTACAGCACCATTGCATAACCTACAGTGAGAGGTGTCAGCCGCGGTGGTTTATAGCTCCAAGTGCGAGGATGGTGGAGGCTCCATCGTGTTCCAGGGACAGGACTAGAGCCCCAGGAATCTACTCACAGCAACTTATTTCAGAAAAGAATCCCAGCTGTTATTTCTGAGCCTGTACTTGGGATCTGAGAGCACAGGATCCTCTACGGGATTCATAGGAGAACCCCTAGGACAGCGATCGCCAACCTTTCCATCCCATGGCACACCAAAACGAATTATTAAAATTCCACGGCACACCAAAAATAGATATTGTTTTGTGGATCAGACAAAAGAATAGGTTTAATTTTGATTCATTCATACCAGATGGCTATTGTTCTATTGGCTGTTGTCATTTTTCCATTTGACAATCCTATATAACAAAAGCCTATTATGCAAATTGACTGATGCCCAATATGCAAATAAAAGCCTAATAGGCAAATCAAACAACTAATGGAAGGACTGGTCGCTGTGATGCACACTGACCACCAGGGGACAGACATTCAACGCAGGAGCTGCCCCCAGCCTGCAGGCCCCAGGCCAGCCACAGTGGGTGCCAGTGGGGGTGGGGGGGCCTGATTGCCCCACCATTTGCCCCACAGATCGGCCCTGTTCGCCAGCCAGGCCTAGGGACCCTACCTGTGCATGAATTTCATGCACCAGGCCTCTAGTCTAAGAGAAAAGAGGTCTGTGCCCCTGACTAAATATCGCATGGTTAAAAATTCTTGTGGCGCACCAGTTGAAAATCACTGCCCTAGACCATAACTTCATGCTCTTCGCACAGTGAACCTTCGGAAAGGCAGGTACGCTGAGTGGAGAAGCAGGTGGCTCCTGTTTTATTTACCTATCGGTTTTACACTTAGTTAGAAGACACACAATCCTTGTCAGGCGGTGATCCTGGGGCTGGCTGCACCTGGGACACAGCCAGAACCTGGGCCAGCCATTCGCTCTGGAGGGGACTGGACGGCACGCCAGGTCCCGTGGGAGGTGAGGAGGAGTGTGCTTACTTCACAAAAAGTCAGCCAAGGCATGCCAGTGGCACCTGAGCAGCGCCTTCAGCCATGACGAGCCATGGCTAGGGCTTCTGGAGATTTCCACACTCAGCTGTCAGCCTGGGAGACCAGAGTGAGCACAGCAGGTACCACTGTTACCCAGCCACCTTTCTGCTTCTGGAGACCTTCCTGGATGAAAACGCGCCTTGGCAGGGAGGGCAGCACAGGCAGGTGGCCACATGGGATGTGTGACTGTGCCCTGTCGAAAGGGGCAGCCTCACCATGATACCTGGCAAGCTTCTCCCTGTGGGCCTCTCCTAGTTATCCGTAGGAAGAGTCAGAAACTGAACCCTTCCTTTGGAATGAAACCGTACTTGCTCTTAGTTTTTAAGCATATTTACCGCGTGTTAGCCTTAGTTACGCATCAGTCTAGAGCTCCCCATCCCACATAGCCCTGGGAGCAGTCGGCTACTCTGTATGTGACTAGGCACCGAGACCGTCAAGAAGGTTCCAGACACCTTTTATCACAGAGCGGGTGCTATACATTTCTGCCCACTGCTCCCTCAGCTCTCCTGGTCCAGAGCCTGACACAAAACACATGCTCCGGAGGCAATGGCAGAGAGAAAGCCTTTTGCCAGGAGCAGGTAAACATGACCTCGAACGAGGCTCTTACCAGATTCACTTCCTGTGCTGTCCGCACGGCCCATATAAACACGTACCGTTTGCTTATAATCTACAGGTATCCCCCAGTTTTCAAAAGTTCGCTTGACACCACTTTGATTTTACAAAAGACCTTCATTAGCCTCTGTTTTCCGCTAACTGAAAGGAACCCGAAGAGGATTTCTGCTTTTATGAATAAAGGCCAAAAGCAAAAATAGCAGCCCTGAGCCCAAAAGTGCCTGGAGCCACCAAAGCTGGCAGATGCCTGGAGGTGATCCACCTCAGAGCGCCAGATGGAACCCACCCGGCCCACACCTTGCCTTTGGACTTCCGGCCTCCAGAACAGTGAGAATATATTTCTGCTGCTGTTGTTTTAATTTTATCCTCACCTGAGTTTATGTTTTAATTGATGGGAGGGAGGGATGAATGGATGGGGGGTGGGGGGGAGGGAGGGAGAGAGAGAGAGAGAGAGAGAGAGAGAGAGAGAGATTGATCAGTTGCCTCCTATATCTGCCTTGACTGGGGATCAAACCTGCAACCTGGGTCTGTGTCCTGACTGGAAATCAAACCCACAACTTTTTGGTGCACAGATCAATGCTCGAACGAAGCCACCCGGCCAGGGCTATTCCTGCTGTTTTAAGCCACCAAGTTTGTAGTAACTTGTCACAGCACCACAGGAACTAATACAATAACATGGCATGAAGGGCAAGCCATTTGCCCCCTGAGCCTCTGTTTCTCCATCTGTGAAATGGGATGATCGTAGCACCCCCTCATGTAACTGCAGTGAAGAACTGTGAAACGGGCCTTCAAAATCAGGTGAGTTCAGTGTCCACAGATCTTCTCAGAACGGAAATCTTTATCATTACTTTTCCTGATGATTAAAATAATATATGACATAACACAAATCCCTAAAGAAAAGAAAAGAAGAATGATCTGAACTTCACAACTCCAGAAACAGCCACAGTTCCACACGTCCTTCCTTTCCGACGTGACCTCCATGGTTAACTCGCGGATTGAAATCTCAGGTCCACCACTTCTCAACCGCTTGGCCTTGGTGTGGCCTCCCTGTGCCTTTGTCTCCTTTCGTGAGGATTAAAAGGGGCGGTCCAGGAAGGCCCCTGAGATCACAGGGCTGGCGCATTATCTGTAACTAGGGAGAACAGCGAAGGGGGGGCCTGGAGGGCCTGGCACCCTGCGAAGTTCTGGCACAGAGCCTGCCACCCAGAGCGCGCAGTGCCGCACGCACTCCCCCTTGCGCTGTGGTTGCGCCCCCGTGCTGTGTTCCGTGACTTGGAACTGCGCTCAGCTTCGCACGTGCCTCCTCTCTCAGCCTCAGGGACTTTGCGCAGGCTGCCCCTCTCCTCCCACCTGGCTCATTGCTCGGTGCCTTTCCGGACTCAGCTCAGACACCATTTCTCCCAGGTGCCTTGACCCGGAGTGGGGTTCAGGGGCCTCCCTCTGTCCTCACAGCCTTTACCTATGTCCCTCTCACGCCCCTCAGAGTATGACCCATTCTGGAGTGTTGTCCTTGTCCCACACTGGACCTCTGAACTTCAACTCCATGAAAGCAGACCCTGTCCCATTCCCTCTGGGCCTGTCCTAGCACCTAGCCCAGGGCCTGGCCCACAGCAAGTGTTCAGGAAATGCTTGTTCAGCAAAGAAGGAAGGGGAGGAAACTCATGCCCCTTACTCTTCTCTGGGACCCTCTGCCTTTCCTGCCTCTCAGGGCTGGGACAAGTACCTCCTGGGATGCCTCCCACCACAGCACAAATTGCACACATGCCTGTGTATTTACTATATGTATCAGCCAGCTCTTCCTGTGATAATGCTGGGAAACAAACACACCGCCCCCACCCCCATCTCAGTGGCCTATAAAAACACACTTTTTTTTAATTCATGAGCCTGCAACGCTGCTTAGGATTCAGGTGTGGTTAAGGTCTGCTGCTTGGCTCTCTCATCCTAGGAACTGAAGTTACCCCAGGGCCAGGTCTTCTCAGGATGGATGGGAAAAGCACAAGAGTTAAAACATGTAATGTCTCTTAAGGCCTTCACTCACGTGGCATTGGCACACTGTCACTTCCTCCCATCTACCACTGGCCAAACGAAGTCCAGTGGTGAGCGCCACATCAGTGATGTGGGAGGAGGGGGAAACACCCCTCACCCCATGAGCAAAGGCAAGGACAGGGAGAGAAGGAAGAAATGTGAGCAAATAGTGCAATTCACAGAACAGCTCATTGCCGAGTATAACAAGTAACACCTGTATTGTGCTTCTTGCGTCTCAAGCACCAACATCAATTCATTTATTCCCCTCACAACCCTAGGAGGGGAAGTACTATTATCCCATTTTACAGATGAACACACTGAGGCCAGAGGTCATGTGATTTACCACATTAGCCCCTTAGGGTGGCAAAGTGGGATGAAACCTGGGCAGAACAGGGTGGGGAGCCCACGCCTGTTACCCTGCCTCTAGAGGAAGGGGCTGTGTCTCCTTTATCTTGGTCAGTACCTTGCCTGGTGTAGACCAGCCACCCAATCAATGCTTGTTAGTAGAATGAGAGGCCAGAAATCTTTATTGATCACTTGTTATATGCCTGGCACTGTTATGTTACCTGCTTTTATCAATATTATCGGATATGACCCTGACAGCGGCTCTGGGTGTGAATATCAACCTTTCCAGTGCACAGGTGAGAACTCCAAGGCAGACAGGACAGACAGGAAGTGGAATCAGGTCTGTCAGCGAGGCTTGTCTGACCCCAGGCCTAGCAGTTGGGGCCAATCCTACAACTTCCGCTGGGTTAGCTGGGTGGGGCTGTCTCCAGGTGTCAGCTCTTTTCTGTGGCGTCTGGGAGTTTTGTTGTGTTAGAGAGAGAGAGAGAGAGAGAGAGAGAGAGAGAGAGAGAGAGAGAGAGAGAGAGAGAGAGATGGGTGGGAATGGGAAATTCAAGAACAATGTTCTTCCAAAGCACAGACAGTGGCTCCAGGCGCCCAGCAGATGGCAGGATGTGGCTGAAGATTGGGCAGTCACGAGGGCGGGGCGGGGCGGCGATGCACAGCGGGGTAACCTGCGCCGTGTCTCCCGCCCTACTTGGCCCCACTCGCCTCGGGGCGCGCCCCCTTCCTCCCGTCTGGTCTCCCCACCTCCTGACGCCAGGGGCCCAGCAACCCAGAGGGGAATCGCCCCGTAATCAGACTCCGAGTCCGCACAGCCCATCCAGCCACTCCTGGGGAGAATGGTTTGGGGCAAACCACGCCCCTTGGGGGCCTATGTACAACATAGGGGCCAGGATCCTAAAAGGTCTGGACCCCACTTTAATCCATCCAACACCTGGAAGCACATTAAGAGGAGAAGCGTTGGAGAACAAATAAGGCCCAACGGGGCGTCGTGGGGACTCCCCCGGCCCCCAGGACGGACTCACTCCTGAGGGTTCAGCTCCCTCACCTCTGAACCTCAGTCTGCCGGGCTCTGGAATGGGCGCAAGGCTTTTCCTAACCGTGGGGTGCTGTTCATAGAGCGCCGAGCAGGGCCAGGGGGAAGGGCCGCGGCGGAGAGCAGGCGCTTGCAAATTGCTAAGGATTTGGAGAGAGCGCCCCACGAGGGATCTCAGCGCCGGTGGGCGTGGCGGGGGGGCCGCGCCCTCTCCTCCAGGCTCCCCCTCACCTTCCCCGCTCCGGACTGAGCTCCCCAGGTGTCCGCGCTCCCCGAGGCGCCCGCCCCACCCCCGGGACTGAGCTCCCCGGTGGTGTCCGCCACGCCCCCTCCAGGAGGTCCCCAAAGCCGAGCCCGCCGCCGCGCCCTCCTGCGGGGGTGGGGGAGGGCTGTGTCTCCGGACCCTCCCCCTCCCCCTCCGCCCCCGCCCGCCGCCCGCCGCCGCAGCGGGGGGAAGCGCCCCGTGGCGCGGCGCGGGGAGGGGGCCCGGGTCCCGGCGGGCGCGGCGGGAAGCTCGGCCCCGGCGCGGGGAGGGGGCGTGGCGGGCGCGGTCCCGCCTCTGCGCGGCGCTCGGCCCCGGACCGCTCGGCGCCCGCTGCAGCCTGGGCTGGGCGCTCGCCCGCACCCGAGTCCGGCAGCCCGAACCCCGCGCCCCGTCCGGCGCCCCGGCACCCCGCGCCGCGCCCGGAGCACCCCGCACCCCCGCGCCCGGGCATGTAGCGGGCGCCGCGCGGAATATGGGCGGGAACCACTCCCACAAGCCCGCCGCCTTCGCCGAGGACGAGGAAGGTAAGGGGCGCCGCCCCCGCGCGCGGCCTCGGCGGTCCCTCCCCCCAACCCCCTCGCCCCCAGCCTTCACCCTGCCCACCCCCCCCACCCCCCCCCACCCCCGGGCGCGGGGCTTCCACCCGGGCAGCCACTACGCTTCGGGGCCCCTGACGGCCGGTTCGGAGGGGAACCCGAAGCCCTCCCTGGGGAGCAGAGGAAGGCGTGGCCTGGCCACCGCGTCCCGGGAAGCCGGGCGCCCTCCGAGCCGAGGCGGGAGGAGGCGGCAGGGGCGTGTGTGCCGGATGCCTGTGCCCTCGGGACCGCCGGGAAACTTATCCTGGTTCAAGTGCCTGGCTCCGAGGAAGACACCCCGCGGGTGGAGAGGGGCGCTGGGGGAGAGGGGCCCTGGGGGAGAGGGGCCCTGGGGGAGAGGGGCGCTGGGGGAGAGGGGCGCTGGGGGAGAGGGGCCCTGGGGGAGGGGGGCGCTGGGGGAGAGGGGCGCTGGGGGAGGGGGCCCTGGGGGAGGGGGGCGCTGGGGGAGGGGGGCGCTGGGGAGAGGGGCGCTGGGGAGAGGGGCGCTGGGGGAGAGGGGCCCTGGGGGAGTGGGGCCCTGGGGGGGAGGGGCGCTGGGGGAGAGGGGCGCTGGGGGAGTGCGGGGCGGGGGGCGCCTCACACTTCACCTAACTCTAGGGGGTCCTCGCAGCCGGGGCACCAGAGTTCCATATCTGGACTAGCAGAACCCCATCGCCAGTGCTGTGTGTCCCTGGGCAACTTGCTTAACCTCTCTGAAACCTTTGTTTCGTCACCTGTGAGATGAGGATGAGGATACCACCTAGTACTCTGTGGGGCTGTTTGAAGCTGAACTGCTGGTAACCGTGTGAAAAGTGCGGGTAAATTCCATGGCAGAGCTGCTCACATGTGGTGGCGGTGTTAGCGCTCTGCCTCCAGCATTGGGGTTTCCGAGTGCATGGTCTCCACCGCGTCCCCCTGTGCCAGGCCCCGTGCAGCAGCCCCGGGAGCGGGAACTGTTCTCCCCCCTTTCAGAGTTGAGAAAGGGTGTCCTACTCCCCTCTCCGGAGGGACGGAGCCGGCTGTGAGGCTGGAGTCAGCACCCAGGCACAGGCTTGTGTGCCTGGTCATGGTTTCCAGAGCAGCCAGGCCTGGGGGTGGCGGTCAGATGCTTGCCCAACAGCTTCCTTCAAAGGGACACTGTTCAGTTCTTTCTTCATGAGGTCTAGCCTGGGGCACTCAGCAGTCATGACCCTCCCTGGCGATAGGGGCAGTGCCGGGGGCCAGTGCAGGGCAGGCGGGGATCCAGGAGCAGACAGAGGAGAGGTGGCGGAGGCTCTTGTGTGTCCCAGGAAGAATTAGGACACCGCGGAGCCGAATGCTTCCTCAGCCGCGTCCATGTTCACCCTGAACTTGTCACGGGAGTCAGTGAACGTGGCACGATACCCGCATTCAAAGGTCTGCTCTGCTTGGGACAGCCCGCTAGGGAGGGATGCCCCTTGGGAGCACTTCTGTCCTGAGAGAGGACGCGCAGACCCTCTGCGGAGATAGATACTCTTCCATGGACAGCTGGGAGGATGACGTGGCCAGGACCTTTCTGTCCTCAGCAACTGTTTTCCGCCTGTTTTGGGCAGGGGTGCGTGCGTCTGCTCGGGCAGGGGTGCGTGCGTCTGCTCGGGCAGGGGTGCGTGCGTCTGCTCGGGCAGGGGTGCGTGCGTCTGCTCGGGCAGGGGTGCGTGCGTCTGCCCGGGCAGGGGTGCGTGCGTCTGCCCGGGCAGGGGTGCGTGCGTCTGCCCGGGCAGGGGTGCGTGCGTCTGCCCGGGCAGGGGTGCGTGCGTCTGCTCCGGGCAGGGGTGCGTGCGTCTGCCCGGGCAGGGGTGCGTGCGTCTGCCCGGGCAGGGGTGCGTGCGTCTGCTCGGGCAGGGGTGCGTGCGTCTGCTCGGGCAGGGGTGCGTGCGTCTGCCCGGGCAGGGGTGTGTGCGTCTGCTCGGGCTACGGTAGCGACGCCGCACACATCGGAGCAGCAGAATTCGTTGGTGGTAGTGGCTTGAGCGGCAGAAATCCCATCTCTCACTGTCCGGAGGCTGGGAGCCCTAGGTGCAGGGGCCGGTGTGGCGGCTTCAGGTGGGGACGCTTCCTGGCCGCAGACGGCCCCCTGCCCTCCGGGCCCGCACGCGGCCTCTCGGCTGTGTACTGAGGAGGCAGAGAGAGATCTCTGGTGCCCCTTCCTCTTCCTTTTAAAAAAAACATTTTTATTGATTTCAGAGAGGAAAGGAGAGGGTGAGAGAGATAGAAACATCAATGATGAGAGAGAATCATTTCATTGATCGGCTGCCTCCTGCAACCCCCCCCCCCCCCCACGGGAGATCAAGCCCGAAACCTGGGCATGTGCCCTGACTGGGAATCGAACCGTGACCTCTTGGTTCATAGGTCAACGCTCAACCACTGAGCCACACCAGCCGGGCTCTTCCTCTTCTTATAAGGACACCAGTCCTATCAGTTCGGGCTCACCTTTGACCTCACGTAACATCAATGATCTCCTTGAAGGCCCTGTTTCCAAATGCAGGCCATTGGGGTTGGAGTTTCAACATAGGAAGTTTGGGGGATCCCGTGCAGCCCATCACAGAATCCCTTGATGAGAGCCATGGATACCCTTCTCTGAAGAAAGCACAGACCCCCAATTTTAGGGCTTCCTGGTTCTAGCCTGGGTCAAAGGTCATGCGTTCGGTAATCCTTTTAGCATCTTTCTCTTTATGAGCAGAGGAAATTCACCTCCCTCGGATTTACAACTTCTCTATCCTTTGTCCCAGGAAATGAGCTTAGAAATATTTATTGGCGCCCTAGCTGGTTTGGCTCAGTGGATAGAATGTCAGCCTGCGGACTGAAGGGTCCCAAGCCCAAGTCCAATTCTGGTCAAGGACACATGCCCGGGTTGTGGGCTCGATCCCCAAAAGGGGGCATGGAGGGGGCAGCTGACCAATGATTCTCTCTCATCCTTGATGTTTCTATCTCTCTCTCCCTCTCCCTTTCTCTCTGAAATCAATAAAAAAATGCTTTAAAAATATGTACTGGCAAAATAGTTATAGCTGGCGTTATTGACCTTTTGATTTTCCTGCCACAGTTCCTCATTCCAAAGGGGTCAGGGCCCAAGGTCAGACGCCCTCCGGGCTTGTTGAAATGCAAGGTTAGGACTCTCCTCCCAGTGCCCCCTGCCAGCCCAGGCAAACATTAACTCACTCGATTTTGCCAGCATGTTTCTTAATTATTTCCGTATGAGAGTAAAACGCTCTTATTTGCCACCAGTCAAATGGTAGAGAGCCAGGACAATGCAGGGAGCTCAGGGGCTGTGCTGCTCTAGAGGGGGGTCCCTAACCCTGGAGCAGGGAGGCCCGTGGGAGAAGACTTCTTCTTGGGCTCGAGTCTTGTAGAGATGGCAGGAGGTACCAGGGAAGAAGGTGTTGGTACAGGGGGGAAGGGTGTTTCAGAGGATGAAACAGAATGTGTGAAGGCAGACAGTAAAGAGTAATCATGGCTCATGGGGGAGACTGTAGGGGGCTTATCATTCCTGCAGTGTGGGGTGTGAGGCTGGACGGCACAGGGGCTGAACCCTGAATGCCCAGCCAGCTTTAAAGGGCCCAGTGGCCATGTGCTTGGACTGGATCCTATAGGCATTCTGGAGTCACTGGAGGGTTCCAAGCAGGAGAGTGGCATGGTCCAGGGAAGGGACCTGCTTTCCCCAGCCAGAGCCGGCTGGTCGTTGAAAATGCAGACACCTACCCGACCAGAATAAGTCTTGTTTGTAAGTAATTTGATGCAAGGCCAGAGCTGAAAATTTGCCATCTACATTCTGATGGCAAGAATTTAGCCTGCATCCCGCTGAGATGAACAGCAAGAGTAACTACATCACATGGACTGCGTTCTAGGCCTGCGTGGGAATGGTTTTCATGACTCAGCCACGGAAGTCCCAGAACCTGCATTTCCCTGTAGAGGTGATGGGGGCTCCCACGGCCTGTGTGGATGAGCCAGGACTCACACCTGCGTCTGTTTTTTATTATTATTACTTTTTTAAATCTTCAGGAGTGAGGATAATTTTTCCATTGATTTTTTTTAGAGAGGGGAGGGGGCAGAGGGAGAGAGAGGGAGGAGAAACATCAATGTGAGAGAGACACATTGATTGGTTGCCTTCCACATACGCCCCAACAAGGGCTGGGGATCGTACCTGCAACCTAGGCACGTGCCCTTGACCAGGAATCGAACCCAAGACCCTCGGGTGTGCAGGCCGATGCTGTACCACTGAGATGTGCCAGCCAGGGCCCTGGGTCTGTTTAACTCCGGAATTTGGGACCCGACAGTGTCCCTTGGGCTGTGTCTGGAGGCCTGTGGGACGATGCGTCTCACACAGACACCTGTGAGCAGCAGAATGAGGCGGGCATGCAGATCAGGCTCCCACAGGGTCCCTGTACAAACACGGATAGGAAGACAACACGAATACATCCTGACAACACTTGGCCCTACGTCATCATCTCGGATACCAGCTTCCAAACACATTTGTGGAGCAATCATGTCATAATACAAGGCTCGGGAACAGACACAAAGCCATCTACCGTTTCACTTTGTGTCAGCATTGCTTCTGTTTTCCCCCTCACTGCCCTGATCCATGTCTAGACATTCTGGTTGTTGTTGTTAATCCTCACCTGAGGATATTTTTTCCATTGATTTTTTTAAAAAGAGAATGGAAGGGAGGGAGGGATGAAGGGGGGAAAAAGAGAGAGAGAAAGAAAGATGTGAGAAAGATACATAGATTGATTGCCTCTTGCATGCGCCCGATCGGGCCAGGGTTCCAATTTGCAATCCAGTTATGTGCCCTTGACCATGGGCAGATGCTCTAACCACTGGGATACACCAGCCAGGGCCCATGTCTAGATATTTTTATGTAAGTATACACCTACCACTAATAAAATAATGCCTGATTTTTCTCTTAGCATCCTATTTTAAGGAATTATGTTGTTACGGTACCTTAAAAATTAACATTTTAATGGGTTTTAATATTCTATCAAATGGAACTATCATTTACTTAAGTATTTTCTTATTGTTAGAGATGTAGGCTTTCAGTTTTCCATCTTTATAAATAGTTGCAGCAAAACTTTATCTGTAAAGAATTTCTCTTCCACCCAGCCAGCGTGGCTCAGTGGTTGAGCGCCGACCTATGAACCAGGAGGTCACGGCTCGATTCCCGGTCAGGGCACATGCCCGGGTTGCAGGCGCGATCCCCAGTGTGGGGTGTGCAGGAGGCAGCCGATCCATGATTCTCTCTCATCATTAATGGTTTTCTCTCTTCCTCTCTGAAGTCAATACAAATATATTTTTTTTAAAAAAGAATTTCTCTTCTTTTCAAAGAATTCCTAACAACGAAGTGCAGGGAGTGAAATGATTGGATCAAAGGGATTGAAGACTTTTCAGGCCTCCAGAAACGTGTGAAGTTATCTTTCCAAGGGGTTTTCAGTCAATGTGGTGTCACTGTATGGCCAGCGCCCACATGGGAGGGTATCGATTTAGCAGCCTCATAACCAGCTCCGGTGTTCGCCCTGTAGTGGCACGAGTAAGAGACATTTAAAAATAAGTGTTGCTCTGGCCAGGTCGCTCAGTTGGCTGAGCGTCATCCCACACACCGAAAGGTGGCGGGTTCGATCCCCGGTCAGGACACGTACTCGGGTTGCGGGTTTGATCCCTCGTACGGATGCGTGCATGAGAGAACTGATCAATGTTTCTCTCTCTCTCCCTCTTCCTCTCTCTCTAAAAAAAAATGAATAAAAACATATATCCTGGGATGAGGATTTAAACAATAAGAATAGAAGGGAAATCTTTCTGGGTAGAAAATAAAAAATACCCCTTAAAGCTAAAAATAACAGTAAGTGTGATTTCTGTATTATCGCCGGCCAGGGGACTGCACGCAGCTCACGACAGGAGAATGTCTTCTTGGTCTAAATAAATATCCAAGGAAAGTCATTTCCTGGAGCAGTAGTCAGCTACCTAAGGCAGTTATGTAACTATCCCTAACGGGCGGCCACGCTTCCAGGACACAGTCTCCGGGACTGGGGTCCGTGTCACCGACCCCCAGAGTGGCGGGCCCCTCCCCACCGTGAGCCGGCTCTGTCAGAACTGTAGGCAAACCCGCTCCTGTCACACCTGGTTGTTCATCGTGTACCCGCTGCAACCCGTGCCTAAGGTGGAATCCACCAGGAACACCCGGGAGTGCTCGGAATTGCTTGGGAAGCGTGGCTCCTCTGTAGAGCGTGTGCCCCGAGGTGGAGGCCGGAGCGATGCCTGTGAGGGCCCCGGGTTAAGGGACTCGTTTCCATACTTGCTCGAGGCTCCGGCAAATCTAGCGCAGGCTTCTAGGGTGTAAAGCTTCGGGGTGAAGAACCACACCTCCTTGGAAAACGCGTTTTGATTTGTCTTGCATGTGAGGATTAAAAAAAAAAAAAATGGCCCGAGAAAATGGCTCGAAGTCAGTATGAGATGGTTTAGCAGAAACGAATGGCAGGATTCAGCTCTACTTTCCAAACGTTGCAGAAAGTAGGGGCGGATCGTACAAGTCTGAGGCATTGGTGGGTCATCTCTATAAAGCGAGACGCGTCTACACACTGTTGCCTTTTGTTGGTCCTGAGGCACGCGTTTTCCGTGTGTGGACGTCTCTGAGACCGGGCTGTGGTTTATGGTCACGGCTGGCCGCGGAGGCATTTGGATGTTAGTTTTATTGTTTGCATGTGGTCGTATTGTTCACATCCACCTGACAAGTGACCAGAAGGAATCACGTCCTGGACTAATGGGCAGCATTTGCTCTCAGTGGTCCATACACGAATGGTGCATCCGATGTGGCAGGCATCTGAGGTTAGATGGAACCGGCCTGGTCAGACCAGCCTCCTTCAGTTGCAAACGACAGAAAACCAACAAGAAGTTCTTTGAGAGGAATCAGTCGTCCCTGGGCCCTTCCCATCACCTCCATCACGGCCACTCTGGTCCAAGCCACGGTCACGTGACTTGCTTAGATGATTACAATGGCCTCCTTAGCTGCTCTCCTTCCTTTGACCTTTCCCCTTCAGGGTCACCTCCGTGCAGTAGCCACGGTGATTGCTAAAACGGCATAGGGACCTGTCGGTCCTCTGGTCAGCCTGCCCACACCCCACCTCCGGCAGCAAGTAACAGAGCGGGTGACAGCAGACGGCCTGGGGATGCCCACCTGCCGCCGGGTGTGCCCTCTGACCCCCCCTCCCTCTTTGCTCTTAGTTACTGTCTGTTTTCCTCCTTAAAAGCAGGGACTCGGCATTTTGTCTCCCCCTAGGGGGTTACCAGCTCCTTAGAGGGGTGTGTGTGTGGTGTGATTTACTCGCCTCCGTGCCTGCGAGGCCGGAAAGACCACCTGGAGGACAGAAGTGCCCGTGGGCTGCTGGATGAAGGGTCAGCGAGTGAATGCAGGGGGGCCCTCAGCCGTGGCTGGAACCGGGGCTCCCGAGTGAGATCATCGGGAATCGTCCTCTTCCGATGCCCTGCTGTCCTCCGTGTGGCTTCGGGCAGGCGCCCTGCTCGTGGGGCCCCCCCCTCTCCAGACTCACGGCCGCACAGCTCCCGGCATGGAGAAGGGGGCATCTTTTCACGGCTGTTGCAGAAAATCCTGGTTCTGGTCGGTCTCGCTGAAGCCCTGGGCCCTCCTTGAACCAGCCGCCGTGACCCGGAAGAAGGAGGCTCCCACTGGCCAGGCGGGGTCCGTGCCCAGGCTGGGATCCGGGGGTGCAGCTGGCTCCCCTGGAGGCACTGGGACTGAGCGCATGTGAAGACTGTCCCCAGGGAGTGGGATCATCAGAGGAAGGGCAGGCACAGACACCCACAGCTTTCACATGTAGAAACGGTGTAGAAAGGTGTTGTGTATTCTGTCATTTTCCGGTTTTGCTCAGGCGTGAGCTTCTGAGATTGATCCATGAACCGTGTGCTGCTGCCGTGTACTCACGTTCACTGCTGTGTCGTGTTCCAGTGCGTGACGAGACCGTAACCCACTCTCCTTCCTTCCGCCGTGGACGTTCGTGCCCCTGCTGGCTTTTGCCTCTCGTGAACGGTGCTGTGTGAATTTGCATGTGTCCGCTGAGCACACGTCAGAGGCCCCTGGGACACACGTGTAGGAGAGGGGCGGTTCTCAGAGGAGGTGCACGTCAGCTTTATAGCACAAGCAGCAAATGCTTTTCCGTTTACACTCTATCAGTTTCCACTCTCACAGCCGCGTGCAAACGTTGCCGTTGCTGCAGTCAGCACTGTTCTAAAGAAAGAAGGCCCCGGCCGGTTCTCAGTGGTTAGAGCGCCAGCCGCCCAAGGAAAGGTCTCAGGTTGGATTCCGGGTGTGGGGCGCACCCCTCGGTGGCAGGTTCGATCCCTGGCCCCTGTCAGAGCGTGTGTGGGATGCAACCAATCGATGTGCCTCTCTCACATAGATGTTTCCCTCTCTCTTTCTTCTCCCTCCCTCCTCTCTACTCCCTCTAAAAGTCAATGGAAAAAATAGCCTCAGGTGAGAATTCACAACAACAAAGAATAAATTCATGCCCTAGCTGGTTGGCTTGGTGGATAGAGTGTTGGCCTGCGGACTGAAGGGTCCCGGGTTCGATGCCAGTCAAGAGCTCAATCCTCAGTAGGGGGCGTGCAGGAGGCCGCTGGTCAATGATTCTCTCATCATTGATGTTTCTGTCTCTCTCCCTTTCCCTTCCTCTCTGAAATCAGTACAAATATATATATTTATATTTAAAAAACAGAATAAATCTACAAATACCAGACAGGTATGCAATTTTAAATTTTCTAGTGGTAACATTATGTAGGTAAAAAGATATAGATGAACTTAATCCATTTTATATAGCCCAATATACCGAAAATAATATGGTTTCAATGTGTAAGCAGTGCTAAATTATGCAGACGTTTTATACTTTTCTTCCTATTGGATAGTGAGTGTGTGTGATGCGCTTCCGGCAAGCCTCACTCTGGGCTGAGTACATTCAGAGGTGCCCCTGGCCGTGGCTACACGCCGGGCAGCGCGCCTCAATGTCGGTGCCGGTGTTCAGTGTCACCGCCTCTTTCAGATTTGCCGGTTGGATGAGCCTAACACGGCATTTCCTTGTTGTTTTACATCCCATGTCACTCGTCCTGACGAATGCGGTCAAGGTTTCCTCACGTGTTTCGTTCCCGCCTTCGTGACGGGCCTGCTCATAGCTTTGGGGATTTTCCTGCTGGAAGTCGGAACGGGGGACGTGTCTGCAGGTCCTGCTGCCCGTCACAGAGCGCTGGCTTTGGGCTGAGCGGTGACATTAGTAACTGGGACATATTCCTAAACGACAGTGACTCAATAATTTATTTCTTTAACGCCTATTTCTCCTGTGGGCTCCGAATCCGTGTTCCTGGGTATAATTCCACTTGGATGTCTCAAAAGATTGAATACTCACGTTCAAATGACCTCAGCCAAACTCACGCTCTTCCCGAAGTTCCCGCCGTGATCTAGCCAGAAGCCACAACATCTCGGGTTTTCCTTGACTCCCAGCTCCTTCACCCCCTCAAATCCAACCAGGTACCTGGCTGTGTCGATGTGACCCCTGCCCCCGTCTTTCCAGCCACCCCACCACCAGCTCCATGCAAGCATCACCCCGTGTGGGGACCGCCCCCCCCCCCCCCCCCACTGCCTCTGAACTGTCTCCTGCTCGGTCTCTTGCCCTTTTGGTACATCCTCCACCCAACGTCCAGGATTATAGCTTCAACTCGCAGATACGATCAGGCTGGTCCCGCTCTGCGTTCCTTAGTGGCTCCAGTGCTCCTGGGTCAAGATTAGCGCCGCGATAAGGCCTCCAGGGCCTCTGGTCTGAACCTGCCACCGTTACCGCCCCCTCCCTACCCCCCCACCCCCCCCCCACCCCGCTCCCCCCATCTCGTGTTCTCCTTCCCCGCTCGCTCAAGTGAAATGACTCCGTGTGCTTAAGTTCTAGCCCAATCCGGCACATGGTTGCTCCCTGTACCCTTAAGCTATTTCTGTTCTTACAATCAATGTTATGTGTATTCTTAAATCATGGGGGTGTCCGTTCAGTTTCTTATAAGTTGCGTGGGCGGCCCTGCCCCAGGGCCTTATGTGCTGTCCCCACCCGGCTTGGTTTTCTCCGTCTCTCCTGCTGCAAGCTGTCTTCTCCGATTCCCAGGCGGGTCAGCACCCCCAGGGACCTCCTCACGCGGCCTCGTGTGCCCTTCGTGGCGGTTATCGCGTGGCAGCTCCACATCTCCTCGTGGCAGTCCTTCGTGCATGCCTGTCTCCCCACGAGCCCCGGGTCTCCCCGAGGACCCGGCCTGTGGCTCTGGTTCCAGCATAGCCCCCTGCGTCACGGGCTCTGCCCTCCCTCCCAGCTGCTGTCCCGGCGCGTGTGTCAGAGAAGACAGAGAGAAACCACGCTGTCACCCAGGAAAGGAGCAGGCTCCCTGCTGGGATCTGAAGGAGGGAGCTGGGGAAGGGGAGACCAGATCGCACCCAGCAGCACCTGCTCCGGGCCAGCTATTTCCGTGCACAATTCCATTCGCTTGTCACGATAACGCTGTGCGCGGCCCCGGCTTCATTCTCTCCCCGGCACCTGGGGCTCTGCGGTGGACCGGGTTGTCTTGGATGCGTGGCCTCGCTGCTTTCGCTGTGACTCAGGGCAGCCTTTTCCGGACTCCGAGGTTGGCACCCTCCTGTGGAATTATTATTTCCGCAGCCGCGCATTACCTGCTGTTATTTACCTAAGACTTTCTCTGTCTTGACTGATTTCCCTTGAATAAGACCTTTGACAAGGGAACTTTACATCTCCAGCTTAAGTTGGAGACAGACTCCAGCTGCTCTGGAGAGGAGGGAGCGTAAAGGAAGCGACGCACAGCAGTGGGACGCCGTGGAGGAAGGCGTGCTGCCCTTTCGCAGACCCTTCATGGCCACCTGCTCCCTGATGCTTCACGCAGGGATTTATACCGAATGAACTGTCGGCGGTGCTGACGGCAGTTGTGTGGGTGCAGGGTTGGCAGCGGACAGGTCTGCAGGGTGCACCCAGCTCAGGGGTTGGCACGCACCGTAGCCCGAAGGTAGCGGCAGGTCCCCGAAGGATGTGGCACCACACTGTCTCCCCATCTTAGGAGCCTCATCTGATGTTCCTTTAATCCTTCTCTTTCTCCCTCAAACCACAGCCAGCCCCAGCCCAGCTTACAGGTTGGATCCAGGCCTCTGGGCCCGTGTGTCCCTGGGTTGCACCAGGCCCCTGCCCAGGTCTCTCACGGAACCTTCCCTCACGGACGCCCCTTATACAGCACAGTGGTTATGAGCAGACCCTGGGGTTCCCTGCTGGTCCTGCCATTTATTAGCTGAGCGACCTCAAGTCCATTTCTTCATCTCCCTGACCCTCAGTTTCTTCATCTGCAAAATGGGAATAAACGGTACTTTCTTCATAAATTGTTGGTTAGAGCGACGGCCCCTGGACCGGAGGGTCTCAGGTTCGATTCCTGATCAAAGGCGCCTACCTCAGTTGAAGGTTTGATCCCGGGCCCTGGTCAGTTAATGTGTCTCTCACATCGATGTTTTTCTCTCTTTCTAGCTCTCCCCTCCTCCCTCCCTTCCACTCTCTCTTAAAGATCTCTGGGGAAAAATCCTCAGGGAAGGGTCATAAAAATAAAGTAAACCCTCAAGAAAGGGCGGCGTGTCATAGGTGTGCCTCGCTGGATATATCTGCGTCCAGGGAGACACTTCTGTCTTTGGCGTTGGGAACACAGATGCCCCCACAGAGGCTTAGGGACCTTCTCGCCCCTTGATCCCATGTCAAAGGCCCCTCACAGGCAGGACAGCTGGTCAAGTTCAACAGTCATTGTGCGGCAGGATAGTCTGCAGCTCACTGAAGTGGTAGGAGACATTTATAAATTCCATTTAAAGTGTAATTATTTTTAAAGCATCTTTTTAAACAAAATTTAAAAAGTCACTTTGTGTCATCCTATATAACAAAGAGCTAATATGCAAATGGTTGTCATGCTCTCACATCGTCATGCCCTCACGCCATCATGCCGTAACTGCTCAGACACTCAACCCTGGGGAGAGAGGAATGGGGACCAGCCAGGCACAAATGAGCTCTCGAGAGAGGAATGGGGACCAGCCAGGCTGTGGCCTGGGAAAGGGACAAGCTGCCCGCTCCGTGGTCCCGGGTGCCAGAGGTTGCGGTCCAGGTGAATCCGCCCGCCCACGGTCCCCTGCGGCTGCTGCCAGCCTGGGCGAAGCCAGCCCGGGTCCTGGGTGCCTGTGGCTGGCCAGAGGGAGGGGAGCCTGGGTCCCAGGTGCAGGGCTAGGCAGAGGCAGTTAGGGGCGATCAGGCCAACAGGGGAGCAGTTAGGGGCGATCAGGCCAGTAGGAGAGCAGTTAGGGGTGATCAGGCAGGCAGGCAGGCAAGTGGTTAGGAGCCAGCGGTCCCGGATTGCGAGAGGCAGTCAGACATCCCCCAAGGGGTCCTGGATTGGAGAGGGTGCAGGCCAGGCTGAGGGACCTCCCTGCCCCCCGTGCACGAATTTTGTGCACCGGGCCTCTAGTATTCAATAAGTTCCAACACAGGACCTTACCCCTCCTCTCCAGAGTGTTATTGCTCCGTCAATCCCTGAGAATCAAAGGGAGCTTAGTAGACACACCTTTCCTGTGTTCACCAGAATTAGGCATTTGCATAGGACTGATTTGCATAGGACAGTGATTTGCATAGGACAGTGATTTGCATAGGACAGTGATTTTCTTAGAACAGTGGTTTGCACTGGCATTTTAAATACTTCTTCCAGGAAATTACAAGTGCCTCTGATCTATCTGGGGTGTCACGGTCTTTTAAACTGAGGTTATAAATCGTTCAGTGCTTCTGTTGACCAATCCCTATAATTTCTGTGGCACGATGGGGAGGCAGAGAAATAAACCTGCACTGATTATATTTTTTCTTGGCCAGCACATACGACGCAAGGTCGGGCTCTGGGAGGCAAGCTGGCACTGTGGTTTGTGCTGCGTGTGCCTCCGACGTGCCCCTGTGGGCCGGCACTCGCTGCCCATCCCCCATCGGGGTTCCCAGTGTTCATTTCTGTGAGACATGGTCTGTGCATTGCACGGTGTGCCCTGGATGTAGCCTATCTTAGATGGAATTTTGTTGGGTGAATCGGTGGATTCTTTCACTAGTTCCTCAAATCTCCCTCTATGTCTCATGGATCCCTTTTCACTTCCTGGGGCTGGAGAAGTGGCCACTGCTCATGGCCTTGTTGGGGCATCTCTGTGTGTGTCACTGCGCTGCGACCGGACCTGCCTCTGTGAAACAGACACGCCCTGGCCTGTGTGTCTCCCCTCAAGTGCTCCCCCAGCTCATGGGAAACGGGAAGACGGGCGCCCCCCGACCAGCCAGCACGAGGGATGGACTTGGGGAACTGATACTTCCCGGGGACGGAGCATTTCGAAGGCTTGCAAACAATGATGTTCAAGGAGCGTTTTTAATGGTATAAAAATAATGACAAATAAACATTACATGCACAGCAAGATGCTAAGGATGAAAAGAAAATCAGACGCTACCCAAGATGCTAGACAGAGCTGTGCTGGCAGAAGTGACTGCTGAGGGAGTTAGGTGTTTGTGTTCTATTCCTTCACAGGTTTTGTTTTCAACATTTTTTTAAACTCTGAGAACAGATTACTTTCTTTGTTGGGAGAAATAGCTTGTGCAAAAACTGAAAGAATGCTTATCTTCGGGGTGGATTCAGTTCACTTGTTCTGTGCTTTCATCAATTGTATTGTTAAGTCCCGCCTCGGGCAGAACCTCCTGGGGTTTTTGTTGCTGCCTTTGGTCCTGCCCCAGAGGAGACCCTGTGCCTTGCTGATCCGTAGTAGGCCCAAGCACTCTGCGTTCCCGTCTTCTGGCGATGGGGGCGGTAGCGAGGGTCTACAGCATGATTTACAACAGCAAAAGTGGTGAGAAAAGCAGAAATGGGTGTCTGAGTTCTTAGTGCGTCAGCTCAGCATTTTCCCGAACGTTCCCGAGACACAGGAGTTTCCCAGCATTCTCTGTGAGCAGATGTGTCTGTGGTCGGATGAGTATCAGTTAGGGAACCTCTGCTGCCGGGGTCCAACCCCAGCAGGTCCAGGGGTCCCCAAAGGTGTGGACAGAGTCGGCGAAGAAGGAATGACACGAAGACAGTGTTCAGTTGATCAGCAGCCTATCCAGGATCTCTAGCCAGGATCTCCAGCCAAGTTCTGGTCTGGATCTCCAGCGAAGTTCTGGTTTGGATCTCCAGCCAGGTTCTGTGTCCATGTTCTCTTGCTAGGTTCTCCAGGTTCTCCAGCCAGGTTCTGTAGCCATGTTCCCTCGCTAGGTTCTCCAGCCAGGTTCTGTCCAGGTTCTCCAGCCAGGTTCAGTCACCAGGTTCTAGTCAGGTTCTCTTGCCAATTTCTGTAGTCAGGTTCAGTCCAGGATCTTTTGCCATGTTCTCTCCAGCGAAGTTCTGTGTTCTAAGTTCTGTCTCCTAAGTTCTGGGTCTTGCTGTCTTATTACATCTGTATTTATACCAGTTGATTCAATCCTATCAATCTCTATTCCAAAGGTTAGGGCGTTTCTTATCTCCATTCCAGGGAGTAAAGATTATGTAGCTTAAGCATGATTGTTCATAGTTAAAGTGATTAATTACCCGCCTGGCACTTAGTTAAGGGGTTTTATTCCCTCCCTAACTTCAGGGGAAAATCCCTACCTGGGGAAACAACCTTTCTCAGAGAGGTGACCTTGGTTAAAACACATAGTGCCAAGAAGGTGAGCAAACATATTAAGAACAGTATGCCATATATGCCAGGTCCCTTGAAACAGCAAGGATGGACCCGCTCCCGGCACTCTGCCGTATGGGGTACCAGCCTAGGCCACGGGCTGGATCCTGCCCTGACCGATGTCTGACTCTGGCATTTGCTGGTTGGATCATTTCCTTCATCTCCTGTGCCCGTTTCCTGGCCTGTAGAGTGGGAATGGTATCGTACTACACGATGGTCTGAATCCGATGGGATAAGCAGACGTGTCCAGCACCATTCCTGGCCTACATGTTACCTGCTCTTATCTTTTTTTTTAATCCTCACCCGAGGATATGTTTCTTTATTGATTTTAGCAAGAGAAGGAGGAGGAGAGAGAGAACCATCTATCGGTTGCCTCCTGTATGCGCCGGGACCAGGGATGGAACTGGCAACCTTTTGGTGTGAGGGACGATGCTCCAACCAACTGAGCCCCCGGCCAGGGCCCTGCTGTTAGCATTTCTGTCCTGTATCTTCCCTCGGAGACATGCAGCGTCTTTGGATAGCGTGTTGCGGACCCCGAGACACCCCGCTGGAAGGCAAGGTGTGTGACTATTTCAGCAGCACGTCCCAACGTCACTGCCCCCGGGATTGAGAACCAGCACCGGCGTTCCGGGAACACACCCTGGCATTAGCTCTGGGTAATTCTAAGGAAGCACACGGCACAGGTCAAGTGCACCCTCGGCCATGAGCAGGACGAACGTCAGCAGGACACGAGTGGAAACTCCGAGAACGCCGGCAGGAAACGGCAGGACCCGCCTTTTGGAACTCTGGGGATGAGTCCCAGTTCTGTAGAAACCCAAGGGGTACTTACTCACTGAAGAAAAAACAGCTGCTCTTGGTCCTGACAGCAAGCTTTGCCGTGTTCCAACTCCCCCAGCCCTGTCCTGCGCCCTCCCTGGGCCACAGCCTTGGGACCAACAGCCCCTTTCCCAGCGCCCACGGGGGCCGCGGGCCCCGCCATTTGTCCGCTCCCTGCAAGAGGCCTGGCTGCGAGGCTTCCCTTCACTCCCTGCCTTGGGCCTTGCCCGTGGCACCCACGGTGTCAGTCACTGTCATTCACAGGCTGAGGCTTGGTTACTGCTGCCTGGGGCTCAGAGACAGGACCTGCTGTACTTGGTGTGGGCAGATGCTGGCGAGCAAAAGAGCGGTGCCCCTGCTCACGTGGCCCTTCCGCTGCGTGGTTAGAAGTGTTCGTGCCTTCTCTCTCCCTCTCCCTCCCCCCTCCCTAAAATCAATACAAACATACAAAAAAAGAAAAGAAAAAAGCCCTGGCTGGTGTGGCTCCGTGGCTGAGCGTCGTCCCGTGCCCCGAAAGGTCACCCTTCGATGCCCAGTCAGGGCACATGCCTGGGTATAGCTCGATTCCCTGTAGGGGGCGTGCGGGAGGCAGCCAATCGATGTTTCCCTTTCCCTTCCTCTAAGACCAATAAATACATATTTTAAAAAAATCTTCATGCTTTATGATGGGGAACGTGTATAAGATATTTCAGTGCCGTTCTTAATAGAACGGTTATGTAATCGGGGCACGATACGATGAGATGCTATGAATCATTCAAAGTAATGTTTGTTGGTGATTTTGATGGGAGATGTTCACGATGGGAGAGAGAAGGCAGGTTGCAGACGTGAACTGGACACAGTTACTGCCGGGAATTATACTGGTCCTTTCCTGGGTGGCGAGTTTATGAATGGCGTTTATTGTCTTCTCAGTACTTACCTGCATTTTCTTTTTTAAAATTATTTTTATTGATTTCATGGAGGAAGGAAGAGAGAGAGAAAGAGAGAGAGGGAGAGAGAGAGAGAGAGAGAGAGACATCAATGATGAGAGAGAATCATTGACTGCACAGGGGATTGAGCCTGAAACCCGGGCATGTGCCCTGCCTGACCGGGTATCGAACCCTGACCTCCTGGTGCATAGGTTGACGCTCAACCACTGAGCCACGCCAGCCGGGCCCCTGCATTTTCTAAGTAGGGAAATATTTGCTACAAGGAGCCTGTGCCATAACAGAGTAGAAAAATATTTAACACGCTTTCTGATCCTCCTAAGAAAGCCGAAGCTTTGGGTCTACGCTAAAATATTCTTCTAGAATTTTCAGACAGCGGATACAAGGAGCAGAGAGAGGACGATCTTCGCACTTTAGAATTTTTGTACATTCCGGTAAAAATGATAAAACAGTCTCTCCGTCTCGGCGTGGTGCGCTGTGTGTGGTGCTGGGGGAGCAGCCGGCGGTCAGCATTTCTGCAGACCCCTCACGGGAAGTGGCCACGCAATCCAGGAAAACGGACCTCCCGTGTCCTCCAGTCCAGACGGCGTTTTGACAACAGAGACAAAACATTCCCACAGTCACAGCCCACGTCCTGCGCGCCAGACTCCCCCGCCTCACCCGGACGCGGACGCGCCGACGGCTGCTTTATTCTAGAGCTTCAGGAGGAGCCTGAGGAGGGCCTTTCACCAGGCCCGAAGCCTGGGGTTTTGTCCTTCGGTGGCTTTCAGGCAGTTGGCGTCCACGGCACCTGCTGCAGCCCCATGGGAACAGCGTGAGGTTTCCCCGAGGTCATGGGAAGGGAGGGGCCAGCGACCCTGACCCCCAGCAGACGGGCACTTCTCTGCTGCCCCGTTAGGAGCCTGGGTGACTTAATGGGCAGAAAAACTGCAGCAAAGATGAACACCCACAGCCACCAAGTCACCTGCGTGGTGTTGGCCGGCGTGAAGGGGACGGGCTGGCGGTGGCTGAGCTTCCTGCCGGTGTCAGGCTGAGCCCTGGGAAGCACATTCAACCATCGCGGGGACCCTGAGAAGTGTCCTGATTTCCACGCCAGAGGCGGCGAACTTGGAGCTGAGGAAGTCGGGAACGGGCCCAGCTCCCAAGTGGCAGAGCGGAGAGGCGACCCTCAGTCCTTCCGTCATCGTAAGAAACATTCGAACCTGTGAAGAATTGGTGAGCTTATTTGAGCCGCACTGTCCACAGTGGCCGGGAATCAGGGTCTCAGCGGACGGGCCGAGATTATGCTCCGGAGAATGGCAGTTTTGTGCCTTATTTTGTCAGAAGAGGAGACGTAGGCGGGTCACATGAAATCCATTGGCGATAGATTAGGGGGCGGGAGATGCCAGGTGGGGAAACCTCTGGGATTGGATACAAAGCAAAATGATAGACACGCGCTGCTTTTACTTAGTGGGGTGCAGGAACGTACCCGTCGACAGTTAACTCAGTATCAGTGGGGGGATTTGTGGTCTCCACAGAGCGGTGCCTGTTCTGGGAGGGTCCGGGAAAAGGAAAATTACTTCGACATTCAAAGATAGGTTATCGTAGATGCAAAAAGACAATAGGCTCAGTTACGGTAAAGATTGACCTTTGTCAGGGAAGAGGCCGGCCTGGGATGCAGCTGCCCCCCCCTTCCTTTCCCGAAACTGCTTTTCGTTAAAAAGTGTTCATTTCAGACCTCCCTTTGTGGTGACTTTAGGTGTCAGATGAGCGTGTGGCTCCCTCCATCCACAGCTCTGATTCTAAAGATCTCAGTTGTTGCTTCTTGTCCTGGCTGCCGCTCCACGTATGTGGCATCTCATTGTATCAGACTGGCGGTCTTGCCCATGGTACTTGCATTGTGGGTGGCAGAGGGACATGCCAACGGCGCTGCACTCTCCAGGGAAGACTGCCTGGTGCCTGCCTGATGCCAAGCGGAGGTGGTCACACTCCCTCAGTGTTTGTTGAGTGACTGAGTGATACACTTCCCATGCACAAGCCTTAGAAATGGTACAGATGCTCCTGCTATGCTCCTGTGTCTGCATGAATCTGCTCTTATTTAACACGAGCTGTGCCTCCTTCAATGCTGAGACCACAGTAAGCACTGTGGACGCTGTGGACAGCAGACCCATGGAGCTCACTCGCCTTGCTTGACTGAGACCTTAGGTCCATGGTGGCTAACCCCCCATGTCCTCCTCCCCGAGTCCCCCACCCCCGGCCACCACCACGCCACTCTTTGATTCTCTGAATTTTTTTATTATTATTTTTTGTTGTTGTTAATCCTCACCCGAGGATATTTTCCATTGATTTTTAGAGATAGTGAAAGGGAGAGGGAAAGACAGAGAGAAACATCGATGTGAGAGAAACACATTGATTGGTTGCCTCCTGCTCACGCCCCGACCAGGGCCCAGGCCAGGGAGGAGCCTGCAACCAAGGTACGTGCCCTTGACCGGAATTGAATCCAGGACCTTTTGGTCCCCAGGCTGATGCTCTGTCCACTGAGCCAAACCGGCTAGGGCTGATTCTCTGAATGTGACTAATTTAGACACCTTATAAGTGGAATCAGTCAGGAGTTATCTTTCTGTGCCTGGCTTATGTCACTGAGCGTAACACACTCTGGTCCATCCATGTGGTCACAGGCTGCAGAAACACCTTCTTTTCAAAGCCCGAGTAATGTTCCATCGCATGTGTGGCCGCGTTTCCTTATCCATCCCCCTGCTGATGCACACGCAGGCTGTTTCCACATCTCTGCTACTGGGACTAGTCCACGAACACGGGAGAGCTGACATCTCCTGGAGATCCTGGCTGCAGTTATTTCGGATGCGTGCCCAGGAGTGGGATGGCTGGATCATGTGGAGGTTCTATTTCTCACTTTTTGAGGAATCTCCACGCTGTTTTCTGTAGCGACTGCGCCCACTTGCATTCCCGCCAACACCGGGCAAGGGTTCCAGCTTCCCCACACCCTCGCCGGCACCTGCTGTCCTTGGTGGCTGTGGTAGCAGCCACCCTGACAGCTGTGAGGGATGTCTCATGTGGGTTTGACTTACGTTTCCGTCACCAGGGGTTTATCACAAGATTAGCAACGTTGAGGATTTGTTCATATGCCTGTTGGGCACCTGCACGTCTTCTCTGGAGAGATGGCTAGGCAAGTCCTTAGCCCATTGTTAATAGGTTTGTTAGTGTGTTTTGGTTTGTTTTTCTATTGAATTGTAGGAGTTCCTTATATATTTTGGAGATTAACCCCTAATCAGATTTTTCTCCGTTCCGGAGGTTGCCTTTCTAGTGCGCTGATTGTTTTCTTTGCTGGGGCCCGTGATGAAACACCATCACCCCCACCGCTTTTTGTTGGCCAAGTCAAATCTCCAAGCCTGCTCAGATGCCAGGACTGAGGAAATAGTCTTCCCCTGGCGGGGGTTGGTCAATGGTTACAGCGTTGGCCTGCACACCAACGGGTCTCAGGTTCAATTCCCGGTCAAGGGCAGGTACCTGGGTTGCAGGTACCCATCGGGGCAGGTGCAGGAGGCACCCAATCAATGTCTCTCTCTCACATTGATGTTTCTCTCTCTCTCCCTCTCCCCCTCCCTCCTTCCACTCTCTCTAAAAAATCAATGGAAAAATACCCCTGGGTGAGGATTAACAAAAAAACACACACAGACAAGAAGGTAGACGTTACCTTTCGATGTGAGGAGCTGAAGAGCTGCCGTGCAAAGGGTGTGCGCAGAGACGGCTGAGAGAGGGTGGAGCAGAGACCGTGTTCTCCGCACAGCGGAGCGGGGGGGGGGGGGGGGTAGTAGGGTGCTCAGATCTGCATGTTTTATTCACGTGAGAGACAGGCCCGGGGAGCCGGTGCGCCACCCAGTATCGCTTGGCGAACCAGAGCTCTTCCCTGGTTGGAAAACCCGCTGTCAGCAGCAGAGAGCGGATCGAATGCGTCCTAGCGGGGTACGAGGATGTGGTGTGCGGGCGGGCGTGCGTGTGTGCGAAGCATTTGGGCCGAGTCCCGTGTGTACCAGGCACGGCTCACAGCGCTCTGTCAGGAGCTGTGCCAGTCCCATTTCACAGGCGAGGAGACTGAGCCTCGTCCGGGTGAAATCACTCACTCAGGGAGGCCATCGCTCCCAGGGTGGGCAGGCTTCCAGCTCCGCGTTCCGGAGCCACAGCGCATGGCTCTCCCACGTCCCAGCTGCCCCTGTGTTTCAGCAGGTTTCTCAGCAGCTCAGTGTGTACCCCCGGGACTTCACAGTGTGGGGTGAGGGACAGCGCATCCTGTCCTTACGTGATTCCGGGACCCAGGGAAAGAAGACGCTGTGGGATTCAGCATCGACAGGCGTGTACACGTTAGTACCTACTGTGTGAGAAGAGGGTATAGTAGGCCCCCATTTCTGCCCTAATTACCATCACCAGTGGTCTGACACAAGTTTCGTTTCTTAGCGTCTGGAGGTCAGAAGTCCCAAGTGGACTTCACGGGGCCTAAATCAAGGTGTCAGTGAGGCTGGTTCCTCCCGGAGAGTCTGGAGAGAATCATGCCTTGCCTTTCCGCATGCCCAGCCTCATGGCCTCCGCTGTTGCATCACCTGACAGACTTCTCTGTCCCCTCCTCTACACCTAAGGCCCCTGTGATGACATCGGGCCCACCAGGATAACCCAGATACGCCTCCCTATCTACAGGTTCACTGATGAGCAGCCTCCATCCATCCCTTTGTTAGGTAATGCAGCGTTCACAAGTTTCAGGAGTTGGATCATAGGCATCTTTGGGGTGGGGTGGCGGGGGGCGGGCTTATTCTGCCCATCATATGCTCAATTGGGGAACGCAGATGAATTAGGGTCTCTGGTCTCAAGAGGTTTGCATTGGCTGTGTGTGTATGTATGTGTGTGTGTGTCCCTGCTAAGGGGAGTTTAAGGCAGGAGTGGAAAGCATATGGCAGGGCTCAGTGTAGGGTTAGAGGAAGGGAGAGGAGGGGGATTGCTTCGGATCAGGAGTTGGGGGCATAGAGAAAGGCTTCGTGGAGGAGGCGGTCTGTGAACTTGGCCTCGGAGGATGGTTGCAGTTTCAGAAGGTAACGGTTGGGAGACATGGTAGGCAAAGGGAATGGCCCGGAAACACAGGCACCACCCCAGGATGAGTGTGGTGCCAAGTCATGGCCCCTCTCTGCTGCCTTCAGGGGACAGAAGTCACAGGAGTTCCGGGAGGGCCCGTCCCAGCAGCGGGGGCAGCCACCACCCAACTCCAGCAAACCGTTGCCCTGCGGGGACCTATGCTGGGGGTGCAGGCTATTGCTTTTCTGCAGAAGCCAGATATCTGGATCTTTATGTGAAATGTTCAGATTTTAATGGTTAGTGTCTAATGAAGTTAAAAAAAAAAATCACAGCATTTCCATCCACAACCTCTGATGTGAGGCACAGAGAGGGTGAGTCCCTTGCCGAAGGTCACACAGCTGGAAGCTCAGCCAGCGTGCTCGGGGACCCCTGGGTTCTTGATGCCAGGCGCTAAATCACAGGGCGATGATGTGCATCCTTGAGAGGAGGGTGGGCCACTGGCACGGGCCACGGGAGGTGTCCAAGCCGGAGAAGATGCGCTGATCAGTGAGATGGTGCTGTCGGAGGTGCTGGTGAGGAGGACAGGCTTTCTTTACACGGAGATGCTGTCCTTCCGGGAGACCTGGGCACCTCGTGGCCTCCCGGGAGGGGCTGCCCTGCTCCGCTGCGTGAGGTCTGGTGCCCTGAGCCCGGAATTCATATCTTTCTGGGAGACCAAGGGGAGGGCTGGGGAGGGAGGGCGGGCGGGAAGAAGAAGGCAAAGGAGAAGGGGGAGAAAGAAGAAAGAAACACTAAAATACCTCTTTTGTTTATGCCAATAGAAAAGGCGTTTGGCTCACGAAAGGGTATGGGTAATTGAGACCATTATTGATCTGAAAGTTCATTGGAAATTCCGTTGTTTTTTCCAAGACCGGGAGGATAGAAATGATTCCTTTGTCATCGTCTCCGACAGCATAGACGTTTTATCCCATCGTGCACCCCAATTACTGACTACAATGACTTCGTCTTCTGAAAGATTTCCTTTTTAAATACAAAGCATCCCTTTCATTTGCATTTCTACTCTCTGGGGCTGAATAACAGGCCGCAGTAATGAAATTACCACTGAAGTTCCCTCTGCAGTGAACGGCTGTGGAATTGCATGGAGGAGTTTGCTCCTTTAGCAGATGCCCACACCGTGCCCCTCCATTCGCAGACGCATCTCGCTGGGTGCCGTGTGCTGGTTAACACCCGGGCCCTCAGGGAACAGCCTGAGTTCATTCATTCCACCTCTATTGATGACGTAACCTTCCCTCCGTTTGCTGGGAGCCGTCCGGGTTTTCCAGTGCCTCCTCGGCTCAGTGTCCCCTGTATTCTCAAAAGCGTCCTGGTTCTGCCCTGGCCGGGTCTCTCAGTGGTTAGTGCGTTGACCCGCGTACCAAAGGGTCTCGGGTTTGATTCCTGGGCAAGGGCATGTACCTCGGTTTCGGGTTTCATCCCTGTCCCTGGTTATGGCACCTGCGGGAGGCAACCAATCGATATGTCTCTCACATTGATGTTTCTCTCTCTCTCTTCTCTCTCTCTCCCCCTCCTCCCTCTCTTTCACTCTTTATAAAAATCAATCGGAAAAATATCCTCGGATGAGGATTAGGGGAAAAAGTGTCCTGGTTCTAACACTCGAGTAGATGGTCGTGTTCATCGAGGGCTCACTCTGTGCCAGCCACTGCCCTTAGCTGGAGGAGGGCGGGCGGAACGGCGGACACAGCCCCGCCCTCCCCTGAGAGACCCACCTCATGGCACAGGGACCCCTCAAGTCACTGCACGCCACTGTGCCTTGGCCTCCTCGTGCTCAGGCGCAGCTGGTTGCGTCTGCCTGGCGAGGTGAGGTGAGAGTGAGGCGGCCCGTTGCCTGTGAAGTGCCCGGCCGAGTGCCCGGCAGAGAGAGAGCGGGACGCGCGGCGGTGCCAGTGCTGCTGGCATTGCTCCCGAGTGGTCAGCGCACGCGGGGGAAGAGGCTCGCTGAGAGCTGTTGGCCGGCGAGCACCCAAAGGACAGAAGCCAAAGGCACTTTTTATTCATTTATTTTTTAACAAGTAATTGACATGTTTTCTAGTGAACACGCCCAGGTTCTGATCTGGGTTCTGGGGACTGGCTGGTGAACGAGAAGCATGTCCCCGCCCCCTCGCCCCGCCTTGTCCCCGTCCCTGTGCCCGAAAGCGCTGTGGCACCGAGGCCAGCTGTGCAGAGGCAGGTCTGTGGTTTGGTGAGAGGTTAGGGCGGCTCCCTGTGATGGGTGACACATCTTGAAATTCAGCTAGTGCCGCCCTAACCTCTGGGACCTCCGGACGTGACCTGTGGAGAGAGGACCTTCACAGAGGTGATCAGGAGGAAGTGAGGCCATCAGGGTGGCCCCGATCAAGGGCACTGGTGTCCCTATAAAAAGGGACTGGACCCAGACACGCCCACAGGGAGAAGTCACGTGAAGATGAGGGCGGAGATTGGGGTGATGCGTCTACAAATCAGGGAACAGCAGAGATGCCAGCAGGTGGGGCAGAGGCCTGGGCAGGTCCCCCTCACAGCCTCCCGTTCCGCTACCTCCGCGACCTCAGACCTGTGAGAGGATGCACCTCTGTGCTCTGAGCACTTTGCTGCGGCCCCAGGACACTGGCACAGCTTCCCAGAGGACCGGGCGTGGTGGGTCCACGCCCTGGGCACTTGGCGAGCTGCTGTGGCCGGCCCCTCTCTTGTCCTTAGATACGGACGCTCCGAGCTGGATTCCAGCCCAGTCGCATCACAGGACTCCAGAGCAGTGTCACAGTGTGACAGAGAGGATGAGGCTCCAAAGCCTGTTCAGGGGGAGAAGGGACAAATGGCTGCTTTCCTGAAGCCCGTGGTCCCCGATGGGACCCTCGGGGGGAGGAAGGCGCTCGGTGCCGAGTTCTGGGCCAGCTGCCGGCGGCCACTCCGGTTTCTGTTTGCTGCCGGGCCCCGCGATGAGCTGGCTACTCGCACGCTGGCTCCCTACAGTCGTGCGGAAGTGGTGACACCTCAGGTGACCAGACACACCCACCCAGGCCGTTTGGAAGGGACACGCCTACAGTCCCTCGTGAGCTGGGCCTTCATGAGTCCATCACTCTTGTCCTTAATGACTTTTTAGTGAAATGTGTCAAACGCAGGCAAGTATGGGGGTGCTACGGCGCACAGCGGCCTCTCCTCCCCGGCGGGAGGAGGAACACCGTAGACAGAGTAGAAGCCCCTTGTCCGCCCCACCACAGGCCCTTCCGTGGGTTGTTTATGTTTTGCCTAATGTGTAGCCCACAGCAATAGGTCCTATTTTTAAACTCCACCCCAATGAAAGGAGATCATCTTGCTTTTTCACTCCCCGTGATGTTTGATGTTGATTGATCTGTGTTAGCGGCTCGGCCGTGTTCCCTGTGATTGCCACGGTTCACTGACTCACTCCCTTACGGACGGTAGGTGGGCACGCTCCAGTTTGGGTTTTCTTGTGCACACGCCTGGGCGTGTCTGGGGGCACTGGCCACGGAAGACACACTGAGAAATGGTGGCATTGCCGGCCACAGGGTGTGTGTGCGGCCTTGGAATCGGTGAGGTGTTGATTGACAGGTTGGTCCCGAGAAGAGTAACATTTGCAGATCCACCGGCGATTTTCGGCAGCTCCTGCTTGCCCACCTGTGGTCAACACTTGGTACTATCAGACTTAAAATTTTTGCCATATGATGAGGTTTTAGAATTGCGTTTCCTGGTCCTAGTGAGGTTGAACCTCTTCTGAAATATTTATTATTTGTTGAGGATTCCAGAATGGGAAAGGGTATTGGCCACACATATCTTTGGCTCATTCCCTCCCCTCCCCCACAATGGATTGAATGAATGTATATCACCAGTAATAGAAGGCATCCTTCTCTTATTCCTGTCTTCAGTGGAAATGCTTCTAAAGTTTTAAGATTAAGAATGATGTTTGTTGTAGGTTTTTGATTATTAACTACTAGAGGCCCTGTACATGAATTCGTGCATGGATGGGGGGTCCCTCAGCCTGGGCAGCGATAGGGGCCGATCAGGGCCTGGCCAGCCAGGGGGAGGGACCACGGGAGGTTGGCTGTGGGAGCACACTGACCACCAGGGGGCAGCTCCAGCATGGAGCATCTGCCCCCTGGTGGTCAGTGTGTGTCATAGCGACCGGTCAACTGGTCAGTCAGTTGGTCGGTCGGTCGGTTAGGCTTTTATACATATAGATTGCTGGGTTAAGGAAGTTTACTATATTCCCAGTTTGCTAAGAGTTTTATGAAGCATTACAAATGGGCCCTAATTTTAACTTTTTCATTGAAATATTGCAGATGTGAAAGTGCCCAAGGCCTAAGTGTAAAGGTGGGTATGTTTTCAGAAAGTGGGCGTGCCCATGTGGTCAGCAGCCAATCAAAGACCAGAACGTTAGCAGTAACCCTACACCCCTTCCTGCTCCTGCCCTGTCGTCTCCTCAGAGGAATCCTTGTCATGAATTCTAACACCATAGATTAGTGTGGCCTGTCGCAAACCTTCCATAAATAGAATCAAGGAATATTTGTTATTTTGCCTCTGCCTTCCCTTTCTCAACGTTGTTTGTAGTTTCATCCATGCTGTTTTCTGTAGCTTTATTTTATTTTTATTTTTGCTGCGTTCTATGGTGTGCACATGGTACGTTATGTTTCTCTTTTCTGATCTGGATGCCCATTGTTCACAGAATAGCGTTCATTTTGGGGTATATGTCCTAGAGGAACATTTTGAAGTCATAGGCTACCCCTCTGCTCGATTTCCCAATTGCCCAAATTGACATTCCTGCCCAGCAAGGGTCTCCTTGCTTCGAGTCCTCCCTGACAATTGTCATTGTCATTCTTATTTTAGCTGTTCTGGTAGGTGTGTCATGCCCCTTAATTGCTGTCTTAATTTACATTTCCCGTCACTAATACTGTTGAATACCTTTTCATGTGATTCTTTTCATTCAGATGTCCTTTTATGCAGTGCCTTTCAAGTCTCTGCCGATTCCTCTATTGCTTTTGTCTTTCTATTGACTGTTCTCTGCCTACTGAGGATAGATGCTTGACCATGGAGGTCTTTGCTTTGTGATAGAAAGATCTTCTGATCTGTAGTGTGCATCTTTACTCTCTTAATGGTGAATCCTGATGAACAGATATTCCTAAATTTATTTTATTAGTCTTTTATGGTTGGTGCTTAAGGGTTTTTGCCTACTCTGAGATCGTGGAGATATCCCATTGGCAAAGGATACGGCCCATTGCCCCCCAGTAGATTGAATTGTTGAATAGCATCAGTAATAGATGGCGTCCTGCTCTTCCTCCTGGCTTCAGTGGAAGTGTTTCTGAGGGTTTAACATTAAGCATGATGCATGTTTAAAGTTTTCAGTTGTTAACTATGATCACGTTAACGAAGTTTTCTGTGTTCCCAGTTCCCTCTAGAAAACCTGGGGTTTAACCACGCATGTTCAGATCTGCAACCTTTGTGGGATGGAGTTTTTTGTTTTTGTTTTTTTAAAAATATATTTTATTGATTTTTTTTTACAGAGAGGAAGGGAGAGGGAGAGGGATAGTGAGTTAGAAACATCGATGAGAGAAACATCGATTCAGCTGCCTCTTGCACGCCCCCTACTGGGGATGTGCCCGCAACCCAGGTACATGCCCTTGACCGGAATCGAACCTGGGACCTTTGAGTCCTCAGACCGACGCTCTATCCACTGAGCCAAACCAGCTAGGGCTATGTGGGATGGAGTTTTGCATACGGTATAAGAGAGAGTGAAGTTAGCAGTAGTTACTTAATATTGTTGGGTCCGTATTTAAATTTCCTCCATTGCCCCAAAATGCCTTTTGTTGACGGTTTATGAAAACAGGATCCAAAGGAAGCTCCATCCATTCTGTGTCTTCATTTCCTTCACCTCTCTAACCTGTAGTGGTTGCTTCTCTCTCCATTGCTTTTTCATGCTATTTACTGGAGAAGGAGGCAGGTTTTTCTGGAAAATGTTTCATGTACCGGATTTTATTATTGCTTCCTTATGGTGTCATGTAATGTACTCCTTGTATGTCCTGTCGATCTTAAAATGTAAAGCGTGGGCTAGATTTCAGTGTAATACTTGGGGGCATGCCCTCTTTCCTGGAGGAGCTGGGCAGCGTCTCCGATTTCAGTGTAATACTTGGGGGCATGCCCTCTTTCCTGGAGGAGCTGGGCAGCGTCTCCGATTTCAGTGTAATACTTGGGGGCATGCCCTCTTTCCTGGAGGAGCTGGGCAGCGTCTCCGATTTCAGTGTAATACTTGGGGGCATGCCCTCTTTCCTGGAGGAGCTGGGCAGCGTCTCCGATGTCGATGTTTCACTGGTGATGCGAGGATTGATCGGTGGGATGGAAGTGACAGACTGATCCCTTTCTTGTAAAATCCCTCACAGCCTCCTGCCTAGTAGTTTGCCATCCATCCATGGCCGTTGCCGGAATCAGTCGTTAACTGAGGAATTGCCAGTGGTAAATTTTAACCGTCGATTATTCTGTGTTTAATAAGTGGATGAGCGCTACCTCGTCCCCTTTGCTATGTGGTGACCCTGGAATGACACTTACTAGAGAGTAGCAGGACAAACGCTTCATTCTTTCCTGTATTCATCCGGTTCCAGAAGAGCTGGTTCCTTAGCATTCCAGTGCGATATACTGGGTTTCGTTTCTTCCTGTCTCCTTTTTTTGAAGCTGATTTTGAACTTGGTTTTTGTAAATGCCACGCATTGTGATACGTTTCGGTCTTATTTTTTTTTTTTTATCTAAGTTATTACTGAAGCATCACAGATGAACCGGTTATTGCGCCAATCGTATGACCTGTCCCAGGTAGTTGGCATAGGTGAGCACACCTGTGTGAGCTCTGCTCCCATCAGCAAACACATAACTAGGCCCCGGTAGCCCCTGTGCTCCTTCCGCGCACCTGCTCCCAGGGGCCCCACTGCCCAGCCTGCCTCCCCTGCGGCTGGTCTTTCCTGGCCCGGCTCTCATACAGGCCCCCCTGGGCTGTGTCCTTTGTGGGGACGTTTTCATTCGACATTGCTCTGCGGGTCACCTGTGCGATCTCAGGTACTTGCGGATGCTTTCTTCAGGTTGGCGCTCCGGGCTCCAGGGCGGGCGTATACCGCGGCCTCTCCGTGATGCTGCTGGTGGGAATCGGGTTGTTTCCAGGTTGAGGCCGGGACAGCCCCGTGTGTGTCCTGCACGCGGGTCTCGCTGTCCCTGCACATTTCGGATGTGGACCCGGCGTGAACGGCAGGGCCACACGGGCGTGCTCAGCCCTGATGGGCCCTGTAGATGGCTTTGCAAAGTGGTTTTTTAACGAATTGAAACTCCCACTAGCAGCATCTGCGAATTCCAGTTGTTCCACATCTTTGCCCACAGTTAGTATTCGTTATAATTCCTTATTGTCTTAGCCGTTCTGGTGGGTTGTGTGGGGACATTTCGTTGTGATGTCAATTTGTAGCTTTCTCATGTGTGATGAAATCAAGCACATTAAAAAAAAAAATATATATAATATTATATGTATATATATATTATATATATATATATATTATTGATTTCAGAGAGGAAGGAAGAGATAGAATATCAATGATGAGAGAGAATCGCTGATTGGCTACCTCCTGTATGCCTCCTACTGGGGATCGGGCCTGCAACCCAGGCATGCGCCCTTGACTGGAATTGAACCTGGGACCCTTCAGTCCACAGGCCAGCGCTCTACCCACTGAGCCACACCGGCCGGGCCAACCCAGCACATTTTCATGTGCATGGTGACCAGTTGGTACTCCTTTCATGAAGTCCTTTGCCAGTTATTTCTCAAGTTGGGGTGTCTCCCTTCTTACTGATTTCTGGATGTTTGATGTGTTTTGTTACTTGAATGTAGCCAACATAACGAGCTTGTGCTTTTTAACCGTGAGGCGCATTTTGTTTCTTGTTTCAAAATTCTTTGCGTCTAATGAGTTGCAAAGGTTTTGCTCGTGGGTAACCTTTAGGGATTTACATTCTTACCTTTCATTGTTGATGGCCCATCCCTCTGGAGTTGATGGGCTAGATGGGGTGGGGGAGAGGGACATTATTTATTTCCAGTTGACTCACTGCTGTCTGTTGAAGACTGTGGTAGCAGTTTGCTATCGCTGCGTTAACAAAAACCGCCCAAAGCTCAGTCACTCAAAACAGCTTCCACTTATTTTGGTCACAGTTGGACACATTGGCAAATGGGGTGGGGCTTGCTCAGGGCCACCAGCTTCTGAGGTGGCGGCGCCCCCTTCCCCAGGGCTTGGCATGTTCGGGAAGGGCTGCTTGGGCCGGTTCCCATGCAGGTGGGGATCTGAGAGAGACGAGGGAGCATGTCACAGTGTGAGAGCTCTTTTCACCCTCTGCGTATGTCATGTTTGCTGTCATCCCTGTGGCCAGAGCAAGGCCAGTGGTCAACCCCACGTTCATTATGGGTGGGGACTGCCGGGTGTCATGGATACAGGGAGGCGTGGCCCAGTGTTGGGGTCCATTCTGCAACAATCGACTCATACCCATCCTTTCCAGTAGCAGTGACTGCGGGTCACCCCGTCTCAAAGGCACCGACTGCGTATCTGTGAGCCTGGCCCCTCTCCCTGTCCTCAGTCCCAGGGCAGACGGTCTGCGGCCTGAATTCCCCGACTCTGTAGCTTCAGATCTGGCACCTGGACTCCTGGGACTTTGTTCTTCTTCTTCTTCAAGATCGAAGGGGGTCATTGGCTCCAGGAAGTAGGCTGCTCATCGTTCTGCCTCCCAGAATCCCAAGTACAAATCATAAGGAAAAACCGGCAGGGTGGCTAAAACAGTAATTAGGAGAGAATCGTTCTGTTTAAGTCGGAAACACTCATTAGTTTTGAAGGATGGAAACTGTAAAAGGCAATTTATATGCAAACGCTCCCAATGTCCTCGCCGCACAAGGCTGCACCCCGTCATTAGCGGCAAAGACCTCCTTTCCCTCCGGCCTTCCTAACGGCCACGCTCTCCGGCTCCCGTGTCATACTGTCGCAGGCTGCAGCCACGGTGGTATCCAGAGCCTCGTCCGAGACAGAGCCACGCGCTTCATCATGCCGCGCCCGGGGCTGCAGGACCGCGGGCTGTGCGGGCTGGAGGCGGCCCTGCAGGTGCCTCCTTTTCCGGGTGGGGGAGGTGGGGGTGGGCTGAGGCCAGGCGAGAAGACACGTGCCCAGGGCCAGGCCTTCATTCACGCATTTGCCTGTCAGGAATGAATTAAGTGTTCATGGAACAGCTACTTCACGGAGGCACAGGGGAAACGCAGACGGGCAAGTGCCCTGTTACAGACGGGCACGGAGCCAACGCGCAGACATGGAAGTGAGAGGAGGTGCCACAGCTGGGAAGGGTGTGTACAGGGTCCTGCGACACAGTGAGGCGTGTGGACGGGCTCCTTGAGGGGTTGTCTCAGTCTGGTCTCCCTAGAAGCAGACCCCGAGACCAGGCCCACGTGCAAGTCGTTTGGGTAGGAGGTGACCCCGGGCTCCCCAGCAGGGAGGGGCGGCGAGACAGGGCAGGGGAGGCGGGGGGGAGCGGGTGTTAGTGAGCAAGTTACCGCGTGGGCACCTGCGGACTTTGGGGAGCATGTGGCAGGCGCCTCATCCACTCTGTGGTCGAGGGACTTGGGGTAGTGGCCCTCCCATGCCCATCCGCCACGGGTGAGGGCTGCTCCGGGAAGTTCCAGTTCCGGGCATGCCCCACCTGGTGTGGGGGCAGAGCGGAGTCCGGGCACAGGGGAAGCCCCCGTGGAGCGATGCGGGCGCCTGCCCCGTGTGCCGCAGGTAGAAGAGCGAGGGAGGCGGGCGGGCACCGGTCAGCGGGGATGCGTTAGGACCACAGAGGAGCGGGGCCGCCAGGAGGGGTGGGTGAGTGGATGGATGCTGGCTAGAGACTTACTGTGAGTAGGATGCCGTGGGGCTGCCGGGGCAGCTGTTACCCAAGCTGCTAGCCAAGCTGCTAGCCTTCAGCTGGGGTCAATGCATACACGCTTCTCCCGAGTGCAGGCTCTCCCCGGGGAGTGGCCACTGCAGCCCTGCGTGCCTGGGAGTCTGTGGCCTTCGAGTAAGTGTCTCGCCTGGCGAGGGAGGAAGTCCCCTCCCTAGATGGGTCCCGGGGATGAGACGGATTATCTGTCTGTTTATTGTATTTTTCCGTGACAGCTGACGTTCTGTATTCTGTTAGTTTCGGGTGCCTGTCATAGTGATTATGCAGGGGCAGTGGACCCTCCTGCAGAAGGATTGGTTGTGGGGTCGGGAGAGAGGGGTCACGGGTGAGCTCTGGGCTTGGAGCCTGTGAGGTCAGATGACGCTGAACCACACATCCTGGGCCCTGCCCTGGGCCTGTGGAGGGTGGGGTGGCTGGAAGCCACCAGGAGGCGCTGTGAGGTGGGCAGGGATCCGTGGGCACAGCCTGGGGACCAGAGAAGCCTCCCAGAGCTGTGGCCGTCGGTGGGGGTGGGAGCCGCTGTGCCCGTGAGAAGAGGAAGGTTTAGGGTGCGGGCTGGATGGGCTCCGGTGGGTGAGGGTTGGGAGGAGGAGGCTGTGGGTGCAACAGGAGTGGGAAGTGAGAGGGTGCCCTGCCATGGATGCCAGGCAGGACCTTCAGAAAGGAGCGCGAGGCCAAGGGGAAGGCAGACAGGCGTCTGTGGGGTTTAGGGGCGTGGCCACGTGTGGCTGCGCTGTAGGGGCACGGCTAGGAGCCAGACTGAGCGAGGCACTGGATGGAGCGAGAAGGGGGCCCCCTCGGGAAATGTGCGTGAAGGGGGCACCAGACAGGGTCATGCCAGGAGGAGAGTGTGGGCGCAACGTCCTCACCTTCCAGTCGCCCCACGGCCGCGCCTGAGGCTGGCATCCACGTAGGAGGGGGCCAGGACGTGGTCATGGCAGTTGGGGGTTCAGAGTTTCGCGGCAGGAGGCAGGACTAGCTAAGCTGATGCTGAGTGCCAGGTGGACGAGGTGGGGAAAGGCCCCCTGGCAAAGGGCACAGCAGCACATAGAAGAAATCGGTAATGCGAGTGTCAAGTTCTCTGCCAGCCCTTCCCCTCCACACCCACTGGGGAGGCGCTCGCGGCCGAATGGATGCATCGGGGGCGGGACGGGATATGCCGAGAAGTATCCATTCGGGTGGGTGCTGCCGTGGCGAAGGTCATGCAGTGGGAACGAGAAGCCGTTGGAGTACATGGTCAGGTATGTAGGTAAGAACATTCTAGAACGAATCCGAGGTTTGGCCAGTCTGACTTGTTCTTTTTTTCTCCCCCTTTTTCTTTTGCAGTTAACTTTGACCATTTTCAGATCCTGCGGGCCATTGGCAAAGGGAGTTTTGGAAAGGTAAGAAGGATGGTTCTTACAGAATTTCATCTGCAAAGTGCCCAAGCCCCTCCCACCCATTGGGCTCGTGCGTGGATGCCTGGCTTTCTGTGGGTCGCTGGGCCCTGCTGGATGGAAAGATTTGGGCTTGCCTCGTTCGAAATGTGAAAGGAAGTCGGAATGGTTTCCTTTGGACCCGCTGTAATTTCATCCTGAAAATTAACTTCCCCGCGGCGCCCCGGGTTAGGTGAATCACAGTGGTAATTATTTCAAGATCCCTGATGCTGCTCTTCTCTCTGGGGTCTAAATAAGGAGAGTGGAAAAAACCCACAGACGGACGAGATGGCCCACATCGGCTCCTTCCTGCCCACAGGCATTTTATTTTATTTTATTTTATTTTATTTTATTTTATTTTATTTTATTTTGTTAATCCTCACCCGAGGATACTTTTCCATTGATTTTTAGGGAGCGTGGAAGAGAGAGGGAAACACAGAGAGAAACATTGATGTGAGAGAAACACATCAATTGGTTGCCTCCTGCACACGCCAAGACCAGGGCCCGGGCTGGGAGGAGCCTGCAACCGAGGTACGTGCTGTTGACAGGAATCGAACCCAGGACCCTTTAGTCCGCAGGCCGTCGCTCTATCCATTGAGCTGAACTGGCAACACACGCATGTTATTAAAAAAATTATTTGGAAAGAATACTTCGCATGGGCTCTACCCTCCCGATGAAATTGCCAGCGTGCAGTGTGCTGTGCTGACTGGGTGCACGGATGGACAGCAGACCTCTGAGGCTGTTCGTCTCGCTGGACTAACCCTTATGTCCCTTCGGCAGTGACTTCCCATGTCTCCCTCCCTCGCTCAGGCCCTGGCAAATGCAGCTCCCTCTTTGGTTCTGTGAGTCTGACTGTTTTGCACACCTCACTGACCTGTAATCCTGCAGTGTTTGTCTTTCTGTGACCGGCTCATCTCACTTAGGGTGACGTCCTCAAGATGCATCCATGTTGTAGCATCCTGCAGACTTGCTTGCTTTCTTTAAAAAAAAAAAAAAAAAAAAAAATTGCCCTAGCTGGCTTGGCTCAGTGGCTAGAGCGTCAGCCTGCGGACTGAAGGGTCCCAGGTTCGATTATGGTCAAGGGCACATGCCTGAGTTGCTGGCTCGATCCCCAGTAGGGGGCATGCAGGAGGCAGCCAATCAATGATTCTCTCTCATCATTGATGTTTCTCTCTCTCTCTTCTTCTCCCTTCCTCTCTGAAATCAATAAAGAAATATATTTAAAAAATTTTTTTATTGATTTTAGAGAGAGGAAGGGAGGGAGGGATAGAAACATTAGTGATAAGAGAGAATCATTGATCGGCTGCCTCCTGCGCGCCCCACACTAAGGATTGAGCCACAACCCGGGCATGTGCCCTGACCGGGAATCGAATCGAATCGTGACCTCCTGGTTCATAGGTTGATGCTCAACCACGGAGCCACGCCGGCCGGGCTTTCTTTCTTTCTTAAGGCTTTTGTTGTGCCTGTCGACCACGTTTATTCATTTATCTGAAGCTGATTCTCCATCCGAATCTCCACCTCCTCTCACCCTGCGGGTTGGCTCTGGGTTAGAGGGGAGCTCACGGGCGATCTGTGTTCACAGGAGCATCGCATCCTGACACCGTGCCCTCCAGCAAACAAGGGCTGCCCCGGGGCGGCTGCCATCGCTGGGAAGTCGGTCGGCAAGGGCTTCGGAGCGTGCAGGGCACGAAAAGGGACGTGTCCGTGTTTTCCACATCGGGCTGTTGTGGTCAGTAAATCAATGAGATCACATCGTGGTGCTCCCAGCACCGAACCAAACCCCGGCTCAGGCGGCACGGAGTCCCTCTCTGCTTAGGCACCTGCCCCCCCCCCCCCCCCCCCCCCCCAGGCAGCAGGGAGGGGGGAAGGGGAGACGTGAACTACGCGTGCTTTTTGGAAGGAGGTAGGAGTAGTAGCCCGTGTGGTCCATGCACGGAGGGGCCTTGGTTTGGAAAGAAGCCTCGCACGGGGACAGGCCGGGCTGTGGTGTCCCTTTAAGTCCCCAGAGCATCTCGCCATGTGCGCCATGTCCCTGTCGGTAAACGGTGGGGCAAGGCTTGGCAGGGCTCGTGGTCTGTGTGGCACTTGTTCTTCTGGAAAACCACACGGCCCTGAGTCTCACAGGAGCCTCGACGTAGGGTTCGCTCTGATTCCGTGTCCTGTCCTGTGATTGGTGGTTTGTGGAGAACTGATACAAAGCTAGCCGGCGGTCAGGGTCGCCGAAGGAGGCACGCACGAGGCCCAAGTGGTAAGGGATGATGAATTTATTAGGTCATCTGGATACCCGGGTGGGCTGAGCCCCCAAATGGCACCAGCCCCCACCGACGGGGAGTCAGCGGCTTTTGAAGGACTCGAGGCGGCTTTTTCTGGGCAGAGAATTCTCTGTTTAGGTCTGGATTCCGGGAAACTCCGGAGGGGAGAGCGAATGGTCTCGCCAAGTGGAGTGTGGTCTAAGCCAGTGGCGTTCCCTTTGTGAAGCGCCTGATGGTCGGATCCCGGGGCGAGGGTTTCGATCCAGTTATTTGATCAGACCCAACACCGGCTCAGGCTGGTTTCTTCATCCCTCCCCCATCCACCCATCCATTCCCTTTCCCGTCCCTCCCCCCGCCCGCCCCTCTGCCCGCCACACAGAGGACCATGCGGCTCTGCGTCCCGTTCCAGGCTCTGAGATCGTAACGGTGAACCAGACGTGTGCCTGCCTCTGTGCCTCTCTCAGACGCAGGCAGGAGGCGGAGAGACACACAGGTACCGTCCAGTCTGGGAAGACGATGGAGGAGAGCCCGGGAGGTGTGGGCGCACAGGGGTGAGTTTGGCAGACTTCACAGAACGCCCTTTCTGTGGAGGGCAGGTGGCCTCGATGGCGATCGAATATTTCCTGACACTTCGGTGTGGTAATTTGCCAACATCCAGCAAAGTTGAAGGGGTTTTATAGCCAACACCCATATCCACCCTCTACGTCCTGCAGTGAACATTGTCCAAGATGTATTCTATGAAATACCTGTTCTATTCATCCATCCATCTGACCTTTTATGCGTTTTACAGTAAATTGCAAATATCTGCACACTTAGCCCAATTATTTCAGCAGAGATTTGTCTGTAGTTTTTCTTTTGCTGTCAACGCACACGCGGTGAAATGCACAAATCTTAGGTTTGCATTTGTTGAGTTTTGAGAACTGCAGACACCTGTGTAACATGAGTATAGCCTAGGATATAGAATATTACCTTCATCCCCCGTTGGCCCTTTCCAGCCAGAGCTCACCTGTCCCCCCTCCCCTCCCCCCCTCGATCAATTAGATGCGCCTGTTCTAGAACGTGATGTAAATAGGACCCTGCAGTCCGTGCTCCTCGTGTAAGGAAGGCTTCAGGATGACTTGCATGTTGCATAATGTTTGTGCAGCGTGATGCTTTTTGAGATTCGTCCATCTTGCTGTGTATCAGCACTTTTTTCTTTCTGCTGACGAATAGTCGTCCATTCTCTGAACATATCACGGTCTGTTAATCCGTTTTCATCATGATGGACTCCAGGGCTGTGTCTAGGTTTGGCTGTCTGGGGAGCGTTGCTCGGAAAACTTGCAGGCTTTTTGTGAACATGATTCCGTTTCTCTGGGGATGCTATCTGGGACTGGAATTGCTTGCGTTAGAGCGGGCATTTGTTTAGTTTTGTGCAAAACTGCCAAAAGGCTTTCCAACGCGGTGGTGATGTTTTCTGCTCCTACCAAGGCCTCCATTTGCTGCACATCCGTGCCAACACATGGTGCTACCAGTCTTTTTCACGTTCGGTATTCTGAGTGTTTAGTTGTATTTCATATGGTTTTCACTAGCATTTCCCTGATGAGTAATGGGGATGGATTTTTTTAAAAAATATATTTTTATTGATTTCAGAGAGGAAGGGAGAGGGAGAGAGAGAGAGAAACATCAACGAGGAGAGAGAATCACTGATCGGCTGCCTCCTGCATGCCCCCCACTGGGGATTGAGCCCACAACCCAGGCATGTGCCCTTGACTGGAATTGAACCTGAGACCCTTCAGTCCACAGACCGATGCTCTATCCACTGAGTCAAACCCACCAGGGTGGGGACGAACATTTTTTTTCATGTGCTTCATAACCAGTCTTGTATGTCTATTTATGAAGTTTTTATTCATAACTTTTTGCCATCAAAAATTGGGTGATTTATAATTATTTTTATTTTAACAATATATTTTTATGGATTTCAGAGAGGAAGAGAGAGGGAGAGAGATAGAAACATCGATGATGAGAGAGAATCATTGATTGGCTGCCTCCTGCACGCCCCACACTGGGGCTTGAGTCCTCAACTTGTGCCTGTGCCCTGACCGGGAATCGAACCCTGACCTCCTGGTTCATAGGTGGATGCTCAACCACTGAGCCATGCTGGCCGGGCTGACTGATAGTTATTGAGTGTGGGCTACATGTCTGGGTACCCGTCCTTTGTCAGATATGAGACGATTCTCTACGAAGCGGTGGTTCTCCTATTCATTTTCCTTAGTGTATGTTCCGTGCGCAGATGTTTTCCATTTGGATGAGGTTAGTTTATCGGGTTTCTCCTTCCGGGCTATGGCTTTGTGTGTCTTGTAGAAGAAAACTTGGCTCAAGAAAACATACTCAAGTCACCATGCTCTTTTCCTGTGTTCGCTTCGTGAAAGTTTTATGGATTAGCTGGTAGGTTTAGCTCTGTCCCTCACTTTGCATTACATTTTCGGTTTGATGTGAAGTAAGGGTGAAGTTCATGTGTTTGGTATCTGGATACCCATTTCTTGAGAAAAAGCCCTTTGCTTCGTGGATCACTCCGGTGTTCATATGAAAGGTCAGATGCCTTGTACAGTGGGCGATCTTCTGGATCCTGTTCTGTTGACCTTACCTCCTATCTGGGCACCAGACTGCCTGAATGGTTGTGGGGTCATAACAAGTCTTGAAATTAGGTTGCGTGGCACTGGCCGGTGGGCCCTGGAAAGGTTCGGGGGGGGCGGGGGGGGCCCACCTGGAGGGCCGTGTCGGGGAGCAGCCTGGTTCTCTTGGCTCTGCCTCGCCAGCCTTCACAGCACACGTGGCTGAGCAGTGTCTGCCTCCGCCATCAGACTTCCAGACTCCCGAGAGTTCGGGACTGGTCCTTATCGTCCGCCCATCCCATCGGCACCTGGCTTCATGCTCAGCGCGTGGTAAAGGCTCGGTAAGCGCTGCCTAGTGCATGAGGAGGGAGAGAGAAGGAGCAGACAGCCCTGTCTATGTAGCAGCCGCTGAAGGCATCAAGCACGGAGTGGATGGCATGCTCGCTGCTTCAGATAAACGCGTCTCTTCATGCCAGCCTCTTCCCCCGGAGGCCCTGCGTCTGGCTGATGTCTGCTTCTCAGACACCCGCCCTGGCCCTCGTCTTCCTGCTCGGTCCTCTCCAGCCCTTCTTCCTGTCTCTCCAGCATGCCGGACCGATTGCTGACTCAGGGCCTTTGCACGTGCTGCGCCCCCTCCAGCGCTCCCAGTCCACCCCTGGCACTCTCTCCTGACCCCTGATGCTGGGCCAGCGGAGAGAATCCGGGGTGAAGTGTGCTCTGAGTGAACTTGGAGGAACCGGGCCTCACGCCCTGCCAGGGAGCGAGGAGGAGACCTTGGGGAGAGCATTCCGAGAAGTTTGCTTCAAAGCCGCCCTTTTTGGATTGGCAGCGGACCCTCCCCTTCAAGAGCCGGAGGGTGGGAGCCTAACTGATGGGGAGTTAATTAAAGTTCATGGACTCACCGGAGGCAGTGTGCGCACGCAGCAGCAGAAAGTGGCGCTGAGTAATAGGGTAAGAGTCCTTCACGCCCCTCAAAGGAAGCCCCGTGCAGCTGGGCAGGGGTTGCACGCACGGCAATGCCGGGCCACGCCGCCTGGCCAGGCGTGGTGATCATTTCCGAACGCAAGCATATTATGTCGTCTCATTCCACATTCCAGACGTCCACATCTGCATGTCAATTTATGGGGTGAAAGAAATAGTTGATTAATAGCAGACTAACCAATTTAGGGCCCAGACTGCAACAAGCCCACTGCGGAATTAAGCAGGGATTCGATTTTACATGCGTGTTTATCAGTTTGAATGTTCAGAAACATTTTTTTAATGTATATTTTTATTGATTTCAGAGAAGAAGGGAGAGAGAGAGAGATAGAAACATCAATGATGAGAGAGAATCACGGACTGGCTGCCTCCTGCACGCCGGCAACTGGGGATCGAGCCTGCAATCTGGGCAGGTGCCCTGACCAGGAACGGAACCGTGACCTCCTGGTTCATAGGTTGACGCTCAACCACTGAGCCACGCCGGCCGGGCATGAATGTTCAGAAACATTTGCTTGGGTATTTCCCCCCCTTAAAAATAGTCTTTGGGAATCGTTTTGATCTTTCAAGTCGCTGGCCTTCGTGGTCACGGTAGCACTCAGAAAACGCACAGCAGGATTGTGAGGTGGACGGTGGACGGTACACGTTTATGGCCGCTGCTCAGCACTGTTCCAGGCGGTTGTGTGTGACCAACAGCTGGACAAGGTTCATGATGCTACAGAGCTGACAGTCCTGTGGGGGGACAGGCGACACGCAAACAGTGAGCACACACGGTGTTTCAGCAGCAGTCGTTGCTCTGTGGGAGAGTATACTACAGTGCAGTGGCCTGGGAGGGCAGGGCTGCTTTCTTTCTTTCTTTTTTTAAAATATATTTGATTTTTTTACAGAGAGGAAGGGAGAGAGATAGGGAGTTAGAAACATCGATGAGAGAGAAACATCGATCAGCTGCCTCCTGCACACCCCCTACTGGGTATATGCCCGCAACCAAGGTCCATGCCCTTGACCGGAATCGAACCTTTCAGTCCGCAGGCCGATGCTCTATCCACTGAGCCAAACCAGTTTTGGCAAGGGCTGCTTTCTTTGATCATGTGAAGATCTGGGGGGAAGAACACCATAGACCAGTGGTCGGCAAACTGCGGCTCGTGAGCCACATGCAGCTCTTTGGCCCCTTGAGTGTGGCTCTTCCACAAAATACCGACTTCTGCGCATGGGCCACGAAGTTTCAATCGCACTGTACATGTGGGCCCGCACGTGGTATTTTGTGGAAGAGCCACACTCATGGGGCCAAAGAGCCGCATGTGGCTCGTGAGCCGCAGTTTGCCAACCACTGCCATAGACGAACGCAACAGCAGGCGCAAAGGCCCTGCGGCAGGGGCAGTGGAAGCATGTGCGGTCCCTGTCTGCTAAGCGGGGACTCAGAGTACACAGTTGCTCTTCGGGAAAGTGACGAGCTAATCAGCCAATAGCATGCCGGTCAGAGAGCCTCAGCTCGAGGCTGACACAGCTGAGTTGGAACGCTGGCTCAAGCCGGGGACTCTGGCAAGTGGCCTCGCTTCTCGGAGCCTGAAAAGGGAGCTGTTACTTTACGCAGGAACCGCTTTTAGAATTCTGAAACACGATGCTTACACTGGCAGCCTTGACTGTTCGCGCAGACGTCTCTTCCAGAGGGTGGGGTCCGTTTCCTTGTAATGAGATATTTTCTTATTTGCTACTAATGAGGTTGTGTTGGCCTGAGGCGTCCTTTGGAGGAATTTGCTGGCTCCGGGTTCGCGTTATTAAGAGCTAAATATCACCGGGAGGCAGGCTCCCTCCTGAATGGCTTTCGGCCGTAGCCTCGGCCAGAGTGGCTGACCCCTCACTGACCGATTTGACAGCCTTCATGGCTCAAGTGTGTTTCCTGTCATCTTCCCATAATGAGTCCCATCCCCTCCGCTGGGTGAGCCTTCCCAGGCCTTTCCACTGCACGGAGCATTCCAACCTCGCTTCACCCCAACGACACATTCTATCCCTGAGGGCGTCAGGAGCACCAGGCTGGCCCTGGCCCCTGGCCCCAGACTTCCTTGGTGTTTCTGACACCGTGCGTTCCTCTAGGACTCCAGAGGGGATCAATGGGTGTGTGAGCAGTGGCCTTCATTTATTTATAAAACCCACAGTCACCGCTCTTCCATCTGCCATCAGAAAGAACCCCCTTCCGCCTCAACGCTCAGATGTTCCCTGCTGTTTGTTTAGTCTTTATTTTATTTATTCGTTCACAATTGTATCCCTAGGGTCCCCTTTTAAAACCCTTCAGCAGCTCCCCAGCGCCCTCGGGACAAACACCAACCGCATGAGTTTGCTATCGCTGCCATGACGAACCCCGCAGACTGGGCATAACCGGCAGGAGTTCTCCATTGTCTCGGTTCCAGAGGCCGAGGTCGGCCACCACACCTCCTCAGAGCCTCTCTCCTCAGGGTGCGGACAGCCGTCTTCTCCCCGCGTCTTCACATCATCTTTTCTCTACGTGTGTCCACCTCCACATTTCCCCTTTTTTATACGGACTCCAGTCCTATTGGATCAGGACCCACCTTCATGACCCTGTTTTAACTTAATTATCTATTTGAAGACCCTCTGTTCAAATGCAGTCACGTTCTAAGGTAACCACATATCAGGGCTTCAGCTTATGGGTTGTGGGAAATGCAGTTCAGTCATTTAAATGTCATTAAGGCCGTCTGTCACCTGCCCTCACTCACCTTGTCTCCTCTCCGAGATGTTACTGTGCCGCCTCGGGTGAACACCAGCGAGCCTGGCCCAGCGCCGGCTGGAACGCAGAGACGAAGGGTCAGTGTGGCTCAGAGAGGAGCTGGACACACCCTGAGGGAACCTCCCCGTGGCGCTGTCCCTTTTTATAAGCTGACTGAGGACAGTTTAGAATCAAGTACCCAGCAGCTTGAGCACTTCAGGGGACTGTGGTGCCCAGCACTTGTGCATCAGATGGGCACGTGGCCAGCCGTGGGAAACAGAAAACCTGCCTTATCGTGGCTTAAACGAAGAGGGGTTTATTTTTCTCACATAACAGGAAGTCGGAAGGTAGATGGCTCCCCGGCAGCAGGTTCAGCATCTCGGAGATGCCCCTGGCCTCGTGGACATAAGGGGCTGCTGCAGCTCCAGACATTACAACTGTGTTCAGGCAGGAAAGACAAGAAAGTGGTGGAGGGGAGAAAAGTGGCTATTGGCTTCTTCCTATCCAGAAAGCCTCTAGCAGACTCATCTCTTCCATTGGCAGAGCTGTGGTTACTTCCGGTTGCCCTTATTAATGGCGCACATTGCCTCCATGAAGAAAATTGTTGTCCTGTTATAGGGGGGAAGGGAGGATGCGCTGGGCAGTTAGCAGTCTGTCTGCAGAGACAGCCTTCCTGTCGGCTAAGGACATTTGAACAATGGACCCCACAGGCTCACCGCCTTAGTAATGGTATTTAACCCTGATTCCCCCCCACCCCCAAATCTGTGGTTTTCTCAGAATCTTGGTCCTGCAAACATTAGTGCCCTTTAATGTCACACTCACGCTGTTTGTTCAATGAACAGCATTTGCTAGGCACGTGCCAGCAGTGGTGGGGGGCAGGGCCGGGAAGGTCAGCTGAGTCAGGGGAGGGGCAGCGCCGGCCGGTCCATGGGAGGTCTGGGTCCCAGCTCCACTCCAGCCTCTGGTTCTGGGGTCGTCAGAGCTGGCTTGCCTGAGCTGAAAGTAGGGGTTAGAGTCTGGCCGTCAAGGTCACCGAAGGTGCAGCCAGCCAAAGACCGTCCTGAGGATTCCAGCCCAGTGATCCCCAGCTGGTCTGCACCGCGGACCCCACAGGAAGCTTTGGAAAAGGACAGGGCTGCGGGCCCTCTGCAGCAGGGTGTGTGGCGACACCACCCTCGCTCTGAGCGTGAAGTCCGCCCAGAGACCAGAGGCCGCGGGTGTAGATTCTTGTACCCCTATTCTCCGCTGACGTGGGACCCACTCCCCGGGTTCCTATGTGAGGTGTGCTTGCCACCTGCCAGTCTTAGGTCACATGGCCGAAATCCACACCAGCCAGCATTTATTTGTTTGTCCCAATGAATTGTAATAATGACGACATCGGTCCCTGATTCAATTAGACTAATGAGGAGTGTTAATTGGGTGTTTGCCTTTCAGCAGCCTGAGTGGCTGTGGCCAGATTGCTCCTTCTCCGCCTCATTAGCTGCGAGCTCTTGGGGGCTGCCCCGCTACGGAGCGGAGGTGCCACGTGGGACCAGCTCTTCCACCGTAACGTGTGCCCCTGGGGCCGGGGCAGGGTCCCTCTGCAACACCCGTCCCGGCTCCTGAGGCTGAAAGGCTGCAGGTTCCGCAGGTTCCCGCCCTCACGTGGTTCCCGGGGACTGAGAGCCCCTCCTCCCACACTGAGTGCAGGCAGGAAGGACGCCCGCCAGCGGAGGCCACACTGGGCCGGCCGACCCAGGACCAGTGACCTTTAGTTCCCCCTTGGATTCCAGCTCAGGCCTGAGGGCCGGGCCAGGGGGCTTTCAGGTCAGGAGGAGGTGACGCCTGCAGGAAGGGTGTTGAAGCAGAGGGAACAGAATATGCCGAGGGTCCCATTCCCAGGCTGTAGGGTCAGATCTGGGCACATCCTTTTTACTTTTAAAATCCTCACCAGGGGATTGTTTCCCCCCTCCATTGCTTTTTAGAGAGAATGGAAGGGAGGGGTGAGAGAGAGAGAGAGAGAGAGAGAGAGAGAGAGAGAGATATCGAGATCGCTTGCCTCCTGCACGAGCTCTGACAGGGGCGGGGATCCAGCCTGCACCTGAGGTATGTGCCCTTGACTGGAACCGAACCTGGGACCCTTCAGTTCTCGACATGACGCTCTATCTACTGAGCCAAATCGGCCAGGGCAACCAACTACCTGTGCAGTCTGACTTCATCTCGTCCTGAAGTCAGACTTTCAAGCCTATTCCAATATCATTAGCTCTACTCTGAGCTTGGAATTCTAATTTAATTTTGAAGCATCCCATCTAATCCCATGCCTGTCTCTGAGCTGCTGTGCGTGTCACCCTCTTCCTGCCTGTCCTGGGCGGTGAGAGCCATCGTCATCGCCGATGAGGGTCAGAGGCCAGGACCCAGCCTCTTCACAGCCCAGCTGCCTGGGGCTGGACCGCAGGCTCCCAGCCCGGCATCACCCGGTCTACTGCCCATCTCTTCCACGGAGACAAATGAGGATGAGGGAGGGAGACGTGCCAATGAGCGGAACCACCAGCCCACCGTGCATCTGCCTGCGGGCGTGGGTCTCAGCGCCCAGGGTTCCAGAAGGCTCTGCTGGGACCCCCCACAGAACCAGGCACCCCGCTGCTTTTGTGCAGCACACCTTGGCCTCCTGGCATTTTCCAGGTTCAAGGTCACTGAAAAAGGGAGCTGCATGGGCCGTTATGCCATGCGTTTTACTGCCTGGAAACATGCCGCTGGAGGTGTTGTGAACTGTGCTCATTAAGGCATTAAAATTCACGTGACATTACTGTCCCCCTAATGCTGCGGGGCAGTGACACCCTGGGTCCCACTACTCTCTTTCAGTGCCGCCAGCGGCCAGGGTGGGTTTTGCCAACTCAGTGCAGACGGAGGCTGAGAGGAGGCTCAGAGGCAGAGCCGGAGCTGGAGTAGAATTCAGGCTTCCCCCTTGTCCGGTATGGGCCCCAACAGACCCACGGCCCCGCAGAGCCGACGGGGGTCCGATATCCCAGCGAACAGCAGCCCGGCACTCAGAGCAAACCCAGCTCCTTGGCCCGGCCTCGGCCCGTGGTTTCACCCGGCGCTCTGTGTCCCGGGCCCTGATCTCAAGGAGGAAGCGGCCTGGTGGAAGAGGCGGCGGAGCATGTGGGTTGAGTCCTGAGACTTGAGGAAGCTCTACCCCCCCCCACCGCCCCCCCACCCGCCTCTTCCTTTGTCTGCCAAGCGAGGCGGTGTCCCCAGAGTGCAGGAGCTCCTGGAAGCGCGGAGAGGGGCTCACTCTGAATGAGGAAAGGGGCTTTTGGATGCAGTTAAGGTGGGGTCACCCTGGTTTGGGGGGGCCGAAGTCCATCCAGTATGGCTGGTGCCCAGAGGAGAAGGTGATACCTGGACACAGACACACAGGGGAGAGGCCAGTGCAGCTGGCGGCAGAGTAACGGGCCACAGCTGTGAGCCCAGGACCCCCAAGGACCCAGGGCACCCCCAGGAGGTGGGAGGGGCGCCAGGACCCTCCCTGAGCCTTCGGAAGGTGCAGCCCTGCGACCCCTGGATGTGGGGCTTCTGGTTCCAGACCCCAAGATAGTGTGTTGTTTCCCACGCCAGCTGGTGGTACGCGTTGTGGCCGCCGCGGGCTCGCACACGGGGCCTCGCGGTTGTCGGGCGGATGGGACGGTGCGCAGGCCGTGTTGGCCCGGCTGATGCTCCGCGCCCCTCACTCCCGGCCGCGTGTCCCGGGCTCTGCCTCCTGTGTTATATGCAGGGCGCCTCTTCTTTGCCATTTGCATCTTGCCATCCTCTCATGCCCCCCGACCCCCACCCCTGCATTAATTCCTTCAGCGAGGGTCCTCTGACCTGATGTCCATCCTCCCTGCCACCGCCCCCCCCCCCCGCTGCCCCCAGTAAAGGAGTCTCTCCAAAGTCAGCCCTGGGGTTGGCACGCGGCCCTGCTATTTAGCAGCTGGTTGAACTCTGGCAAGAGCATTGGTCCGCTGGGGGCTGCGCCCCTCGCACTCGAGGGAAGATACTGGCTTTATCCGTGAGGATCTCGTGGGGACTGAGTGGTGGGGGACAGTTTGCTCAGCGTCTGGCCTACTGGAGGGGCTCCGTCCACGGGCGCTGCTGGGACTGCCGCTGCCACATCTTTGCTCCCCAGCGGCGTGAGCCTGAGCGGAGGGAGAGCGAAGGTGGCTGCGGCCCCGGGAGTCAGGGAGGGGCAGGCAGGAGGACTGCCAGCGAGGGGCGCCATCGGGCAGTGACTCCCGGTGGGCAAACTCTCTTTCCCGGGAACCCAGGCTCATCCCGCCCCATGGGCAAGCGGCCTGGGGTGTAGGCGCCCTGCTCCCAGCTCAGGTCAGGGGTCGCTCCTTCGGCCTTAACCCTCCAGCATCGCTGGCCGAGGGTCCTCAGCAAAGGAAGGAGGCCTGGTGGGTGGAAGGGGTGCCTGGGGGGGAGGCCCGGGATGCCTCCGGGTGCAGGCACAGTGCCCTCCCCGCACTCACCCTGGCCGAGCCTGAGCTTAACCGATTAGCAATCCGGCACAACCCCTCCACTCTGCAGCTGCCGCTCCACCCGCAGGACAGACTGGAACCCCGAGCCACGGGGCAGACCTGCAGGAGGGCTGCTGGCGTTCTGGCCTGACTGTCCTCTCTGCTGTCGCCAGGTGTGCATCGTGCAGAAGCGGGACACGAAGCAGATGTACGCCATGAAGTACATGAACAAGCAGAAGTGCGTGGAGCGGGACGAGGTGCGCAATGTGTTCCGGGAGCTGCAGATCATGCAGGGCCTGGAGCACCCCTTCCTGGTCAACCTGTGGTGAGTGCCCTGTACCCCCAAACCCTTCCTGGTCAGCCTGTGGTGAGTGCCCTGTACCCCAAACCCTTCCTGGTCAGCCTGTGGTGAGTGCCCCGCACCCCAAAACCACTGATGGAGCCGGATGCCCATGCAGGTCTGCCCGCCGACATCTTGTCTGTAAAGAGGAAGGAATGAGCCTTTCTGGTTCCAATGCCTTGCAGAGCACATTTCCCGATGAACAGTTTGTAAACTGCATTCCCGCCGAAGTCTGTAAGCGTGCGCTCAATTTAAGTGTTAATTCCGTTTTCTTACCTGATGCCTCTGAGGTGAGAATGGACCTAGAAGTTTTTGTCCATCTGAGGACACATGAATGCGATGAGAGTGTCAAACCCAGTCTTCTGGGGACTTGAACTTTTCAAAGCTGGTGAGAAGGACTCAGATGGCTGCCCAGTGTGGACACCCTGAATTCCAAATTCCGAGTCCAGCCCACAGGCCAGCCGGGACCAGGTTCTGGAACCTTCTTTCCATCCCATCCAGTTACTATCTCTGCTTTAAATTTGCTTCCAAGAAATGCCCCCCTGCCTCGGTGCCTGCGCAGGTGACACCCCCTCTTCCCGACACTCCGCCTCCCCTGGCTCCCCGGCTCCCTCTAACCCGGGCCTGGTGTGCCTTCTGTCCAGCTCACGAAGGCCTCGGGCCAGGAGCCTTCAAGAGCAAGGGCTGAGCCTGGGCCCTCTGCTTCTGGGAGTCTGACAGGGTCCCGCACGCCAGCGGGCGGCGCTGACCCAGTCCCTGAGCTGGGCTTGTGCTAGCTGCCTCCCTCCCCCTTCCCCCCCCTCCCGGGTGGGAGGGGCGCACAGTGAGGAATTGCCTGTCGGCTCTGGAAGAATGGGATGCCAGCTCTGCATCTCGCTGGCTGCGAGGAGGTGATTCATGGCAGCCTTGGAAAGCCTGACACAGCCCTCCTGCTTCGGCGATTTCGCTGACTTGCTCTGTAGCGGGTGCAGGCGAAGGCCGGGCATGGCTTGTCTCGTGACAACTTTCTTTGTCTCTAAAGGATGAGTGATGGGTGCTCCCAAGCCTGTGACGGCCCAAGTTGAGTTCTCAGAGCAATTTTTCACGCGTCCTGAAGCAGAGCTGTTTTGTACTCTCGGGCTTATGACAACCAGGACAAAGGAGAAAGGGAAGGAAACAATCGGACCCCGTGCTGGGGTGCGAGGGGGTCAGTGGGAACCCTGGAGAGGAGGGGAGCAGGATGGGGGCGGGTCAGCACTTGGCTAGGGGTCTGATCTCTATGCTTCTAATCCCAGCTCTGCCCCCTGCAGGCCGAGAGGCTGCTATGCGCTGATTGGTGTCCCCTCCCCCATTCCTATGTTGAAGCCCTAACCCCCAAGGTGACTGCGTCTGGGGATGGGGTCTCCAGGTCGTCCGTAAGGTTGACTAAAGGATAACTCCATCACAGGGATGCTGTAAGGACCAAAGGAGGCAATCCACAGCAAGGGCCCACACGGTCCCGGGCGTGAGGTGACCACGGCACCAGGGACCCCCTTGGGGCTGCTGTCGTGAGCACGTGTCCTTCAGGCCGGCCTCTGGCTGGACGACTTGCTGACTCATCCTCTCTTAGCAGGGAGGTTTTAGTACCAGGTTTTTATCCTGGTTAAATGGCAGTGGGTAGGTTGTTCACCTGTGTTTTCAGACTGTGTTTTCAGAATCCAGTTCTACTTCCTGACTGGTTATATTTACTAGACTAGCTGGTAAAATGTTTTGTTTAAAATAGGGCATGTGCCTGCCTGGCCGGTGTGGCTCAGTGGTTGAATGTCGACCTATGAAGCAGGAGGTCATGGTTCCATTCCCGGTCAAGGCACATACCTGGGTTTCGGGCCCCATCCCCAGTGGGAATGTCTGACTGCCAGTTTAGGCCTCACCCTGGGGACCAGGACTAAGCTGGCACTCGGACATCCCCCGAGGGGTCCCAGATTGGAGAGGGTGCAGGCTAGGCTGAGGGGAACGCCCCCATGCATCGAGACCTTTGCCTAAAGTAAGACTACATGAGGTGTTTAAAGGGGCAGCTGGGCTGGGCCGCTGGGGGCAGGAGTGGGGAGGACAGAGACCAGCAGCCCCGGGAACCGTGGAGGAAGGATACACGTCCTTCACAAATAATCGCCAGGTGCTGCTCATTCCCATGACAATAACCATCATTGGCCTTGACGATTGCTGTAGCCTCCCAACCAGCTGCCCATCGCCTGGGTGCCCTCCTCGGGTGCCTCAGTCCAGTCCGGCCACCACAACAGGTGCCCGGGCTTGTGGCTTAGCCAGCAGCCTTTATGTCTCACAGTCCTGAACCTGGTAGTCTGAGATCAGGGGCCAGCGTGGTCACTGTCTGATGAGCACCCTTTTCTGGTGTAGAGATGACTGTCTTCCTGTTGTGACCTCACCTGGGAGAGAGAGAGGGAGCTCTCTCTTATCTCTTAAAAGGGCATGAATCGTGCTCGCTTCGGCAGCACATATACTAAACATTGGAACAATACAGAGGAGATTAGCATGTCCCTGGGCAAGGATGACACACAAATTGATGAAGCATTCCATATAGATATAGATATAGATATAGATATAGATATAGATATAGATATAGATATAGATATAGATATACACACACACACACATACATACACACTAGAGGCCTGGTGCATGAAATTCGTGCACTCAGGGGGTCCCTCAGCCCGGCCTGTGCCCTCTCGCAGTCTGGTAGCCCTTGAGGGGTGTCTGAATGATGGCTTAAGCCGGCAGTCGGACATCCTTAGCACTGCTGTGGAGAAAGGAGAAGCTCCCTCCACTGCTGCTGCTGTGCTCACCAGCCGTGAGCCCGGTTTCTAGCCGAGCGAAGTGGCGCTCCCCCTGTGGGAGTGCACTAACCACCAGCGGGCAGCTCCTGTGTTGAGTGTCTGCCCCCTGGTGGTCAGTGTATGTCCTAGCAACCAGTTGTTCCACCATTTGGTTGATTTGCATATTAGCCTTTTATATTCTAGAGGCCTGATGCATGAGATTTGTGCAAGAATGGGCCTTCCTTCCCCTGGCTGCCGGCACCACCTTCGCTCCAGCTGGAGCCGCCTTTCCGCCTTTGCTCCAGCCTAGAGCTGCCTTTCTGCCTTCCCACACTGCCCAGAGGCCCAGAGCAGCTGGGGTGGTGTGGAAAGCCCCTGGCTGCTCAGCGCCTGCATATGCAAATTAACCTGCCAGCTTTGTTGGTTTAATTTGCATACTCACTCCTGATTGGCTGGTGGGTGTCATGAAGGTACAGTCAATTTCCATATTTCTCTTTTATTAGTGTAGCCTAGAGGCCTGGTGCATGAAATTTGTGCATGGGGGGATTCCCCTCAGCCCAGCCTACACCCTCTCCAATCCGGGACCCCTTGGGGGATGTCCGACTGCCAGTTTAGTCCTGGTCCCCAGGATGGGGCCTAAATGGCAGTCGGACATCTCTCTCACAATCTGGGACCGGTGACTCCTAGCTGCTCACCTGCCTGCCTGCCTAATCACCCCTAACTGCCCCCTTTGACAGCCTGATCACCCCTAACCACCTCTGCCTGCCGGCCTGATCGCCCCTAACTGCCCCCCTCCACCCTGCCAGCCTGGTCATCCCTCACTACCCCCCCCCCCCCCCCCCCGCCAGCCTGGTCACCCCACGTAGCCTGCTGTTCGGTCATCCATCCATCTGGTTGTTTCGGTTGTGACGGCCCCTGGCTTTTTATATATTAGGACTAGTAGGATAAAAAGGGCACTAATCTCGTGCTGATCACCCCCAAAGGACCTGATCACCCCCAAAGGCCCCAACTCAACTACTTTCACACTGGGAACTAGGACTCCAATATGTACATTTTTGCCGGACACAGACATTTAGTCCAGAGTACAGGGCAGATCTTACAGGTGTACACCTGAGCCCTCCCCTAGTCTGCGTAGAACCCTAGTGGCTCCCAAAGCCCATGGAGTAATGGTCTCTCCAGGCCCTGGCCGTGGACATGACATCGGTCCCTCCTCCTGACACCTGCTACCATCTCGCCACATGTGTGTCCTAGCCATCCCGCCCGGTTGGCGGCACCTGTAATTCATCTCGCTGTTGGCATCTCTCCAGACCTTTGCACATGCTGTTCCTTCTGCTGGGAACACTCTCTCCCCTTTGCCACTGTGAGGACTTCACCTCCCACGTGCTCATTCATTAAATAGGTGTTTCTTTAAAAGCTTCTGCTCAATTCTTTCTTATTTTTTTATTTTTGTTGATTTCAGAGAGGAAGGGAGAGGGAGAGAGAGACAGAAACATCCGTAATGAGAGAGAATCACTGATGGGCTGCCTCCCGCACGCCCCACACTAGGAATCAAACCCACAACCGGGCATGTGCCCTGACTGGGAAGTGAACCGGGACTTCCTGGTTCATAGGCCCACACTCAACCACTGAGCCACGCTGGCTGGGTAAATAGGTATTCATTGGGCTCATCGTGGGTGCCAGGCACTGTCTTAACATCTAAGGTCACAGAGACGAGCAGAAGTAGGGTGCCTCCTGCCTTCTTGGAGTTTTTGTCCGGGCGCCTCCTCCTCCGTCAGCACCCTGCGCACTGCCGCCACCACCGGCAGCGCCTTCTCCTGGACTCCGTGGCAGTACAAGCAGCTCGGTCACGTGTACCTGTTTGTATGTCTGTTCCCTCCCTTAGCGGTGAGCCGCGTGGGGAAAGGGACCACGCCTCATTCCTCTCTGTATTCCCGGCATCTGCCCTCAAGAAGTTAATGCATTCCCCATTTGTTAAGGGTTTACGATGCGCCAAACACTGTGGCAGATGCTGGTGCTACAACAGTGAGTGAGGCAGCCTTCCCCATCCCTACAGAGCTCACGGGTGAGGGAGGAAGACAGACCGACGGTTCGTTCTGCACCTCTGCTCTCTGACTTACATCTTGCGTAGTCACTGTCCTTGGAGTCCTGGGTACATTACAGATACACAGAGATTACGAATGTCCACCGTGCCCTGAGTCAGGCGATGCCCCGGCCCGTCTCCCACATAGAGATGGAAAATGCTTGTGGAGTTTTCCCGTTCCCGTTAGTCTCCATCGCCATGGTAACCCCCTCAAGGAAAGGGGACAGGAGGTGATGCTGTCTTGTCCGGGGTCCTTTTCTCACCCTTTGCTATTCCAGGATTTGTTGATGTCGCCGGTGACTTCAGCGTGTGCGTTCGCGATGCCAGGTTTATCTTTAAGTGACGTAGGTTTGTTATGCTTAAGGGCACAGGCACGGGGCTGTGCGTGTGGGTTATGCGATGGGTAAGCCTGCATCCTGACGTCCAGAAGGTCAGCTGGGTGGAGCGGTGCAAAAACAGGGCTCAGGGACAGCAGGGCCGGGGCTGGGCCCTGGTGCATCAGGAGATTTTGGTGGGTGAATGGGGGGCCCAACTGTCAATCGGGGCGGGTGTGGGGTTTGCCCAAGGTCATAGGGCAGAGCCAGGACTCACCTTGGACCCGCCCGCAGTCTTTCGGGTGCTCTGCTTCCCTGCTTTCTGCCCCAACGCGCCTCCTGCGTGTGCCATTGCCGTGACCGCTCCTCACGCTCTCCCGTGTGTTCTGCACTTGGACTGGGCTTGGCCCGGGAGCAATTAGGAAGTGTACCCCACACTTCCTGCTTCTTCATGGTGGTAGCACCACTGTCTATGGCCCACCACGAGGGCAGGGAGCCTGTTTCCAGGACCAGAACCACGTCTCAGCATCGGGCAGTGCTAAGCAGGTGCCTGTGGGGAAGTGCTGGCTAAACAAAGGCCTCCTTCCCCCCCACACTGGATGCGGGGGGCCATGTGGGGCTGCTCCCTGGGTCCTCACTCACACTGACCTGCACTGACCTGGAACCAAAACGCAATAGAACTGTCGGTTTCCTGAACCCAACAGAAATGATGTGGCCCATCTGGGCCCGGGCTGAGCAAGGGGGTTTCGACCCCCAAACCGCCTGACCCAGAGCACATTTGTGAGGAGAAGGCAGGAAAGTGACTGTTTTTTTCTCTTTTGTTGTTAGTTCTCATCGGAGAATATTTTCTCCATTAATTTTTAGAGGGAGTGGAAGGGAGGGAAGGGAGGGGAGGGGGCGGGAGGGAGAGAGAGAGAGAGAGAGAGAGAGAGAGAGAGAGAGAGAGAGAAACATTGATATAAGAGAGAGACATTGACTGATTGCCTCCCACATGCACCCTGACCAGGGCCAGGGATCAAACCTGTAACCCAGATCCGTGCCCTAGACCAGGAATCAAACCCTCAGCCCTTCGGTGTGGGGCCGGTTCCCTAACCATGGAGCACCACAGGCCGGCGACCTTTTCCGCGCTGGTGGTGATGGTGGGGGAGGTGCTGATAGCCCGCACTTACTGTGCACATGCTGGGTGCCTGGCACTGTGCTCCGTGCTTCCCACGGGTCCCCGTTCTTTCCTCACCAGGCTCTGCAGGTGGGCGCTTTGCTTCATCATTTCACAGGGAGACAACGGAGTGCCGCCGCCGCCGCTCCCCCTCCACGGCCACGCCGCCTGTGGCCCAGGCGCTCATTCACTCTGTTAAGTCCCCTTTCCGTGTCGGGCGCTGTCCTCAGGGCTGGCGATAAGTGCAGAGCCACAGACATGGCCTCCCCCGGGCCAGTATCACCTCTCTCAGTCTAGACAGGGAGACAGCAACCATCAGATAATGAGAAAAAGATGTGGATCCCTGACCGGTTTGGCTCAGTGGATGGAGCATCAGTCTGTGGACTGAAAAGTCCCAGGTTTGATTCCGGTCAAGGGCATGTGCTTGGTTGTGGGCACATCCCCAGTAGGGGGGTGTGCAGGAGGCAGCTGATCGATGTTTGTCTCTTATCGATGTTTCTAACTCTCTATCCCTCTCTCTTCCTCTCTGTAAAAAATCAATAAAATATATTTTTTTTAAAAAGAGAGAAAAAGAAAAAGATGTGGAATTCAAGGTCTGGCAAGCGTCAAGAATGAAGTGCCCAGGCAGGTCCGCGGCCGTGAACGAAAGGGACCTCGGCCTCCCTCTGTGGCATCAGGGAGACTCCCTGAGGAAGTGGCACCTTCCGGGTTTCGTGGCACTGATCGTGGACAGCAGATCCCCGTGGCAGGTGTCATTACAGATGGGGAAACTGAGGCTCAGAGAAGCTGAGTGAGGGATTGTGCAGGGTCCCACGGCGTACAGGGCGTGGAGCCAGGATTCGCACCCAGCTGTCTCTCGCCAGAACCTTTATTCTTCTGGCGAAGGCGGTAAAAGGTGTTGAATTGGGAAGGCATTTCAGAGTGGAGCAGACCTTCCGTGGGGGGTCTAGCCCCTTTCCTTCTGGGGCTGCAGTGAGCCACAGCCTTAGACTCTGCCGTCTGGCTCCCCAGTTTCCACAGAGCCCAGGGGGGTCAAGGGAGGTCCTGGGCGTGCCTGGGGCTGATGGGTTGACTGCCCTGGGGCCAGGCTCCTGTCCTGCCGCTCTGCATTTCCGCTGTGATGGGCGAGTGCTCCCCATCTGGTCTCCTTTAAGGAAGGGCTTTTGCTGCTGACCCATCTAAGTGGCCAGGAGCCTAGATCGCCTCCTGCTCTGTGGGTCTGAGATTCGACAGCCTCCCCCCGCCTGCTCTCTGGCTGAAGTTGCCTCCTGTATGCACCTCGACCATGGATCAAACCCACAACCTGGGTAAGTGTCCCATCACCAAAAGGCTGGGGGTTTGATTCCCGGGCAGGACACTTACCCAGGTTGTGGGTTTGATCCGTGGTCGAGGTGCATACAGAAGGCAACTAATTGATGTTTCTCACATTGACGTTTCGATGTTTCTCTCTCTCCTCCTTCCTCCTATTTCTCTGAAATCAATAAACATACCCTCCAGTGAGGATAAAAAAACACGATTGGGCCCAAGCATAGCCAAAGTTGATGAGCAGGGATGGGTGACCCAGACTCTGTGATCACATCAAAAAGATTTAGATGCTTCGTGAAAATCAACGTCAACTTGTAAAACCAAAGGTGGCACGTTCGTGGTTAAAGTGTTCCGTTCCACATCCATGGGCACGGCTGTGCCCCAGGCCATGATGAGCACCCCCGGGTATAGGAGAGGAGTCCTGGCTGCTCCCAGCACCACTCCCTCTCCCCCAGGCAGAGGCCGCAGCACCCGGGAGGTCAAGGGTTACGCATAGAAAGCAGAGCGTGGTCCCGTCTGCTCTCAGGGAGGGTGCTGCTCGGTCGACGGCCTCATGTGCTCCTGTGGTGAGAACAGTGTGAGCAGTGACGGTCAATGACGGTGTCCGTTTAAGGGCCACGTTGGTCCTGAGGGCAGAGTGGGGGATTTGCAAGGTCTTCTGTCTAAAATGGGGTCATCTTCTTAGAAAACCAACCCCAAGGGACCTCGAGGGACGTTCTTCCTGCTACTGGATCCCAGGCGATGCGTCCGCTGTGCCCAACTCCAGGGGCTGCACGTCTCATTCTCCCACCGCTCAGAAGCCTGTTCCCCGGGCCCGGGAAGGCCAAGGTGGAGCCTGTTGATCTCCCCTGTCCCCCACACCACGTTCCCTTCCTGGCTGTGCCTTCCAGGGTAACAGGGGTGGGTAGACGTTCCCAGAAATACGGGTGGAATGAACGGATGGATAACTGAGTGCAGAGGGCACGTCCCCGGCCTGCCAGGGTCACACCTCCGACCTGGCCCGTTTGGCTGCGCAGACAACTGGCGTTATCCTTTCATTCTCTCATTCCCGGGGGGTTTAAATCTTGGAATTGACTTTGAAATTGACCCGGTGCCTTTTGAGAAGTCGCCCTGATGCTCAGGTGTTTGGTTCCCTGGATCTTGGACCGTGGTTAGTGGTGCTATTCAATGTGCCAACAGTGCCTCATCCTCCCCGGAACGAATCCCACTTTGTTCTGTTTCACGGAGGAACACGTGCTGTTTTTTCAGCAAATAACGATGTCACGATGGCAGCAGCCGCAATATCGAAAGTCCACTGTGTCTTCTCTGTGAGTTGGTTTCGCTCTGCAGCGTGTGTCCTGTGCTGGCCCGTGTCACCCTAACCCAGGGGTGGGCAAACTTTTTGACTCGAGGGCCACAATGGGTTCTTAAACTGGACCGGAGGGCCGGAACAAAAGCATGGATGGAGTGTTTGTGTGAACTAATATAAATTCAAAGTAAACATCATTACATAAAAGGGTATGGTCTTTTTTTTTTTTTTAGTTTTATTCATTTCAAATGGGCCGGATCTGGCCCACGGGCCGTATTTTGCCCATGGCTGCCCTAACCGCTTCTCATGACGGACCATCCCTGCTCCACACGGTGCGAACGCCACACAATCTATATAAAGTGAGGGCGTGGTACCCAACAGGGTTCCATCTCAGATTAGCCGTTATCGGGATTATAAAACTCTGCTTCCCTGATCATTCGCTTAAGATATTAATTCCTAGAAGCCAATGCACTGGACCAGAAGGTTTTTGAGACGGACTGTGAAGTTGCACCTCGGATGGGATCCCTTGACCAGCATCTCTACGGAGGCCTTTTCTCCCTTCCTCGTCGGTCACATGATGGACAAAAAAAGATGGAACCTGTAGTCCTTCACGACACGTGTCTTTGGTTCCCAGCGAGATTGATTTATTTTATTTTTTTATTTTGTAGCAAATGATTGGCCATGAGTTCATTGAGGTCTTTGTGAATGAATGTTCGAGAAACTTACAGTCACTGTCTGGGGAAGATCGGGGCGGCCGGAGTGGCAGTAGGAAGGGACTCCGCACACGTTCAGCCACATGGTCCACACTTCATCCTGACCATCCCGGCGATGACATCATCCTGCCTCCCGAAGGAGAAGCAGGGGGTGGGGAGCAGGAGCGAGGACGAAGGAAGCAGTGGGCGGAGGGGCCACGTGAGCCCAGGAGCTCAGCCCTCACGTCCAGTCCGAACACCGCGTCCTCCCTTTGCGTGTGGGTGGCGCAGGTTTGGCGGTAGGCACGGTGGCAGCGCTGGCGTCTGTGGAGTGAAGCCCCGGCCGTGCACAGCGCTATCCGTGGTGGCTGATCCCGGCTGCCCTCCTCGTTCCGCACTCTGCACGAGGCGCCGCGAAAGAGAACCAGTCTAAACGCGCTGACGATCCCGTTCCGTCCACACCCTGGGGCCTGTACGGGGAGGAATGAGGTTTCTGACGAAGCCGGGCCAGGCACAGGCTTTGCGACTGGATGTTAATCTCGAAGGAGTCTCGGGTCTCATGCAGATCGCGCGGGGACGTTGTACTTCAGAAAAGGTGGCAGAGGCCCCTCTTCGGCCGCGAGTCCAGCTAAAGTCAGGGCGTGCGACGAGCATCTTTTCAGTTAAGGAAGCAGCTGGTTATCTGTGCAGAAGCAGCCCGGGGAGGCAGGCACAGCCACGCTGCGGAGGAAGTAGGAAGCCTAATGAGGTGTAGACGGGAGGGTTCCGTGGGGACGGGTTTAATGAATTTATTCAGCGTTTGCATTAGCATGTCTGCAGCTATGTGACGTGCTTTCCTGAACATTGGCAAACCTGTGGGTGGCCCCGGTCTTGCTTACATGATAAACCAGCTCCTCAAATGCTTCCTTGTGCCCCTGCATTACTGCGTGTTCCAAATTAGGGGAGCCCGCCATAGTCAGATTTTATTCTTCTTCTTTAAGTTATACTTCCTCTTCGCTGTCTTTGTTTTTTAACTCCACTGAGCTTTATGGTTAGTTAATTTGTTATCCTCACAGCATCCTTCCCCGGTGCTCAGCTCCTCGGGGCTCCCACACCAGGCGCTTTCAGGCCGCTGTCCAGGTCTTTGCACGTGCTGTTCCACTCTCCCAGCCCTGTTCTCCCGGTGAGCTCCTCTATGAACCACAAAACCCTGCCCACCACTCATCCATGAAGCTTTCTCTGATGCTACCGGAGTGATGCTTTGTATGAAGTTGGAGCTTTTCCTCATTCTCATAATGAAAGCTGTGTGTCTGGCTGTGTCATCCTGTCCCCTCTGGCAGAACGGCAGCTCAGAGCTGACCCCCTTTAGCGAGGCCCGTGGGGCCATAAGAATAGAGAGTCCCCCGACGGGGAGGCCTGGATTGGAGGGTCATCAGGTCATTGGCTGCTGGACTGGCGACAGCCTGTGGAGACTCAGTTTCACCATCTGTAAAATGGGACCAAGGTCTGTTTCTTAGATTAGTCTCACTGTGAGTGAGACGACGCCTGAGCGCTGGACGCATGGAAGATGGTTCGCTCCTTGGGGTGTGAGTTCATCTCCGGCTGCCTGTGGCTCTGCCTTTCCCCGCGCTGCTTTGGAAATTGCCTGGCTGTCCACTTGACGTTGAAATTCCTCGGTCCCAGATCTGTGTCTATTTTTAATCATCACTTTGTTGTCTATGTTGTAAGCCACCTACAGTCACCTGTGGAACTGGCTCAGATCTCCTGAAATCAGCTCTTCTGCCTTGAAAGTGGTTGAGACCACCACTGCTGGTCCAGGTCGGGGGCAGGGGAGAGCCAAGGCGCCCAGGCCTCCCACGCTGCCGGCCTCCTCCAGGGTCGGGTGATGGAACAGCCCTCAGGGATGCTGAGCCAGACGCGAGAGCGCTGCTTTATTGACATCTCGGCAGAATCCGCACCTCGTTGTGTGGTTCAGGTCTGGGAAGCTCGGCTTGGACTCGAGGCCGAATTGGAACCTTCTTCCTCCAGCTCAGATCTCAATGGGGGTCCACGAACCCACATGTGGCCTCAGAAATGGGAAGAGTCGTGGCGAGCAGACCCTGAGTGTACTTGCCAGCTGCCCCTCGGTGCTCTGACCTCCCCGAGGGCCAAGTCGCAGGGCCGGCTTTCCCAGTGTGGCGTGGGGACCCACTCTCCCTGTCACTGTCGAGTGGAGAGGAGGGCCAGGTGTCATCGCTGGAAAGCTCCCCAGATGGCCATAAGGTGCGGCCAGGCTTGAGAAACTGTTGAGCTGCTCAGCCCTTCGTCACCAAGCGGGCAGGTGAATGGTGCAGGGCGCGGTGGCCGGACCCGCCCCGGCCGCGTGCCTGCAGAATCGGCAGCAGGCTTGGTGTTGAGGGCCAGCGAGTGAATGCCAGGCTCTGAGGAACTGAGTGGGCGTCTTCTCCCTTTCAGGGAGATGTGGGGGTAGGGGGAGGCCCTCAGCCTTCTGCGGGGCTCTCTCCCGGGGATTGGATTGAAAATCTGTCTAGTGTTGAAGCAACTGGCTTGTGCTGGCGTGCCCCGGGCTGCTTCCTTCTCATGTGCTGGGGAGCTGGGTGTAGCCTGGGCAGATACCGTCTCCTGTCCTCATGCCCAGCAGAGAAGCCAAAACTCAGGCCAGCAAAGCCCTTTGGTTCCAGCGAGAGCCGTGCCTCCTCCTCTGGTGGTCAGTCCGTCAGAAATCCCTGCGGCCCCTGACTGTCCCTCAACAGAGAGGGCCCAGCAGGAGGGCAGACAACTTTTTGTGTGCGCACGTGTGTGTGTGTGTGTGTGTGCGTGTGTGTGTGTGTGCGTGTAATAGAGACAGAGAGAGAGAGTCTGCAGGAAGATGGTGCTCAATACTCATGCCCGGTGGCCCCTTGTTCTGCAGCTGTGCCGTGGGGCCCCGCTCTTCTTGGCACAATCATGTGGTCAGTGGTTGGTCCTGGTTCTCGCTGGGAGAGAACCCCCAGTTCCCCAGTCCTACGCTCACACAGAGGCATCTTCCAGAACACACTCACTGCCTGGCGGTGGCGGTAGCCGGTGGCCTGGCGGGTGGGGGCTGGCAAGGGGAAGCCTCGGGAGCTGAAACACGACTGGTGGTGAGTCATGCACACAGGCGCGGCGTGGCAGCGCCGTGGAGGGGGATATAATAAGGCCCATCTGTGGGGCATTTTTATAAACCCAGCTCCGTTTCCATGGAAACGGGACAGCATACGCCAGAGCTGTTCTGCAGGAGCCAGAGACCCACACCAGGAGGAGCGGAGCCAGGTGTCTCGGAGGGGACGGGTTGGGGCTCGGGCCTGGAGCGCCTTCATCTTCGAGTTCCCATTGCCTGTCTTCTCCCCCTCCTCTTCTGCTTCTACAACGTCTTCTGCTCTCTTCTCCTTAATTCTCTGTACATCATCCTCCCACCCTGGCCAGCTCCTACCTGTGCCACCACGCATCGCAGGCCCAGCCCATTCCAGCCCCGCTGATCCAAACGGCTGGTGGTGTTTCTGGTGTTCAGTCTTGGCAGGGTCTGCAAACCACGGCTGTGGGCTATACCCGGCAGGCCCCGTGCTTCTGTGAACATGGTGTTCCTGGGACACAGCCAGGCGTGTATGTGTGCAGTGTGTGAGCTGCTCTCACCTGACAAAGGCAGGGTTGAGAGCCCTAACGAAGACCTAATGGCCCACAGAACCTACAGTATTTACACCCAGCACCTGTCCTGACGCCTCTCTCCCCCACTCTGTCTCCATCACGTCCAGTTTCTTGGGGAACAAAAGCCCTTTGGATGTGCTCCAGGCCTAGGGCCTACCTACCTGGCCCAGAAGGGAAGCTAGGCCTTTGTTTTCTAGTCGATGGAAAGGGCCGGTCGATCATGGCTGCCCCAAGCACTGTTTTGAGACAGGGTTGGAGTCTGTCTTTTCTCCTCGGAAAAGAGAACTGTCCTTAGTCTCTGCTGCCTGCACGGGGAGTTCAGAGAGGGAGCTATTTGCCATATATTTATTGTCCCTCACCTGCACACTTCCTTTCATTTTCATTTCATTTTCTCTCCCTCCCCTCCTTCTTTTATCCCCAGTTTCTTTCATGTATATTTATTCAAAAAGAAAACATGTTCTGGTTGCTGTTAGGTTACAGGCACTGCTGAATCAGTCAGGACAAGCTACACCCTGCTGCAGTAACAACCCTCCCCACCCCCAATTCTCAGTAGCTTCAAACAGCAAATGTCTCTTGGCAGTTCATGCTGCAGCCCATCCAACCTGGCTTGGCAGAGGGCCCTGCTCCTTCCAGGGACCCAGACCTGTGGGGTGACGGTATGGCTTGAGCTCCGTCCAGGTCAGGGCCAGAGGGAAGCAGAGCTGAGCCCGGAGGTGACACACCCACTTCTGCTCACAACTCAGAACTAGTTACAGGGCTCCATCCAACACAAGGGGGTGAGGAAATGCATTTCCATCGTGTGCCTGGGAAGGAAGAGGAGCCAGTATTCTGCGCAGAATGAGGAACCACCCAGCACTGCTGACAGAGAGACAAATAAGAACCTGCCACAGGCTGGATTTGTTGAGTTCTTACCGACACTTGGTGGTGTTGTCACATTTGCTCTTCACACCCATGAGAGGTTTCCCACCTGCAGGTGAGAAAGCTGAGGCCTGGCAAGACTACGGGACTCGATTAGAGCCACTCAGCTGGTGGGCCGCGCAGGCGCGATGCCGGCTTTGGAGCAGGAGCTCTGTCCCACAGCAGGGAAGGGCCCGGAGAGTCATGCTGAGTGAAGTAAGCTGGTCGGAGAAAGACAAGCGCCATCTGATGTCACTTCCATGTGGGATCAACTGAACAAGATAAACCAACAAAACAGAAACGGACTCATAGACACAGAGCGCAGACTGACAGCCGTCAGAGGGGAGGGGTCTGGGGGCCTGCGTGAAAGGGCGAAGGGATTCGGCAGCACAAACGGGTAGTTACAGAATGGCCACCGAGATAGAGGCTGCAGCACAGGGAAGCAGTCAGTGATATTGAGAGACACATGTATGGGGCAGGTGGGGACCAGAGCAGAGGGAAACGGCTCTGTGAGTTACAGGTTTTCTAACCACGTGGCTGTGCATCTGAAACCCACACAGAATAATATGGAATGTGAACTGTAATTGAAAAATGCATTTTTAAAAAATTAGTTGAAAAAAGAATTCTGTCCATGATGCCACAAGGGCTCCCAGTCTTTCTCTAGCTCCGGCTTCGGATTTCTGCGTACGACGTCCCAGCCACTGGCGTGGAGGTGGGGCGGGGAAGATCCATTTAAGAGCTCACTGGCCACCCCATGATGGGGAGGAGAAGATGAGGGAGACCAATCCTGGCTTGATTCACCCAAATCGAGCCCTTGTGGTGAATCTGATTGTTTTGTCCTGTGTCGGATAAATTATCGTAATGCCTCACAAGCAATCTTCGTTCAAGGTGTAGAAACCACCTCCCCTCTCTGTTCATGACTCCCCACGACCTCCAGGAAAAAGTGCACATTTCATTGTTTGAATTTCAAAGTCCTGCCCAGTTGGACACTCATCCTCTTCCTGGCCTCCTCTCCTGGTTCAAGTGCCCCATCTCACCGAACTTGCACCCCTCGGTGCTTCTGTGGGCGCAGAGTTTCGGGGCAGAGAAGATGCACATCTGGACTGAGATCCTCACGGGAGGGTAGCGGGGGAGGGAGGGCTTGGAGACTGTCCAGGAAGTAAAATGTACATTTCTTTTTTAAAAATATATATCTTTATTTTAGAGAGAAAGGGAGAGAGAGATAGAAGCACCAGTGGTGAGAGAGAATCATTGATCTGCTGCCTCCTGCACACCCTACACTGGGGATCGAACCGTGACCGCCTAGTTCAGTGATGGCGAACCTTTTGAGCTCGGCGTGTCAGCATTTTGAAAAACCCTAACTTAACTCTGGTGCCGTGTCACATATAGAAATTTTTTGATATTTGCAACCATAGTAAAACAAAGACTTATATTTTTGATATTTATTTTATATATTTAAATGCCATTTAACAAAGAAAAATCAACCAAAAAAATGAGTCCGCGTGTCATAGGTTCGCCATCACTGTCCTCGTTCATAGGTTGACGCACAACCACCGAGCCACACCGGCCGGGCAAATGTACATTTCTTGACCGGGCCAACCAACAGACCAACTTCTGAACACAGTGAAGGCGGTAACAGTAAAGAGAGTAAGCTCATGCGTCCGCTTGATCTCCGTCCCGTTCTTATGTTCCAAGGAGGCAGGGCCCAGCCTTTTCGTCCCCTTGTCTCTGGTATGTGACCTTTTTGAGAATCAACTGCCTGGCACATGGTTCATGTCACTCAGCAGGTAGCTGTGAACCTGAACGGAGGTGATGCTGATGACACTATAATCATAGTAGCCATCGTCTATATGGAACACCTCCAGGGACCAGTCTCAGGAGAGATTCCTCATCTACGTGGTCTTACCTAACTGCCTACAATCCCTAGGAAGCGCATAGGAATAGCCCTGTTCTGTATATGAGAAATAGTTTGGGAACTTTAAAGGTCTGGACCAGAGTTGCAAAGCTACAAAAAAACAGAGATGGGAATTGGCCTCATAGCTTTGTGCTTCCAAAACTCGGACTGTTTCCTCCAAGGACAATGTTTCCATGTGCTGACAAAAGGAATTTAGGTCAAATATGTGAATTTTTAGAGGCCAACTGCCTGGTTTGGATGTAACGATTCATAAAAGGCTTAAATTATGCATCATTGAAGCTCTCCCATTGGAAAGTTAAAATGTCAAACTGTAAGTTTCTCTCTCTCTCTCTCTCTTGAGCCACGATCAGCGCAGCTAGAGAGCGGACGACTCCTGAGTAGGGGCAACGGGGGATTGAGAAAAAGGAAAAGAGACAGACACAGAGACAGTAGGGAAAGCTGGGACCAGGTGGGATGCTGCCCTCGGATGGAGAGACAGTGACTCAGAGCTGGTGCAGTGCATTTATTATATACAGCATGATTCCAGGAAGTTTTACTAGAGTTCAAGACAAAGGAAATTATGTGAAATCATGGTTAAGGATCAAGCTGCAATTCTTCATTCTTGTGGCTCCTTTGTAATTGTCACTCCTGGCTGAAACCCAGATAATTGCATCTGTTCCTGGCGCCTGGCTAAACTTAGATAATAAAACCCACCCCCTGGCACCTGAGCTAAAGGTCAGGCTGACAACATACCTGCCTCTGGCAAGGTATGTTTCCAGGACATGGCTCTGCCGACGCCACTGGACTCAGGCGACAATCAGCTCATGCGCCTTCCCAGGCACTCTCATCAAACACACTCCCACAGCTCAGCACCTATCCAATCTAGCAGCCATTTCCTCGAAAATAGCATCTTGTTACGTAGGGATAATGCATATGCAAATGCGGTTCCCTAAGTGCGATCAAGGAAAGGAATGGAGTATGGTCAGGCCCAGGCATGGGGCACTGAGGAAAGGGGCCCCATTTAGCAGTGCGCAGCTCAGTGAAGATGAATATGGGGAACCCCTGGCTCACTCTACAGGGAGCCATGTCCTTCATTTCAGGACAGGGAGCACCTCCAAACTGCTCAAGTCACCACACCACTCCGAAACCCAGTTTCCTCGTCTATGGAATGGGTACAGTAATTGTATCTGCCTCATTGAATTGTTGAGATGAAATAAATTAATGCATGTCAAGTGCTCAGGACAATAAGCAAGTTCTCAGTGGACATTAGTAATTTATCATCGTCGTCATTATCAGTAACTTTACTCTGGGATGGGCAGCGACTTTGGCGCCACGTGCCGCCTCTGCCGCTTAGTAACTGTGTGACCTCAGGGAAGTCCTTAATGCTCCTTGGCCCTGTGTTTCTCTAGTCAGTGTGCATGTATCTAATACCTTCTAAATGTCAGGTACAGCCCTGGCCAGTGTGGCTCAGTGGATAGAGGGTCGGCCTGCAGACTGAAGGGTCCTGGGTTTGATTCTGGTCAAGGGCACATGCCCGGGTTGTGGGCTCTATCCCCAGTAGGGGGTGTGCAGGAGGCAGCCGATCAATGATTCTCTCATCATTGATGTTTCCATCTCTCTCTCCATCTCCCTTCCTCTCTAAAATCAATACAAATATATATTTTTAAAAAATAATCATCAGGTACAGTGCTAAGCACTTTCCATATATTATCTGTCAGCTACCAACAACTTGAGATAGATTACAGATCCCATTTTAGAGATAAGGAGGCTGAGGTTCAGAGAAGTTAAGCAAATTGCCTGGTGTCACACAGCCAGTTAGTGGGGGAGCCAGGTTTGAGCCCAGGTCTTTCTGCTTCCAAAGCCTATACTCTTAACCACCTCCTGAAGAAACAGGTGGGTTCCCTACCTCGGAGGGTTCTTGGAAAGTCTTAACGAGGTCTGAAATGTCAAACACCCATTACAGGGGTGGGAATATAGTGGATGTTCAAACACGGGACTAAACGTACATTTTATCATTATGGTTAACAGCAGCAGCTTCTTCTCCTTCTCCTCCCTCTTCTATCCCCTCTCCTCCCCCCATCATCACCATCACATCAGCACCACCATGTCATCACCATCACTATCATCACATCACCATCAGCATCATTGTCATCACCATCACCACCATCATCATCCCATCATCACCACCATACCATCACTACCATCATCATCACCTTCATCGTCCCATCACCATCAACATCACCATACCATCATCATACCATCATCACCATCAGCACTACTGTCATCACCATCACCATTGTCATCATCATTGCCGTCATCATCATCATCATCATCATCATCCCATCACCATCATCATCGCCATACCATCACCACCATCATTATCACCATCATCATCCCCACCATCAACATCACCATTACCATCATCATACCATCACCACTATCAGCACCACTGTCATCACCATCACCATCATCATCACGGCTTTCTCTAGGTGCCCTAACCCATTGTGTATACCTTGCCTTCCACCCCGCCCCTCTCCTTTTGCCTGCACCACAGCCTGGTCCCTGCGTTCCCCGCCCTCTTGCCTTCGTCTACGCCTCTCTTTTTGCTCCACCCATCTTGGCATGTCTACCTCAGCCAGTCTTTCATCCAGATCACAAGCACTTTTCCATGGAGATTTTTCTTGTCCTGCCCTGGCCTCAAACTACATGTGAACTGTTGTGCTTTTGCATTCTTAATGGTGTGTGATATGAACTCTACTTGTGGGTTTATTGACTTGTCAGTCATTCCCTTACTGGAGCTCAGACGCCATGACGCAGGGAGCAGGTGTGGAGTTCACTGTCACGGACCCAGCCCCACCGGAGGCATAGGCAGGCATTCAGCAGGAGAGGAGGGCACTCCATACATTCCTCCGCCCGTTCCTTGAGCACCGTCACGCGACCGTGTGCAGAGGTTTCTGTCAAAAGGTTTGCCTGGCCAAGTAGGTTTTAGAAATACCTTTTCTGTCTCCACTGCTGCAGAGTCATGAGAATAGTGGTATGCCAAAGGCCCTGAGAAGGCCTGCGGCAAAGAAACCACTTTTTAAAAAAGAAATAAAAGAAATCACTTGCATTTTTTTAACCTGGTGAACTTATTTGCTCATCAATGTTCCCCTTTCCCCAAATGCCCATTACTCCCCTGGGTCTGTTGTAAGAAACGAAGGAGATAAGACCTTTCTGGTCCTAGGCTCATGGAAAAGATTTGTAATTATTTGGGGGGGGGGGGCGGGGCGGAACTTCCCGCAAGGTCCGATTTGTGGAAGTAAAGCTGCCGGTGGGGAGCAGGAGGAAGACGAGCATCCGCACCCAGCAGGAGAGGCCTTGTCAGCAATGGGCTGACCAGAAGCACTGCCGTCCCTTCAGCCGCAGAGCTCAGACCACCGGGGCCAGGGAGGAGCAGGGGACCGTGTGTCCCTCAGCTCCTGGGGCTCAGTCAGGGGCGCGGGGAGGCAGGGTTGGCCCGGTGATTTCTGGTGCACGCGTTGTGCGTTGATGTGTTTGCTTGCTTTGGGAAGGAGAGACTCGAATGTGGAGCCTCCCCCGGGCTGGGCGTCTCCCTCTGCTTCATGGCCCTGCGAGGGGGCGTCATCCCCTCCCGGGAGCAGTAACCCAAGCTGTCCTGTCTCACAGCTGAAAACACATGTCTGTTCATTTGCAGGGTAAACAAACTTGCGTTTTAAACTGTGAACCGAGGAAGCTCTAACACAGTCAGGTGGCCAGTCCCCCAGATGCGGTTTCTAGTTCAGTGAACAGGCTTTTCAAGTTCATTTTACAACCACCATGTACGCGGTACCTTCCCTGTTCCTTCATCTTCCTGATACACTTGGGAGTTCCTGTCACTACTCCCTCTGTGAGGAAACCGAGGCGGGAGGGGATGGTGACTCATTCACCGTCCGTGCGGCCAACGCCTGTCCCGCTCCGGGGTCAGGGCCGGGTGGAGTGTGCCGCCGCGGGCTTGTACTGAAGGATAAGGTCACCTGCGGGTCTTTGCCGAGCGCGTGCGGTGCGTTGGGCACTGTGCTGGGTGCTGCGGGCTGAGTGTGTGTGTCCCCAGATCCACATGCTGAAACCTAATCCCTCCTGGGCTGGGACAGGCGGTGGGGCCTTGAGGCCATGAGGGTGGCGATTGCAGGAGCGGGGTGAGTGCTCTTCTAGCAGAGAAGACCCCAGAGAGCTCCCCCGTCTCCCCTCCCACCTGTGAGGACCGGCGAGAAGACTGACATCTGTTGACATTTAAGACGGAACAACTGCAGCTCCAGATTCAGAGACACTTGTCCGAGGCCACAGCTGCCGAGTGGCCGCCCGGGACCCAGCCCAGGCCGTCGGGCCGTTTGCCCAAGAAATGCTCAGACGCGGCCCCTCTTTCCCGACAGCCTGTGGCCTCGCTGTCAGCAGCTCTCAGGACCCGGGACCACAGGAAGGGAGCGAAAGACGGGGCGAGCCCCGCCCTCCCGTGGCCCCTCTGAAGAGGCTCCACTGGCCGGTGAGCAATCGCCCGGCACCCCCACGCCCACCGCCCTCTGCACCCTGGGGTCTAATCCAGACTTTCCCAGTGTTGTTATCTCAGCAAAAGTCACCGGGCCATTTCTCCCGCATTTGTCATCGTCCCTTAAAACCCGATAGGGAAGGAAGCTGCCCTGCCCGGCTGAGGCTAGGATGGCACTTATTCACATTTAGTTTGGACGTAAATGTCGTATTGGCTCTGGGCCGGGGCTGCAGGTGGTCAGGATAAAATGTGTGTGTGACACGTGACCCACAGGGGTTTGTGAGTGAGGCGAGTGGCTCCAGGGGGACACAGGCAGGGGACCTTGATCGTGGCGGGCGGAGGGTCAGCACCTGCTCTCAGAGGCCATATGCTCACAGCCCCCCCCCCCCCCCCCTCAGTCTCTCTCTCCAAACTGCCATCTTCAGCGCCCGCTCTGCAAGCCGGCTCGGACCTGAGCAGCATTCACTCCTTACAAAAAGCAGTAAGGGGCCATTGAAGCGGCACCTCGCTTCTCAGACATTCTTATCCCTTTTTCTTCCCTTTTGATTGAATTCTTGTCTCCTGCCTCCTTCTCCTCCCCCCTCCCACCCGCCCCCCATCGGTACAATAGCAAACCCTGGTGGTTCTGCGGGCTCCTGACTCCTCCACGCCCCTCACCGAGCCAGCCTCGTGCCCTCACCGTCCTGGCTTATGGCGAAAGCCGGCTAATGATCCCTCAGCTTTCACCCTCGGCCCCTGCCGTCTGCTCTCCATGGAGCCGCCAGGCTGAACTCCTAAAAGGCTTAAGTCAGATCATGTCAGGCTTGTTCAAAACCATCCTGAATCCGATCCGGATTCCTTTCTGTTGGGATTTGCGTCTATTAATACCGCCTCCTCCCTTTACCGGCCCAGCTTAGAACCAGCTGGGGAATGAACCAGAGAGAGGCAGGCAGAGAGCCAAGTGCCATGTTTATACTGACCAGGAGGGTGTAGAGGGACGCGGCCTGGGTGCTGAGCGGTGAGCTTCTAATGCCTCCTCAGCTGGACCTCCCCTACCCACCCACCCCCCGCCCACTCTGTAATCACAGACGTTACCTCCTTGGGCAATGTTTCCTGCTGCAACCCTCCCACCTGTATTCATGCCTTTTTACTCATTTTTAACAAGATGGTCTTTTTCCTTCCGGATGTATGGGGGGATTTATAAATGTTGAATATCTTCCTGCAATTTGTAGCTGGTAGTTACATGTTATGGTGACTTCTTTTATTATTGATTTTAGAGAGGAAGGGGGAGGAAGAGAGAGAAGCATCAATGATGAGAGAGAATCATTGATCGGTGGCTTCCTGCACACCCCCTGCTGGGGATGGCCCAAAATACCCTATCATGTGCCCTGACCAGGAATCAGACAGTGACCTCGTGGTTCATAGTTTGATGCTCAACCACTGAACCACACCGGCTGGGCTGTTACGATGACTTTTGATAAAAATGATCTTAGTTTTAATGGAATTAAATTACCAATCTTTTCTCTTTAAAGTTGGTGTAGTTCATGTCTGCTTTGAAAAAATCTTTCCCAACATAAATATAGGTCATATGCCATTTCCCTATATTTTCTTCTAACAGTTTTTGAAGTTTGGCTTTTCATGTTTTATTCTTAAATCCAAGAGGTTTCTGTGTGTGGTGTGAGGTGTCGATTTTTGTACATGGTGACATTTAGATCCACTTTCATTTTGTTCCTCAGATAAAACCCGTTGTTCCAGCATCATTTGTTATCGTCCCTCACGGGTTGAACACCCCCTCCCTTTCCCCAGCGACCTCATATCTGTGGTCTGTTTCTGGGTTGTCTGTTCTGTTCCTACGGTCTGTTTGTCCAGCCACGCACCACGGTCCCACGGTGTGAATTAATACAACCCGATGATGTGTGTGAAAATTAAGAAGACATGGGAGCTCTCTCGTGACCCCATGAGTAGCAGACAGTCTGCCTTGAGCTCTCTGGCCTTTCCTCTTAGTCTTCTAAGGAGAGAACTCAGTGTTCCCTTTTCCTTCATAAGGAGATTGTTTTCACTATTCTCTTATATTTTATGCATATTTGCGAGTACGCCAAGTTTATGTGTTTATTATGAGAAATATGTGAACAAAGCGCTAACGTTTGTACAGAAAGCAAGGTAATATTTTCATCTGGGGAGACACTGTGTCTCTAAACCACGTACACACATAGTTCTTTTCCGCTTCAGAGATGAGCAGTAACAATCCCTGGGAAGGGTTGTATCCTCCATTCCAGACTGGGGCCCAGAGCCGTCGGGGAACAGAGGATGTATTTAAAAAAATGCCGAGTATTCCAGGCCCTGTGGACGGGAGCATCTATGGGATCATCATCCATACTTATTCTAGGAGCAGACAGTGACGTGGGGTGCGTGGAGTCCTTTCCTTTCTCCAGTGGGCCGGGCACTTGGGGAAATCAGGGCTCCACTGGGTTCTAAGTCAAGAGGGGCCCATCTGGGAGTCTGTCCGGGTGCTACCGCCACAAGCTGCTGCCTGATGCTAACAATAGGAAGGAGCAAAGGGGAGGCCAGACTAGAAGTGTGGCCACCTGGGCAGCTTCATCAGGAAGCTGCAACTCCCCCTCCCCAGGGAGCCTCCGGTCCATTCCTTGCACATCACAGGGGCAGGGACTGGATTGAGGGGGAAGATAGGCGCATGTGCAGTGAGGTCAGGATGGCGTAGGGGAAGTGCTTGTCTGTCAGTCTAACCTGGGAACAAAGAGATATTGGCCAGAGGGGTGGAGCCAACGCAAGCCCCGCGGACATGGGGGAACGCATCATCCCCAGAACCAAGGAATTCCCCCTCCTGTCCCTCTCGCTTTGCTCCTGCTCGCCTGCTCCTGCTTGTTCCGTGGCCCACGCTAGCCCTCCATGCTCCGTGACCCATGACCGCGCAGACCCCACATGCAGTGGATGCGGCTGGAAACGCAGGCTGAGCCAGCCCAGGACTGTGCAAATGGAGCGGGAGCTCTGGGTAGTGGCTTCCATCCCAGCCTGGAGGACAACAAAGCGGGGCTTTTCCTTGGCGGGAAGGAGGGAGAAGGGCCTTGGGAACTCAGGGGCTTGGTGCCACATAAATAAAGCTTTCCAGGATGCCTCATCCTCCCGCGGCTCCCCAGGAGCCCACTTACATCAGCAGCAGGCGGGGCACAGAGCACCCCGCGGACAGCACAGGCCGTGCAGTCCACTGTGATTTCGAAACGGGGAGTCGTGTTGATTTCTGTTAAAGATTTCCGTTACTTCAGTCAGACTTTGCCTCTTTCCCTAATTCGGCTGCCGCAGCCGACGTCATTCCATCTCCTGATGGTTGTCTGCTCAGTGGGCTGCAATCGGGAGCCGGCGCGCACGCGGGGCACCGCACACGGGGGAGCGCGTCCCTTTGATTTCCGCGAGGCGGCTTCTCCCCAGGTCGCCGGGAGACGGGAGACGGGGCTGCTCTTTGCTCCCTCAAACAGCTTCCCTCTTGGGTTTCATGGATTTCTTTATTTATAGCCGTTTACAAAGTCCTCGTGGCTCGGCTGCTCCTGCGTGGGGTGGGGGACCGCTTGTGGTTTTGATACACTTATCCAGCATCAGATCGCGTCTTACCCTGAGCCACTCAGGTGTCCGTTCCACTGCCTTCCACACCGCGGCCCCTCGGAGCGCACACTGCCGTCTCCCAGACTCTCGGGGAGGAGGGGGCTCAGCGGTCTGGCCTGGCTCAGGGGTCTCCTCGCCCGCGTCAAGTCCACATTGACTGACTGTCCACGCTAAGCCGGGAAGTGGACCTGCTCCGCGAGGAGCCACTGTGCCCGGCTCAGGTCCCAGGGCGTTCCGTTCCCGACTTCCCTAAATGTGAGGAAGTCCCCCCTGTCCCTTATTCAGAACCAACCCGCAAAGAATACCCGCCGTTGGCCCGGGTCTCGCTGCGTTGCTCATGGCGTGTGAGCACCTTACCATCACCCGTGGCTCTCAAACCACAGTTCATGACAGGGTCGGACTGGGGTGGGCCCGGAGGGTGTGCGTTTCTACCAGGTCTCTGGGGGCTCCAATGCGAAGATCTGGGGACCACACTAACTTCCGTTGTCCACAAAGAGCATCGCTTTCTCCCCGGGGTAGCTGCGGAGGGGCCGGCCATGAACCAAACAGGCTCAGCCTAACCCTCACGGAGCTTGTGTGCTGTGAGAGGGGGAGGGGCAGAAACTCTGAGAGGCAACTGGGGAACTGCATCTGGTCGGAGCGCCTCAGGGAGGCCCCCTTGCGGAGTTGGGTTTCCAGCCAGGACTTGAGAAATCGGTTGGCATTTGTGAGGCTGAGGAGAGGAGGAGGGGGTGGGAGAGGGAAGTTCTACTGAGCGCGCAGAGCCCCGGTGAAGATGAGGGCGTAATCCACACAAGACCATGGACAGCCGCCGGTGGCAGCACGTGGAAGGCAGGGCAGGGCCGGAGGAGCTGGGGGTCCTTGGGGAACTAGCGGAAGAGGTTCAGTTTGTAAAAGGAGAAGCCATTCCCCACCTGTGTGGCTAGATTGTTGAGCATCGACCTGTGAACCAGGTCAGGGCTCGATTCCCCGGTCAGGGCACATGCCCGGGTTGTGGACTCAATCCCCAGTTGGAGGCATGCAGGAGGCAGCCGATCAATGATTCTCTCTCATCATGGATGTTTCTATCTCTCGCTCCCTCTCCCTTCCTCTCCCAAATCAATAAAAATTTAAGTAAAAAAGGAGAGAAGCCATGAAAACCCCACGGGGTTTTAAACCAGGGGCAGCCGTGTGATGCTTGGTTTGTTAATTTGCATGGATTTGCTAATTTATGTAGTCAGTCCTGCTTGGAACTATTCCCGGTGCCTGTCATGGTTGGTGCATGGAGGAGCTCACATTCCCTTTGCTCTGTGGACAGCGAGCGTTCCACAAATATGAGCTCCACGGGGTGAGATTGGCTCATACACGTGTGTGTACGTGCATGACGGCAACTGGAGCTTTTTAGGACGCCCCTACGTACATGTATGCGGTGCCAGTCGATGGATAACTGGGGTGCAGCCAGCTCCCGGCTTCTCTGCGGCTGATTGTGAACAGCACCCTGCTGCTGGCCCCCTGAGCAGGCAGGAATTTAAATCAGACATTGCATCAATTTGGAGAAGGCATGATTTTGCATTCCTCCACACTTAAGCAAGATTATGATTGACTGATGTGATTTAAGGCTCATAACCACACCGCCGACCCACGGGACGCAAATATTTCTGATTCTCCCTTGCCAGGAGGCCACTCTGCATTTTATGAGGAAGAGGGGACGAGGGCAGCGAAGGTCAAGGGGCCGTGGGGGCGGAAGCACTGAAGAAAGCAGTTTGGGGAACAGTTTGCTGACGTGGAGGCGACGGGGAATGCCGGGTCCTATGTGCCTCCTTCGCGTGTCTTGAAGAGCAGTGACACTTGGCAGGAGGGCGTGTGCCCGGGGCATTGGTTAACATGTGGCTTCAGTCGCAGGGTTTGGCCCTTGTCCTCACAGAGTTTCTTGAGGCAGACAAACCTCCCAGCCACCCATTTCGGCACCTGACTTAGAGTTTTAATAATTTGGAGCAAAGGAGATCTCACAGCCATTGGACCTGGCTCCTAATTTTAGTGCCTGGACTAGGGGAAGGGCCTTTGCCAGAGCTGCCGAATAGAGGGAGGATGATGTGGGGGTTTCTCCTCCGGACGGGAGGGTAGGAGGCGCCTGAGCGTCCGCATCAGCTGTCTTCTCGCAGGAAAATAAGGCAAGGCCTCCCTTATTTTACGGCATCGTGAGGTTTATGTATCTCAGGCTCAGGCCTGCTAAGGCTTCTTTGTTAGGTGGAAGCTATTATTATTGTTGCTGCTATGTTTGAGGTTGTTACCTTTCCCTGTGCTGTATCCGTGGGTCCCGGGCCTTGTCCTCGGCCTTCCAGGGCTCTGTGAGCTGCTTGAATCTCACAGCTGTCATTCAGACCCAGCCCGGGGGTTGCATGAGCGACTTCTGCTGCATCCTGTTCGTTCACTCAGCCTGCGGCTCGCCCAGACCCCAGGGGAGTGGGATCTGGTGACACGTCCTCATGGGAATAATAGCAGACAGTTCTGTGTCCGTCTGTACCCCGCAAAGCTGAGCTGTGTTTTTAAAAGACGCCTCTGGCTGCTGCGTGAGAGAGAGATTCGGGGACAAAAGCAAGCGGCCTCTCTGGGAGGCGCCTGTGGTAGCCCAGGAAAGAGAGAATGATGTCTTCTTGGATCCGGTTTGCAATACATAAATGGGAAGTAGATGGATTTGAGATACATTTTGGAATAATGGGTTGGGTCTCAAGGGCGAGAGCTACAAAGGCTGGTCCATAGAATATGAGGATCCTTTTTTAAAAAAATATATTTTTATTGGTTTCAGAGAGGAAAGGAGAGGGAGAGAGAGATAGAAATATCAATGATGGGAAGGAATCATTGACCAGCTGCCTCCTGTATGCCCCCTCTGGGGATCGAGCCTGCAACAGGCAGGTACCTGACCGGGAATGCGAACCGTGACCTCCTGGTTCTTAGGTCGATGCTCAACCCCTGAGCCACGCCGGCCCGGCATGAATGTGAGGACTAACAGGTGAGAGTCCAGGAAAGCCCAGCCACACACCCGCCCCTGCCCCGCCACCACTCTGGAGCCACCAGAGCCAAGGTCTCCCTGAGAACTGTCCAGGGTCCTGAAGCGTTCACTCCGCTTCTGTCCATCCACCCAGGGCCTCGGGCTTGTGCCAGGCACCGTGTAAAGTGGGAGCATAGACAGGACAGGGTTCCCCCTCTCAATAAGCGTGCGGGCCCTAACCGGTTTGGCTCAGTGGATAGAGTGTCGGCCTGCAGACTGAAAGGTCCTAGGTTCGAATCCGGTCAAGGGCATGTACCTTGGTTGCGGGCACATCCCCAGTAGGGGGTGTGCAGGAGGCAGCTGATCGATGTTTCTCTCTCATCGATGTTTCTAGCTCTCTATCTCTCTCCCTTCCTCACTGTAAAAAAATCAATAAGATTTTTTTTTTTAAAATAAGCTCTCGGTTCTCATGTGGTGACAGACAGCTATGCAGGGAACCCCAGGATGGGGAGATGAGTGCTAAGACAGAAAGTATAGGAAGGGGTGCCTCACAAAGCCAGCTGAGGTACCATCAGGCTTTCTGGTGACGATGCCTCTGAACTGAAGACTGAAAGGCGAGTGACGGGTTTCCAGGCTCATGTGAGTCAGAGAGAGCAGTTTTCTATGTAGACAGCTCCCAGTAACAGAAACACAAGGGGCAGAAGGTCAAATGAGTACAGTCGAGGCTGGGGAGACAGGACAGAGCACCAGGAACCTTGTATGAGGGGCTTAGGAATTTCTGTTTCAACTGCAGACAGTGAGAGGACGCAGAGGTTTTTAAGTGGGGTGTGGGGGCATGGAATGAGTTAGGTCTTAGCTAGGTCTCCATGGGCGTGGGGTGGGGAACGGAGGCAGGGAGGGGCGTGAGGTCTCTGTTGCAGTCATCAGCTACAGTAGTGGCAGCGGGTGGAGAGTATAGGGGCAGCCTTTCCTCCCTCTCTTCTCCATCAGGTTGGTCCCCAAATGAGGATTTTTGCTAAGGTCTCATCCTTCAAGGGACTTATCGGGGAAGAAGCTGTTATCCTCGCTTCATGCCCCTTAGCGCCTCATTGGACTTCTGATGAGTGGGCTTCCCACATGCCGTATGCCTCCTTTCTCTATTGGAAGTAGCTGGCGTGTGGCAGGGAATGCTCCTTGCAGCGTTTCTGGCCCCTCTGCTCTCCAAACATCCTACCCGGAGGCTGTTGATGTCCTTCTCTCTGTTACTTCCTCCTTCCACAGGATGGTGGCGTAAGGGTCTGCTCTATAGATGCAACTCTTTTAAAAAAAACGTTTGTCATGATTTTTTTGGAGAGAGAGAAACATTGATGAGAGAGAAACATCGATCGGCTGCCTCTTGCACACTCCTACTGGGGATCAAGCTCACAACCAGGGCATGTGTCCTGACCTGGATTCAAACCGCCGACCTCTTGGTGCATGGGTCAGCGTTAAACAACCAAGCCACACTGGCTGGGCTAGACGCAGCTCTTTTAACATTGAACTTCCAGTGTCTGCTATTGCAAGGAGGTAATAGGTGGCACCCTGACTTTTGCCAGTAGAATAAACTGTATTCTTCACCTTACCTTACAGCCTTAACATGCACCCAGTATGTTTAATGGCCACGTATTCCTGAGATGTGAAGGAAGTAGCACTGGCAGGGCTTGGTGGTCAGATTCCTTCAGGAGACAGGAAGTAAGGGAAGAGGGGGAGTCGTGGGCACCTACATCTCAGGCTCAGAGGATGGCATTGTTGACAGAGGACATGGATGCTGCAGAAGGAAGCCATGTGTGGGTGGAGGGATAACTTACCCACCTGTGACATGGGCGGGCAGCAGGTGCCCTCAGTGCTTTGCCTGCGCCCCTGCCCGCCCCTCCCTTACCACTTGGCCCCCAGCGTTCTCCTTCCAGCTTGCTAGCACCTGGGTGCCATTTTTGGAGGGTTGCTCTCAGCCTTCAGGGACGACTTTGCCTCATGCACATGAAGCTGGAATTGCCTAAGAATCATACCCTCCCGGAGATGCCTGGGTGCCGATGGGGGATCCTCAGCTCCCTTGTGCCTCAATCAGGGATATTGGGGGAGTGACTGACATCATCTCCAGAGCTCCCCCCAGGGCCTCCCCTGGGATTTTGCTTGACCGCTCCTGTGTCCTTGGCCTCTTCCTTCCAGCCCAACTTCCATACTCCCTGATGGTTTTCCTTGGAACGCTGACAAGGAAACTATTTTCAGATCAAGCTCATCTCAAAATCATCTTCCGGGGAGCCAAAACCAAGATTAGGAACAATCACTAGTACTACTTCTACCACAGAGCCGTGAGGATTAAGTACAGCCATGCTTATAAAGGACTGTACAGCGGAACCTCAGATGTCTCCCATCTCCAACAATCCCCCTCTCAACCTGACAACCCTTTCATGCTGGCGCCTGTAGGATCAGCCACGCATCTCTCGGGCGGCAAAGGAGAGAATGTGCGAATCTGAGTCCGTTTCCCACTGTTAAAATCTCAGGGTATTGTGCTGTGAATATTTTCGTGTTGTTTTGTGTGTTTTTTGGGGGGTGTTTTTTTTTTTTTTTTGCTTTTGTTGCTGCTTATAATTATTGTTAAATTTTCATTTTGTACTGTGCCTTTTCTTTCCTTCTTGTTAAATTTTCATTTCCCTTTCATGTCCTTTTTGTTCTTAAAAGTGTTTATTTATAGATTAAACAGTACAGTAGACACTAAGAAAAGTTAAAACGGAATCATTTGGGGGTTTGGAACAGATTAATTCAACATACATTATTTCTAATGGGAAAAATGATTCTGTTTTGAATCATTTTCTGGAATGAATAAGTTCAAGAAACGAGGTTCCATTGTATTACTATATGCTTGACATATTGCTGACATTCAAGAATTGTTAGCTAATATTTTCTTTGAGGCGAGATTTTAGAAATGCCTATTTGAGGTGCTTGTGGTCACCCAGGTGGTTGTCAGAGAGATAGTGTAGTGTCAGCGGCCTCAATGTGCTGGGTTTCAGGACCCCCAGTGGTTCTCAACCTTCTGGCCCTTTAAATACAGTTCCTCATGTTGTGACCCAACCATAACATTATTTTCGTTGCTACTTCATAACTGTAATGTTGCTACTGTTATGAATCGTCATGTAAATATCTGATATGCAGGATGGTCTTAGGCGACCCCTGTGAAAGGATCGTTGGACCGCCAAAGGTTGAGAACCGCTGCCTTATACCCACAGAAATCATGAGGACTCAAGGAGTTTGTTTATGTGAGTTTTATCTATCAATATTTACAGTTTTAGAAATGAACACTGAGAAACTCAGCACATGTATTTATAAAATGTATTCTAAAATGACAATAATGAATCCCCTACATGTTAGCATAAATGACATTTTAATTTAAAAATACCTATTTTTTCCCCCAAAACAAAAATACGGCGAGAAAGTGCCATCGTTGTACATTTTGCAAATCTCTTGAATGGGTGGTTTTCTTGAAAACAGCGCTTTGTATCTGCTGACGCCTCAGTCTGTGGGGACGCGATGCTTTGAAGACTGTGAAGAGAACCGAACCTCACACAGACCTGTGGTTGGGGGAGGGAGGAGTATCCTGCTAGCTTTTCCCCGACGACAGTTTTGAATACTCTTCTCTCATATTGTTCCAAAACACGCCTGGGATGTCCTTAGTGATGAGCGGCGAGAGGGGACCTGGACGCACGTCACCGAACTCCTCACAGCCGTGCCTCACAGCCCTTTAGTCTGCACTGAAACCCAAGTGGACCTCTTAGCCACGAGTGATTTTGGAACATAGTAGGTTGGTAATTTGGAAAACAGTCCCTGACTTACTAGGATGTCCCAAGTGTCGGCACACCCCATTATACAAGATTTTAAAACCACATTTATTAGTTTCACGGTTGCCACTGGGTTGCCAAAGTGTCTTATTGTGTTTTGTTTTTCCGGAGAGAAGTGCTTCACGCATACTTCCCACTCGTCACGCGGGATATTAAAGAGACACGCATGGCCAAGGATATAAATATGACAAGGTTAATATTCTTTCCTGCCTCACCCGTGCCGTCCTGAGGGGAAATTGGCTCTTTAATTTGTTTCTGTCTGGTTTTGTTTTTTTAAATCATCATTAAAGGATATTTTTCCATTGATTTTTAGAGAGAGTGGGAGAGGGAAAGACAGAGAGAAACATTGATCTGAGAGAGAGACATTGATTGGTTGCCTCCTGCACACGCCCTGACCAGGGCCTGGACTGGGGAGGAGCCTGCAATCAAGGTATGTGCCCTTGAACACAATCGAACCCGGGACCCTTCGGTCCTCAGGCCGACGCTCTATCCATTGAGTCCAGCGGGCAGGGCTGAAATTGGCTCTGATTTACGTGCGGCCGTGAGAAACACAGTGGCTGCTGCGGCCGTCCGGTGCCACGTCTGTGATCTGCACAAAGGTGCCAGCGGTTGTACCCGCCGCGGCACATGCCGTCTGAGGACACAGTCTGAGATTCAGGAGGCTTCAGTAGCACTGCTGCCAGGCGCTCCCATAACGGTCTTCAATGATGAGCGGGTGCCGATGCCAGGGGACGAAGGCCAGCCATGTGCGCGGAGGCATCCGTCTGTGAAGCACATGCAGCCAGCGATCGGCTCACTCGCTGGGTACAGGGGCCGCTAAGTCTTGGGAGCTGGAACTGCTGTGGCTTCTTTTGCTGACCTGCCACCCGGCTGGCGCTCCGTGCTGTCGTGGGCACGAGGTTTATGGGACTCGGCGCGGTCGTTGGCGCCTCCCCTGCCGATGGGATGCAATCACTTATCCCGGCACTTGCTTCGGCGGCTTTTTCGTTAGAGTCTGAAAATCCGTAATAAGCAGTTTTTTGTGGTACTTTGCTAAAATACTCTACTCCCTAAAGCACAGTAAGAGAAATGACGAGTGCCTGCGGTGTTAAGGGGAAGGAACAGTCCGGTTTGTTTTCACTGTAGCCTTGTTTGTTTTCTGACTTAATTCTTTGGAGCGGATCCTTCGCTTCCATAAGTCAGAACTCTGCCATGTCGCTCTCGTCTTTTTCAGCATCTTTAGACGTAGGTGACTTAGCTGTGGGTGGAGGAGTCGAGGAGTCTAAATTTGTAAAGCTAATGATCAGTCCTTAAATATGAGAAAGAATATTGTAAATTAATGCACATTTATTTTACAGCTTGGTATTATAAAGTTGCAAAATAATGGTTTTAGGTAAGATTTAAATTGTTATATTATTTTATTTTCTAGAAACTATTTTGAATTTATTTTCTAAACAAGGGAAATCCCAGGATTTCCTGGGCGATTTACTGGGTGATAATGAGGTTGCAGATACGAAGAAGGTATAACCAAAGATGGCCAGTGAGGAATTCTAAGGACAGGCTGATCAGCTTTGAAAATGAACATGCTTATACCTCAAACCTACTGCGCACCTTAGGAAACTACAAAACGCAAGTATGCCTTTGTTTTAATTTGATGTCATCACATATAATGAGTCTCGGGGAAACTCCACTACACACTCATGAGAGTATGAAAGTTTTGGCAAATAAAGTCTTAATATTATAAAAACTAGAGACCGTGTGCACGAATTTGTGCACGGGTGGGGTCCGGCTAGCCCGCCCCAATAAGGGCCAATCGGCGCAGGTCTGGCCAGGGGGAGGGGTTGCAGGAGGTTGGCCGTGGGCCCCACCCCCTGATCCGGGTCGCGGGGGCGGGGTGGTGGGGGGGAGACCAAGCGGGGGTGAGGCCGGCTGGGGGGAGGGGCCGCGGGAGGTTGGCTGGCTGGCCCAGCCCCCAATCGGACTGGTTGGCCAGCCGCAGTGCGCATCATAGCTATTAGTCGTTCCGGTCATTCCGGTCACTTAGGCTTTTATATAGAGAGATAGATTTGGCCTATAGACACCTCACAGGGTCTTGGAGGTTCCCAGAGGAACACACTTTGAGAACTGCTGGTGTAGCCACTTGGACCAGTGATATGGCATTTGAGAGGCATCTGTATGGGTGTGCTGCGTGAGACAGTGCAGGGGTGGCAGCCTTTTATGCAATGAGTTTTGTTGCTGGAAATCTCTTCAGTGGCTTATTTTAGAGGGTTTCCAAAATCTGAATCTAAAGACCCCACGTCTTTCTATTATACCAGCCCTTGCCTAGTGTGCGCCCCTCCCCCTTCTACTGACGGTCTTCCTCATTTGGAGGGTAAGCACCATGAGGGCTGGAGTTTTATACCTGCTTCTTCCCTACAGTGTTCTTGGCCTCGCACACAGTAGGTACTCAGAAAAAGTGTGTCTGCTGAGTGGCTGTCTGGAGCTGGCAGAGTCGGGCTTGTGTCACGGTTCAGAGCCCCGAGCCTGGCTCCCAGCTGCCAGAGTCCGGTCCTGGTCCTGCCACCTCCTCACTACGGATCTGGGTCCAGTTACCTGCAGTCCCTGGGCCTTTGTTTCCCATTTGTAAAGTATGCGTCTTACGTTAGGAGGAATCTCACGCATTAACAGCTCTGAAGTCCTCAGGACGCTGCCAGGTGCAGGTCAGCACTCATGCGTGCAGCTGTCACTGTCATCTCCAGAGCCTCCTCCTGCCTTCTTCTTCCCAGTGGCCTCTGGCGTGCCGGGCGGCATAGGAGAGGCTGGGAAGAGGGGGTCAGGCACAGCCCCTCCCCCAGGAAGGCACACTGTGGGAGAGGTGGGTGCGCCCAGACTCTTTTATTTTTTATTGATTTCAGAGACAGGAAGGGAGAAAGAGATAGAAACATCAATGACAAGAATCATTGATCAGCTGCCTCCTGCAGCCCCTACTGGGGATCGAGGCCATAACCCTGGGCATGTGCCCTGACCGGGAATCGAGCTATGCCCTCCTGGCTCATGGGACCACGACCAACCACTGAGCCATGCGGGCTGGGCTAGATGTGCCCAGACTGTTTCCATGCAGAGCAGTGAGGGACGGAAGCCGAACAGCCCCGAGTGTAAACATTGATTCTCTGCAAGAACATCCGGTGAAAATGCCGCTGAGCTTTCCCAATAGTGCAGATTAGCAGCGCCTGTAACAAGTCCCATTAGGCGCCGGCACCAGGCGCGGCGGGACTTTCACACATTATAGAGAAACTGTAAGCTCCTGCCTCGTGTCAGACCCTGGCTGGGCACCGAGAGGGGGAGGTGTGGCCTGAAGGAGCCACCGCCGGTGTGGGGAGCAGGTGGCTGGTTAGGGGGTTACAATGCAGGTGACCAGCCCTGGACAGAGACACAAACAGGCCTCGCAGGGCCCAGAGGACCAGAACACAAGTGCCTGACAATCAGGAGCGGCTTCTCGGAGGAGGGGCCGTTCTAGCCGATCCTGCTGAGTTTCGAGGGGCCCCCCGGAAAGGGGGAGAAGCATGAGCAGCAGGTGGGAGCCGGGAAGATGTGTGGCATGTGTGGGAAGGAGAGACGTGTGGCCCATCAGGCGGGGTTGGGACACCGACCCAGAGAAGTACCCTGTGTCGCAGGCGGGTTTCTTGGGGCGCAGACGCTGGGTGGAAATTAGCAAGCAGGGGAGGGCCTGACAAGGGTGTGCCCTGGGGGCCAGCAGCTCGGACAGGGAGGGAAGCAGGTGGAGCAGAGGAGCAGCTGGCCGTGGTGTGGTCACAGTGAAGCTGCAGCCACCCCGTGGGCCCTCCTGCTCGTCAGCGTTATCCTGAGCGAGGGCGGCAGGGCCTGGTGTTTATACCCCAACCTGGCCGGTCAGTGGCTGGGACTGCCCCAGGCGTGAACCAGCGCACCTCTGTCTCCCTGGTGCCGGCACAGAGCTGGGCACAGTGGGTGCTACGTATTAGCGCAAAAAATCACCCTTTTCCACAGGCAGCGTCATTGTTCAGCGACGGACAGCGAGTTCCCAGGTGCTGCTGCCCATAGCCCCGGGCGGACGGGCGCCAGCTCCGTCCCGAGCTGTGCTGGACGCGGGCCGGCCCGGGGAGCCAGCTAACTGCACTCGTGTCTGCCAACAGCGAGAGTGGCCAAACGCGAGAGGAAATTGTCAACGGCGAGGAGGGGAGGGCGGGCGTCAGCCATTAGTGAGAGGCAGGGAACCAGCGAGCGAGGCTCCCGCTCACTGAGCGTCCTGGGATTGTCGCGGCCACTCATTCCGTCACGTTATTACACCTGCAGCTGGAGCCGCGTCGGAGCACGTCTGCCGCTGACATTGCCGCGATTCTTCGCTGTCAGCAGTCCTCGGGCTCTTTCTCCCAGTGACAGGCAGACCCGCCACCAGGCCTGAGTTTTATCCAGATGACGATGGCGACAGCAGTGACACGGGTGACACTAATGGCCACGCCCAGGCTGCGTGTCCACTGTGTTTCAGGAGCTGTGCGAGGGCTGCTTCCTACGACAGTGCAGGATTCTCAGCTTCTTAAGACTGGGTTTCGTTCCTGGCTTGGTTCTTGACTCCTGTGTGGCTTCAGGCAGGTTCCTGAGCCTCTCTGATCCTCAGCTCCATCCTGTGTAAAAGCGCATGCTCGGCATCGCTACTGTGAAGGTGGACACCAACGCCTCCTCTCTCCCCCGCCGGGCAGAGGCCAGTCTTCTGACCCACACCCTGCGTGTCTTTCCCACGTTCACGGACTGCTGGTGGCTCCCTGCAGCCGGCAGGACACGGTCCAGCCCCACACAATGACGCGAAGACTTCCTGCGCAGCTGCAGGGAGGGGGCTGGGAGTCACCGCCCGCCCCCCTTAGAGGACCGCAGACTCACCGCCCAGCTGCTGGGAGAGCCGATGGCAGGCAGTGCTTTAGACTGGCCTCAGCCAAACAAAGCCACCCTGGCCACAGACTCCCCTTCCGAGGAGGGAGGGGCTGTGCCTCCGCCCTGGGAGGGTCCAGCTCAGGGAGAGCAGGGGAAGTCTGGGGGGAGGTGGGGTGGTTGAGCTTGGATTATAGAAAGAGTTCACTCCACCACTTGCTAGATGATGGCATAACCTCTTTGGAGATGCACCAACCATGGGGAGAAGCAACAATAATGGGGGAGATGCACCAACAGTGGGGAGAAGCAACAATAATGGGGGAGATGCACCAACAGTGGGGAGAAGCACCAACAATAACAATAGGGGAGAAGCAGCGACAATAAGGAGAAGCAACAACGATGGGAGGTGGCAACAACAGGCCTCCCGCCTCCGTAGACAGCTTTGGGGTGGGGCAGATCTTCAATAGCTGGAGGATGAATCCTTTTAGCCCACCCTGGCCTCTGCAGCGTGTGTGCAAGCTGTTCCTGGAACGTGTGCTCAGCGCTGCCCTGGGGCTGGAGCTACTCCTATGCTGAGAGCTGAAATTGACCAAAGTTGACTGCAATTTACCATCCAAGCCTTCTCCTGAACTGAGCCCTTCAACAACCTGCAGAGTTCCAAAGTGGCCGCATCAGACGCCTCTACTGCATTTGCTGTCTAGGTGGGAGGTAGATTCCCGGTGCTTCCTGCGCCACAAGCGTCCCAGAATTTTTTAGGCTGGGTAGTGACTACACACTTTATTTAATTGTTACTTAGCAATTGTTACATATGTACATATACATATATGTGTGTGGGTGTATATATATAAATGAATATACATATATAAATAAATAGAAATATATAAATTTATATAAATATATTTCTGTTCTTTGAAATATGCTTAAATGACAAAAACGAACAAAATTAAAATTAATTCTAAAAACTAGGTTTTAAAAGGACTAGTGATCTGTAATAGAAAGGACTTAGAGAAAGGGGTGATTATCATAGAACAACTCCAAGGTCCTTGTATGTTTTTAAGAAAGAAAGTAGAGATTTTAAATTCAGTGCCTTGTTAAGTACGGTTATTTGAAATTTAAATGTTTAAGCACTAAAAGAGTAGAAATAGGATATAGAGTCAAAAGGGGACATAAGGAAACTTAGCAAATCGAATTGACAGCAGAATGAAGGGGGGATGAAGAACAAAAGCATGGTAGATAGTAAGCACTGTTCAAAAAAGGTAACAAAACATTCAGAATATATCAGCCACCATCTAGGCATAAGCACATGAGCTCACCGAACAGTACCCAAGCTCCCCGTGTGGGCGGCTGGAAGCGCTGTGTACGCCCAGCCGAGTGGCTCAGTCGTTGGTCATTGTTCTAGGCACCGATGGGTCACCAGTTTGATCCCTGGTCAGGGCACATGCCTGGGTCGCAGGTTCGATCCCCATGGGACACATAAAGAAGGCGGCCAATTGATGTTTCTCTTCTCTTCTCTTCTCTTCTCTTCTCTTCTCTTCTCTTCTCTTCTCTTCTATCCCCCTCCCTCCCTCCCCTTCCCTCTCTCTCTAAAAATCAATAAAAACATATCTTCGGGTGAGGATTTAAAAAACAGCTGTGTATAGCCTATTTACAAGAGTTACAGTGAAAAACATGAGGAGAATGACAAAACTGAACAATAATGGGATATAAACAGATATACACCCAAAAAAAGAATATAGGAAAATACTGATCTCGCAGCAAAAAAGCGTTTTTCAGGATAATGAGAATAACTACAAAATAGAAGGAAAGTTCACATTTCTGAACTCGGATGCTTTGGACATAAAACTGGACAATGTACAAAGCAAAACTCGCTGGAGTCACAAGGAAAACGAATGAATCAGACATTTGCCGGGAGCCTTCCAGCTGCTCTCATGAGCGGGCAGATCAAAGCGGCAGGAACTAACACACAAATTACAAGTCCAGCCGCTACACAGAAGTGCTCCCTGCAGGACACCAAGTGGGGAGTCAGCGCTGGGCGGGAGGCGGCGTCTGCAGCATGCACACGTGTCAGAAGATTGGTTTCCAATAAATAACAGCTTCTGCAGACTCTGAGCAGGTCCAGCAGCCCGGTAGCTAAACGGGCATCGAACGCGACCGGGAGCGCACAGAGGACAAGGCCCAGTGGCAGACGGATCTGGGAATGGACCAGCCTCTCTCATTATTATGGGCTCAGTCGTGTCCCCTCAAAATTCATATGTTGATGTCCTAACCCCGAGGACCTCAGATCGCAACTATGTTTGGAGAGCAGTTCTCTAAAGAAACAATGAAGGTTGCCCTGGCTGGTGTTGCTCAATAGTTAGGGCATCCGCCCGAGGACCTGAGGGTCACAGGTTTGATTCCTGGTCAAGGGCAGTACCTGGGTTGCAGGTTCAATCCCCAGCCCCGGTTGGGGTGCATGTGGGAGGCAACCGATCAAAGTGTCTCTCTCACATCAATGTTTCTCTCTCTCTTTCTCTTTCTCTCTCTTCCCCTTGCCCTTCCACTCTCTCAAAAAATTAATGGAAAAAAATATCCTCAGGTGAGGATTAACAAAAACAATTTTTAAATAAAAAATTTTTTTTAAAGAAACAGTTAAGGTTGAATTAGGGTCACCATGGGGCCCTAACCCCAGCTGATTGGCGTCCTAAGAAGAGGACATTAGGACACAGACGCACACAGAGGGACCGCGTGTGCAGGGGGAGGCGGCGTCCACAAGTCGAGGAGAGGCCTCAGGAGGAACCACCCTGCTGACATCTTGGCCTCAGACCCTGAATCCGAGGCTGGTCCTGTCTCTCCCTTTGCTGCGCGTGCCGGGGACGCCAGAGTCACGGCGTGGCCTGTGCCGGGAAGCTCGCAAGAACTTTGGCATGAATTGGACTGTTTTCTCCTGCTTCCATTTTCTTGAGTTCCTTTTTTATTTTTGACCTAATCTGTGGCTCACATGTTTTCAATTTTATTGCATTACTAGAGGCCCAGTGCACGAAATTCCTGCACTGGTAGGGTCCCTAGCAGCTGCCGGCTGAGTACTCACTCCCTTCCCCTGGCCGGCCCCGCCCCCTGGTCGAACTCCCGGATGACCTCCAGGTCCAGGGGACAATTTGCATACTACGCTTTTATTATATAGGATATGCATTTGCAAGTCATGTTTAATTTTTCTTGGAACAAGTTAATAAATTAATGTTTTTTATTTGTTTTATTTTTATGTTTTTAAATATATTTTTTACTGATTTCAGAGAGGAAGGGAGAAGGAGAGAGATGGAAACATCAGTGATGAGAGAGAATCATTGATTGGTTGCCTCCTGCATGATCCGGGATCCAGCCTGTAACTCGGTCATATGCCCCGACCAGAAATCGAACTGTGGCCTCCTGGTTCATAGGTCAACACTCAACCACTGAGCCACCACGGCTGGGCAATTAATGTGTTTTAAAAGCAGACATTGGGTCCTTCGTGCTGGTCTGTGTCAGTGTCCAGGCCCGGATGGATACCTTTCCCGCTCCCGAGGTCTGCGCTCCTCACGGTGAGCCTCCTCACCCAGCCACCACGCCAGCGCTCCGGGCAGGGAGGAGGTTTCTCACGGTGACCTGCCCTTCCGGGACTGCGTGCAGCACGGGAACGTGATTGTAACTGCGAATGGAGCCGTGGCACCGAGGCAGGGGCCAGCGCAAGCTTCAGCGAGAAACGAGAGGTGTTCTCTGTCCCCCGATAATAGCATCGAGTCTCTGGGGATGAATGCAGCCCGTGGCCCGGGCGGCAAGTGGGGGTGCAGCAGGAAGCAGCCGAGCCGGGCTGTGGCGCTCATCATTGCTCTGCGTCTGGCCTTCCTCTTCAGCATGCACCCAGCCTGCTCTCCTGAGAGCTCGGATGGAATGCGGATGAGAGGGGAGCGGGGAGCGGGGAGCGGGTGCAGCTACAATGTGACTGTAATGGGCGCGAGCCCGCCAGCTGCTAGAATACCAATCGAGCACCTGCGGGAGGCACGTGATAGCTGATGGCTGTCATTTCTTTGCAGCGTCTCAACACTTCTCCACTGGCAAGTGGAGAGGGGTATCAGCTCAGGCTCTGTCAGCTCCAGGGCACAGTAGCTTATGTCAGAAAGCACCGTCATGGCGACCTGGCTGGTTATCCAGTGGTTAGAGCATCAGCCCGTGGACCAAAGGGTTGTGGGTTCGATCCCGGTCAAGGGCACCAACCTCAGTTGCAGGCTCGATCCCTGGCCCCGGTTGGGGCGTGTGCGGGAAGCAACCATTGATGTGTCTCTCATGTCGATGTTTCCCTCTGTGTGTCTCTCTCCAACTCCCCTCTGTCCCTCCCACTCTCTCTAAAAATCAATGGAGAACTTATCCTCGAGTGAGGATTTTTAAAAAGCACAGACATGGCAGTCATTGCCATTTTGAGGACGGAAGAGCCCACATACCGAGCCCGAGGACAGCCTTAAACAACCGTGACATGGACTCACAGTGTCATAAAGTGGTGCCCCGTCCCAGACAGAACCGAGGCCGGGGGGCACCGCGAGACCTGATCACAACAGCGGGCGTTGTCCTGGAAACTTAGGCCCAGGTCTGGTGTCTGTCAGTTTCCTGTTGCTTTGGGGCGGGGGGCGGGGGCGGGGGGGACCTAAAACTGAATGAATGGCTTACATCACAGCCGTCTTGCTATGGTGCTCTGTGAGTGGACTGGGCTCTGCTGGGCAGTTCTCCATGTGGCATCAGTGGGGCTGCCCTGGGACACCCAGATGCCCAGGTGCTCACCCCGCGGCCGCCACCCCCTCCCCCCGCCCCCCGGCTGCTCACCTGAGGCTGTGACCAGCGCACCTTCTTCTTCTCCTGGCTTCTCCCCGGGGCTGGGGCTCTGGCCAGTTTCCGAGAGGCAGGAAGCAGGAGCTGCAGGTTCCCTGAGGCCTGGCCTTGGAATTGGAAGAGGATCACTGGATCCAGTGGTCGCAGAAACAAGCTGGCTGTGGGGAGGGCATGTGTGTGGGGAGCGTGTGTGTGTGTGTGTGTGTGTGTGTGTGTGTGTGTGTGTGTGGCGAACGCGTGTGTGGGGAGTGTGTGTGTGGGGAGTGCGTGTATGGGGAGACTGTGTTGGGGGGAGCACACGTGTGTGTGGGGGGCACGTGTGTGGGGAGTGGAGGAATTGTTGAGGGGGGGGCGTGCATCTCGGGAGACGGTGCCCGCCCATCCTGCAAACACTGAGCTCACACATCTACTGAAGACGAAGCGACTACCGACTACCATAAAGGGCCACTTGTCTGCCAGAGCCGGGACCAGTGCCCATGGCTGTCCCCAGGCCTCAGTTTGTGCAGCTGTGAAGGGGGGCACTGGCGTCCTCTCCTCCCTCACGGGTCTGCCCTCTGTGCTCCAGGTACTCCTTCCAGGACGAGGAGGACATGTTCATGGTGGTGGACCTGCTGCTGGGCGGGGACCTGCGCTACCACCTGCAGCAGAACGTGCACTTCCCCGAGGGCGCCGTGAGGCTGTACATCTGCGAGCTGGCGCTGGCGCTGGAGTACCTGCAGCAGCACCGCATCATCCACAGGTGAGGCTGCGCGGGCAGCGCCGAGGGCCTGCGGGATCAGCTGCAGGGGTGTTTTCCCACACTGGGTGTGTGGGAGCCGGCTGCAGGGGTGTTTTCCCACGGGGGGTATGTGGGAGCCAGCTGCAGGGGTGTTTTCCCACGGGGGGTATGTGGGAGCCAGCTGCAGGGGTGTTTTCCCACGGGTGTGCGGGAGGCCGCTGCAGGGTGTTTTCCCACGGGGGATGTGCGGGAGGCCGCTGCAGGGGTGTTTTCCCACGGGGGGTGTGCGGGAGGCCGCTGCAGGGGTGTTTTCCCACGGGGGGTGTGCGGGAGGCCGCTGCAGGGGTCTTTTCCCACGGGGGGTGTGCGGGAGGCCACTGCAGGGGTGTTTTCCAACGGGGGGTGTGCGGGAGGCCACTGCAGGGGTGTTTTCCCACGGGGTGTGCGGGAGGCCACTGCAGGGGTGTTTTCCCACGGGGGGTGTGCGGGAGGCCACTGCAGGGGTCTTTTCCCACGGGGTGTGCGGGAGGCCACTGCAGGGGTGTTTTCCCACGGGGTGTGCGGGAGGCCACTGCAGGGGTGTTTTCCCACGGGGTGTGTGGGAGGCCGCTGCAGGGGTGTTTTCCCACGGGGGGTGTGTGGGAGGCCGCTGCAGGGGTGTTTTCCCACGGGGTGTGTGTGGGAGGCCGCTGCAGGGGTGTTTTCCCACGGGGTGTGTGTGGGAGGCCGCTGCAGGGGTGTTTTCCCACGGGGTGTGTGCGGGAGGCCACTGCAGGGGTGTTTTCCCACGGGGGCTGTGCAGGAGGCCACTGCAGGGGTGTTTTCCCACGGGGTGTGTGGGAGGCCGCTGCAGGGGTGTTTTCCCACGGGGGGTGTGTGGGAGCCAGCTGCAGGGGTGTTTTCCCACGGGGTGTGAGGGAGGCCGCTGCAGGGGTGTTTTCACACGGGGGGTGTGTGGGAGGCCGCTGCAGGGGTGTTTTCCCACGGGGTGTGTGTGGGAGGCCGCTGCAGGGGTGTTTTCCCACGGGGTGTGTGTGGGAGGCCGCTGCAGGGGTGTTTTCCCATGGGGTGTGTGTGGGAGGCCGCTGCAGGGGTGTTTTCCCACGGGGTGTGTGTGGGAGCCAGCTGCAGGGGTGTTTTCCCACGGGGGGTGTGTGGGAGGCCGCTGCAGGGGTGTTTTCCCACGGGGGGTGTGTGGGAGGCCGCTGCAGGGGTGTTTTCCCACGGGGGGTGTGTGGGAGGCCGCTGCAGGGGTGTTTTCCCACGGGGTGTGTGTGGGAGGCCGCTGCAGGGGTGTTTTCCCACGGGGTGTGTGTGGGAGGCCGCTGCAGGGGTGTTTTCCCACGGGGGGTGTGTGGGAGGCCGCTGCAGGGGTGTTTTCCCACGGGGTGTGTGTGGGAGGCCGCTGCAGGGGTGTTTTCCCACGGGGGGTGTGTGGGAGGCCGCTGCAGGGGTGTTTTCCCACGGGGTGTGCGGGAGGCCACTGCAGGGGTGTTTTCCCACGGGGGGTGTGTGGGAGGCCGCTGCAGGGGTGTTTTCCCACGGGGTGTGCGGGAGGCCACTGCAGGGGTGTTTTCCCACGGGGGTGTGTGGGAGGCCGCTGCAGGGGTGTTTTCCCACGGGGGGTGTGTGGGAGGCCGCTGCAGGGGTGTTTTCCCACAGGGGGTGTGTGGGAGGCCGCTGCAGGGGTGTTTTCCCACGGGGTGTGTGCGGGAGGCCGCTGCAGGGGTGTTTTCCCACGGGGGGTGTGTGGGAGGCCGCTGCAGGGGTGTTTTCCCACGGGGGGTGTGGGGGAGGCCGCTGCAGGGGTGTTTTCCCACGGGGGTGTGCGGGAGGCCGCTGCAGGGGTGTTTTCCCACGGGGGGTGTGCGGGAGGCCGCTGCAGGGGTGTTTTCCCACGGGGGGTGTGTGGGAGGCCGCTGCAGGGGTGTTTTCCCACGGGGGGTGTGCGGGAGGCCGCTGCAGGGGTGTTTCCCCACAGGGGGTGTGCGGGAGCCGGCGGCGGGCGAGGGGGTTTCCCACTGGTGTTCTTTAGTCCTGACAGTGCATGGAGACCATAAAAAATAGTGCACTTCAGCCCTGCTCACCGTGACCTGCCTCGAGGCGCAGGCCCACTGCCTGTCACAGGGGGACCTGTGTGGTCCCTGCTGCTGGGCTGGTGCCTTTGGGAGGCTGGTGTGTTCTGTCCCTCCCGTCCCAGTTACAGCGACCACGTGCGGCGAGGTGGGGGGACGGGTTCTGCTCTGTCCCTCTCCCCCCTCCCCCCAGGAACCCACGCCGGGGATCTCGGAGGGTTTCTTCCTGGTGGGGAGCTGCAGGGCTGTGGGGACAGGATGATAACCTCAGGCTGCTGTGAGGATGGGAGATAACGGAGCACGTGCCTCGTTTGGGGTGTCCTGTCCCCGTCACAGGGTCCATTTGTTGTGTTTCCCCATCACTTCCCTTCTCGGAGAGTCTGGCAAGGCAGATAAAAAAGACTGAAATATTCATTAAGTAAAACCCAGTTTGTGTCCATCGGTTATGCTAATATGCATGCTTACAAGTTCTTTGGTTGCTGTCTAACGCAAACCCCCCCCCCCGCCATTTGTGGGGGCTTGCCCCGGTGGGAATGTCTGGGAGGGGGTGTCAGGCAGGGAAAAAGGAGACATATGTAAAATTTTAGACAATAAAAAAAAAGGAAAATAAAAATAAATAAAAGAGGGAAAAACACCCCCAGTGTGGAGCCTGGCTGTGCCACTTGCGGTCCGAGTCAGAGGAACGAGCTTGGAGGCCCCTTCAGGCCTGTTTCCTTGATCTTCACGACGAGACGAGCATGCGCCGCTCCCGGGCTGGTGTGGAGGCGAGATGAGATGCCGTCTAAGACGCTTAGTGGCTCGGAGGTGCAGGGGCCATGAAGGGCCTAGTCCCCTGGCCCAGGTGGCAACGCACGTGGCATCAGACGTACCTGACTTCTCGGTGGCCTCTCTGGGAAGTTTTGCGTTGAGTAGCAGGGCCTGGCATTTCACAGAGCTGGACTCGGGTGCGAGCGCTGACCTTGTCTTTGTTGAAGTTGAGGCCAAGTTCCCAGGATACTCAGTCTGGAAGGCAAATCAGGGTGAACAGTTTCGACAGTGGCCCCGGTGATGGCTGCCGTGGCACACGGACCGAGGGACAGGTTCCAGCAGGTGCCTACGTGCGCCACACCATTCACGCCTCACAACCGCCGGGTCTGCTGACCCCACTCGCGCTGCAGACGGGCGTGCAGATGCGGCAGATGGTTCGGAGCGAGAGCACGGAGAAGCGAGAGGATAGTGGACTGTCCCCATGAGAGAGAGATGAGCTCCGGAAGGGCTTGCATTCGGGGAAGAAGGACAAGGGGTTGGGAACAGGGCACCAGCAGGAGAACAGGGAGTGTGGAAGCAGAGGGTGGGGCGCGGGTTCTGGGGAGTTGGATGAATGAGTAAGGCTGGAGCAGCTGGTCCCTGGCCCCCTGGGTCCTGCCACCTCCATCCGGTAGTTCATCTCCTGGAAGCCCTGGTGCCGTCCGTTCTCTCCGCAGGAGCCTTGACGCTCGGGGCCAACAGGTGTCGGGCCCCGCGCCTGGTTCTGCATCTGAGATATTGTCACCCCGTCTGTATTGGCGTCCTACCGAGGAAATTGCCCTTAATCTAATGTTCCCTCCTCTGTGAGACCCACAGATCCAGAGTGTTTAAAAAGGAGAAGATGAGAGTCTGCTCTCGTGTTCTGGGTCAAGAGACTCTTTAATAAGATTCGGCTTCGCTCCTGTCATGACAATAATAACCGCATCTCCCCGCCTGGAGCCCAGCGCCTCAGCGGGAGAGGGGGGTCCGCAGACTCGCTTCCCGCTCTCCCCGAATCCACGTGGACCCCTCAGGCGCTTCTGCTGTGGCGCTGAGCTTCGGCCGTGAGCCCCATAAAGTGAAGGTTGGCTTTAGCACAGCGGAGCCCCTTCAGGACCTGAGACCCGAGGTCTGGACCCGAACCCTCATCCCTCCCGTCCGAGGTCCGCAGACCTCCAACCCTCATCCCTCCCGTCCGAGGTCCGCGGACCTCCAATCCTCATCCCTCCCGTCCAAGGTCCGCAGACCTCCAACCCTCATCCCTCCCATCCAAGGTCCGCAGACCTCCAACCCTCATCCCTCCCGTCAGAGGTCCGCAGACCTCCAATCCTCATCCTTCCCATCCGAGGTCCGCAGACCTCCAATCCTCATCCCTCCCATCAGAGGTCCGCAGACCTCCAACCCTCATCCCTCCCGTCAGAAGTCCGCAGACCTCCAACCCTCATCCTCCCGTCCGAGGTCCACAGACCTCCAACCCTCATCCCTCCCGTCCGAGGTCCGCAGACCTCCAACCCTCATCCCTCCCGTCAGAAGTCCGCAGACCTCCAACCCTCATCCTCCCGTCCGAGGTCCACAGACCTCCAACCCTCATCCTCCCGTCCGAGGTCCACAGACCTCCAATCCTCATCCCTCCTGTCCGAGGTCCGCAGACCTCCAACCCTCATCCCTCCCGTCCGAGGTCCGCAGACCTCCAACCCTCATCCCTCCCGTCCGAGGTCCGCAGACCTCCAACCCTCATCCTCCCATCCGAGATCCACAGAGCGACCGAGTGCTCTCCGGATGCTGAGCGTTTTGCTCGCCCGATTGGGAGACGGGACAGGAACTGAGTGGGGTCGGCCCGCAGAGCCAGGAGGTGCTTTTGGAGGCGACAGCTTTGGAGCTGAGACTTGAAGCAGGAGTAGGCGGCACCTGGGAAACGGAAACAAGACGGAACCTCCGTTTCTGAGTGCTCAGGGGTATCACTTGCCCGTCCGCCTGGGTCAGAACCAGTAGGATAGACACATGCATCGTGTACAGATTACAGAGGCGGCAGCTTCCAGGAGCTGCAGGGGAGTCCTCACAGGGGGCATCCAGAAGAGTTGTCACGTAGCTCCTGTCTAGCACCCAGCCAGCGCCCAGCCAGGGCCCAGCCAGGACCCAGCCAGAACCCAGCCAGGACCCAGCCAGCGCCCAGCCAGCACCCAGCCAGCGCCCAGCCAGGGCACAGCCAGGACCCAGCCAGGGCCCAGCCAGGACCCAGCCAGCGCCCAGCCAGCGCCCAGCCAGGACCCAGCCAGGGCCCAGCCAGATCCCAGCCAGGACCCAGCCAGCGCCCAGCCAGCGCCCAGCCAGGGCCCAGCTACAGCCCAGCCAGCACCCAGCCAGAGCCCAGCAATAGCCCAGCCAGCACCCAGCCAGGGCCCAGCTACAGCCCAGCCAGCACCCACCAGGGCCCAGTCAGAACCCAACCAGAACCCAGCCAGGACCCAGCCAGCACCCAGCCAGCACCCAACCAGGGCCCAGCCAGCACCCACCAGGGTCCAGCCAGGGCCCAGCCAGCACCCAGTCAGGGCCCAGCCAGCGCCCAGCCAGGGCCCAGCCAGAACCCAGCCAGCGCCCAGCCAGGACCCAGCCAGAGCCCAGCCAGCTCAAGACCCAGGGGGGTGGTATTTCAGTTCAAGTTCAAAGGCCGTCGGCTTGCAAACAGTTCTCTCACAAGGGGGAAGGTCAGCCCTTTTGTTCAATTCAGACCTTTCACCGATGGAGGAGGCCCGCCCACATTAGGGAGGGCGACTGCTCTACTCAGCACTGATTTAAATGTTAGTCTCATTCAAAACACCCTCACAGACATCCTGAAATAATGTTTGACCAAATATCTGGGCACCTGTGGCCCAGGCAAGTCGATGCATTAAAATTACCCATCACACCATCTACTCACAATCCCCACTAGGGTGGCTGGTCTGGGGGTTGAGCTGGAATTGTGACTGGTGGCGCCGAGATCTGAGGCGACCCCGGCTGCACAGCAGGCAACAGCTACATGGTCTTTCCTGCTCCTGATGCTTCAGCCTCGGACGGGGCCTTGCTGGGCCCTGCCTCCCTCCGACGTGGAGCGACTCCGCTGGCCAGCGATTTGGAAAGACTTACCAGCCACGCCTGCTCGGCTCTGCCCTCTGCGCGGTGCCTCTGACCCTGCAGCTCCTCTCCATGTGAACGGACCCCCCTGGCCCCGAGTTGCCCGTAGCAGGTGGCTGTCTCCTGGTTCCCAGGCCCAGGTCCCAGGCCCTCGGCCCTCCTGCAGAGCCTCGCCCTCCGACTTACCCTCTCCCAGCAAGAAAGCGGACATGTTGACCTCTAGCTGTGCTTTTGTTTGATTCCTCCAAGTCCTCTCACCCAGCTGGGAAGATCGGCGCTGTTTGCCGTTTGCTGTCCACTCAGATGGCGTTACACTCAGGTTACTAAGAGGTCAGCTGTGGAGGTTGAAGTTCAAGATACTCTGGAGAAAGAAGATTCCCAGGGCAGTGGAGAAAGTGTTGATGAAGGAAGTCAGAGGCCCAGGGCCAAGCCTGGACCTGAACCCCCGCACAATGACAGCAGCGGAAAGGGGCGGCAAAGGACCAGGCAGGGGAGATCCCGGCTGCACACACAGCCGCTCACGGGACAGGAGCTTCTGGAAGATGGGGGTGGGGAGCAGAGATCCACGTTTCCCAACTCACCACCACCCCAGGGTCCAAGCCCAGGGCATATCCTGCATCTGTCCATCCCCCGAGTGAGCCGGTCTGCAGAGAAGCAGTACCAGTAAGTCTCACACGTCTGGGCAGCCTGTGGCCCAGTCCCGGGGACACAACATTGACCGTCACAAGCCCTAAGTCCATGACTGTGTCCTTGTAAGAGACAGGAAAGGATGCATGGACACACAGAGGCGAGGAGGCCATGAAGACAGAGGCAGGGACTGGCGTGACGTGCCCACAAGTCAGGGAATGCTGGAGGCGCCAGGAGCTGGAGGAGGCAGGAAGGACCCGCCCCTAGAGTCCCAGGAAGGAGCTGGGCCTGCCCCCACCTGGACTTCGGCCTCCTGCCTCCAGAACTGGGAGAGAATATACTTCTGTTGATTTAAAACATCCAGTCTGTGACAGTTTGTCACAGCAGCCCTAGGAAATGCAGACCTTTATCATTTTCACCACATCTGCATACTCCCCACATGATCCTGTCTAATAATAGACAAATAGAAGGTAATTGACCGTACCTTCGCTACGCCTCCCATTGGCTAATAAGCTAGATATGCAAATTAACAGCCAAAAAAGATGGTGGTTAATTTGTATATGTAGGCGCAAAGCAGCGGAGTAAAGACTGAATGCGGCTCCGGCCGGGGCAGCGAAGGCTTGAAGGCGGCTCTGACCGGAGCGAAGGCCTGGGTCGAGGGTGCCGGAGGAAAACCGGTGCCGGCAGCCAGGGGGAGGGAAGGCCTATTGCACGAATCTTTTCATGCAACAGGCCTCTAGTCTATACTAATAAAAGAGTAATATGCTAATTAGATCAGATGTCCTTCTGGACAACCTTCCAGACTAAGCTGGGGCTGCGAGGGAAGCCCGGGTCCCGGGTGCCAGGGGGAAGCCGGTGCCAACAGCCGGGGAAGGAAGGCCTACTCTTGCACGAATTTCGTGCATCGGGCCTCTAGTCACTAAAATGACATTCTGGAGTAGACTCCGAGCATTTTGCTAAGATACACTGGTTTCAAAACAGCGCTTTGCAGTAGGCCTTTACAGAGGAAATAGCTTTGTTTGTCACAAATGTAGGTAACCATGAAAGTCAACACAGTGAAACCAAAATAACATTTCGAAGTGCCAGCTCGCGTGTGGCCTGCGGAAGGGAGGGCTCCCGTTCTCTGCTCTGTGAGGAGGGAGATTAGCAGGTGTCCACGTTGAAGAGACACCGGAATCCAGCTGAGACGCGGCTTGGACCTAATGGGACCCTCCGGAGAACAGTGTTCTCATCCCAGGATCCAGTGCGGCAGTATGAGGTCCCGTGTGCTTTCTGAAGTCACCACCCAACATCCGTGGTCCTCGCCATCTCACTTCGTGAAATCAGGGCGCCTGTCCCACTGCTCTCCAGCCCTCTGCCACCTCCAGCCTGCTTGTCCCGCCTCCTGGCCCACACCTCTCTGATCACATTGGCTGTCCCGCCTCCTAAGTTCTGTGCAGTTCACAGGGACATCCCTGCCCCCCCCCCCCCCCCCCCACTGAGCCTCCGCACAGCCGGGCCCAGGGCAAGTGCCTCCTCTGTGAGCACCCCCCCCCCCCGCCCCCCACACTCTCTGGACTCCCACCGTCTGGATGTTGGGTTTGCCAGCATGTCCCGTGTTTCTCCGTTTCCCTTACTTTCCGCCTCTGGGGCGTTTCCTCCACATCTGGGAAGAGTCCTGACGTCATCTCTCAAGCCCTCCGTGGATCGCTCGCTCTCTAACTGCCCTCTCTCACCCATCCTGTCTCACGGGCACAGGACCCCTCCTACCTCTCAGGACGTCCGTTACCGTTCTTTCCAGTTTCCTCTTCCCTGCGTTTGTTTCTGTTTCCTCGGACCTTTATCATGTGACTCATCTCTGGTTGTCATTTCGAAAGTTTTCCTCCAGTGGCTGCTGGTCACTGATGAGATGTTAAAGAATGAGATAGGAAAAGGCTGATTCATTGGATCCATTGGTCCGGGGGGGAGGAGGGGGGGGACAGAAGCATAGTGAGCATCAGACAGCAACAGCTGGGAGATGGGTTCCTCCGTGGGGTGGTCAGGCGGCAGCTGGCCATGCCGGCGCCTGCAGGTCTTCCCTCGGGGGCCTTCGGCGAATGGCCCTGACCTTGGCTTGGCTGCTGAGGATGTGGCTGCAGGAGAAGGGAGTTGGGGCTGGGGACACCACCAATTCTACCCTCCACCCTCTACTCCCCACCCCTCCACTTCTACTACCCTCCACTCTTCTCCCCCCACCCCTCCCCACCTTTACAGATGAGGAAATGGAAGTTCAGAGAGGGTGTGAGGCCCAGGGCTGGTCCGTTTCAGACAGACTTGAGGTCCCTTCCAGTGCTGACAGTCGGGAACTTGGCAACGTGCCCCGTGGACGAAATACAGAGAACGGGCCCTGAAAATAGCAACTCTTAAAATATGAATCCACTGTGATGCGCCACGTAGGGCCTCTTTCCAATCAGGGCGCCGCATTCCGAGTGAAATCAGGGTGGGAACTCCCTCCTGTGTCCCTGGGCCCTGCCCTCCGCCCTGGGGGTGGGGCTGGGGGCTGTTTGCGTGTGACCTTTGCAGCTGGAAGGTGCTGGGGATCTGGCTGCTTCGGATCTCTGCCGGGTTAGCACATGGGTCCCACCCCCGCATGCGTCACGCCGCCATCGGGAGGGAGTGCACCCCGGCCCCATCATGCCAGTCAGATGGCCCTGCTCTGGGGACATGGCAGCCAGACAAGAGCATGCTCTCTGGTTCCCAGAGGAATCTGAGCCCATCACTGGGCCCTGCGCTTTAGCGAAGCTCCGCCTGCATGCCCCAGGCTAAGAGTTCCCCCCAAATCCTCGGGAATGCGGGGAGCCCGTGCGGGCCTCTGTCTTCCCCTAAGCAGGGCAGGACTCCCAGGCCCCAGGGACGGCAGAATCCCAGCGGGCTGGTTGGGAACGCGGGCTCCCGGGCCTCGCCCCGAGTCTGAGGCTGCGGCTGGCCTGGGTGCTGTGGGTCACCGGGACCCTTGTTTCTGAAGCCACAGACGGCGGAGCAGCGCCGACAGGCAGGCGGAGGGGGTCAGCAGAGGCGGGCAGTCCCAGCGCCAGGCCTCATGGTGAGGATGTAGGTTTAGGTGCTTTAACAACGAGCAAAATAAACATGACTGAAACAAACGAACACATCCTCACCCTAACGCGTGGAGCATGTGATATTATCCGACTTACGGCTGGGAAACTGAGGCTGGGGGCGGGGCGGAGCCAGGGCCTGCAAGAGGCAGATTCGGGGCTGGACCTCCGCCTCTCCCATCTGCCTTCCCCCACGTCCCCCGCTACCCCCATGCACGTCAGCAGCAGCACGATTCTTTCTCTGGTGGTAAAATAGCCACCGATTTCCGTTTCACAGACGCGCCTCCTCCCCCACCAGGGTGTCTGTCTGTCCTCTTTGCTGCGTGAGATCCTCAGCATGGATCCCTCAGTGCCCAGGCCACGGGATGCCCACCCAGGCCTCTCTGGGTCCCCCTGACCGTCGGGAGCCGAGCCATTTCTGTGCTGGTTTCTAAATAGCCGAGCTGACATTTCGCGCTGAGTTTTATTTGGGGGCCGGGAATCATTCCGGAGCAAGAGCTGGTTTTATGGCCTCAATACGTCCTTTCCATCAAAGTGTCGTTTGCCCGGCTCTGACATGGTGGCCTTCCCCCCGCTGGCTGCTCCAGCGCCCTGTGCGCACCGAGCCCATTGGCAGCGGATGACGCAGGAGAGCTGAGATGCGATCCATGTGAAAAATAGAACCAGAGGACACGGCCGAGACCAGGCGGCCCCAGGGCTCTGGTAACAGGCTTTGCCGTCCAAGGCGGTTCTCATTAAATCCCGGCAGCCCGGGCTCTCCGTCACCTCGGATGGCTTTGCAGGAGCCTGTGGTGAGTCTCCCACAAAAGAGCTAAGTCATTTCGCTGAAAGCTCAAGAACCCGCGCGGAGTCCCCCAGCTCCTGGTAAAGGGCAGTGGGAGTAACCTGTCGTTTATTTCAACTCTTCTCTCGCCAGGGAGCTGTGCTAAGCCTCGTGTAAGTAGCAGCTCATTGCAGGCCCTGGGCAGCAGTCAGATCAGGGCTGCTGGTCCCAGGTGAGCAAGAGGCCGAGAGTGAGGAGGAGGCTGAGAGTGAGGAGGAGGCCGAGAGTGAGGAGGAGGCCGAGAGTGAGGAGGAGGCCGAGAGTGAGGAGGAGGCCGAGAGTGAGGAGGAGGCCGAGAGTGAGGAGGAGAAGGAGAGTGAGGAGGAGGCTGAGAGTGAGGAGGAGAAGGAGAGTGGGGAGGAGGCCGAGAGTGAGGAGGAGGCTGAGAGTGAGGAGGAGAAGGAGAGTGAGGAGGAGAAGGAGAGTGAGGAGGAGAAGGAGAGTGAGGAGGAGAAGGAGAGTGAGGAGGAGAAGGAGAGTGAGGAGGAGGCTGAGAGTGAGGAGGAGAAGGAGAGTGAGGAGGAGGCCGAGAGTGAGGAGGAGAAGGAGAGTGAGGAGGAGGCTGAGAGTGAGGAGGAGGCGGAGAGTGAGGAGGAGAAGGAGAGTGAGGAGGAGGCCGAGAGTGAGGAGGAGGCCGAGAGTGAGGAGGAGGCCGAGAGTGAGGAGGAGAAGGAGAGTGAGGAGGAGAAGGAGAGTGAGGAGGAGAAGGAGAGTGAGGAGGAGAAGGAGAGTGAGGAGGAGAAGGAGAGTGAGGAGGAGGCTGAGAGTGAGAGTGAGGAGGAGAAGGAGAGTGAGGAGGAGGATGAGAGTGAGGAGGAGGGAGGAGTGAGGAGGAGACGGAGAGTGAGGAAGGAGAAGGAGAGTAGGAGGAGAGGGAGAGGTGAGGAGGAGGCGTGAGGAGTGGGAAGGAGGCTGAGAGTGAGGAGGAGGCTGAGAGTGAGGAGGAGAAGGAGAGTGAGGAGGAGGAGGAGTGTGAGGAGGAGAAGGAGAGTGAGGAGGAGCAGGAGAGTGAGGAGGAGAAGGAGGAGGAGAGATGAGGAGGGAGGCTGCGAGTGAGGAGGAGGCCTGAGGCGTGAGGAGGAGAAGGAGAGTGAGGAGGAGAAGGAGAGTGAGGAGGAGCCTGAGAGTGAGGAGGAGGAGGAGAGTGAGGAGGAGGGAGAGTGGGGAGGAGGCCGAGAGTGGGGAGGAGGCCGAGAGTGAGGAGGAGGCTGAGAGTGAGGAGGAGAAGGAGAGTGAGGAGGAGAAGGAGAGAGTGAGGAGGGAGACAGGAGAGTGAGGAGGAGAAGGAGAGTGAGGAGGAGCACGAGAGTGAGGAGGAGAACGAGAGTGAGGAGGAGAAGGAGAGTGAGGAGGAGAAGGAGAGTGAGGAGGAGAAGGAGAGTGAGGAGGAGGCGGAGAGTGAGGAGGAGGCCGAGAGTGAGGAGGAGGCGAGAGTGGGGAGGAAGCTGGAGAGTGAGGAGGAGAAGGAGAGTGAGGAGGAGAAGGAGAGTGGGGAGGAGGCCGAGAGTGGGGAGGAGGCCGAGAGTGAGGAGGAGGCTGAGAGTGAGGAGGAGGCTGAGAGTGAGGAGGAGCCGGAGAGTGAGGAGGAGGCCGAGAGTGAGGAGGAGGCTGAGAGTGAGGAGGAGAAGGAGAGTGAGGAGGAGACGGAGAGTGAGGAGGAGAAGGAGAGTGGGGAGGAGGCCGAGAGTGTGGAGGAGGCGGAGAGTGAGGAGGAGGCTGAGAGTGGGGAGGAAGCTGAGAGTGGGGAGGAGGCTGAGATGAGGAGGAGGCTGAGAGTGAGGAGGAGGCTGAGCCGGCCAGTGTGGCTCAGTGGTTGAGCGCCGACCTATGAACCAGGAGGGCACAGTTCGGTTCCCAGGCGGGGCACACCGACATCGCCTCCTGTCATTACAAACAGCCTCCATGTGCTTGCAGGCAGAGTTACTCTTTGATAATCCGGGAACTATGGCTTTTCACTTGAAGGGAGCTGTCATTGGTCGCAGAAGTTTAGACAGTTACTGTCAGTGAGTGGGTGGGCTTGCAGTCCTAAAACCGGTGGTTTGACCTTGAGCCTTGCAAGTGCGTGCACGTGGGGGACGGGGAACCGGGTGGAGGTGTCAGTGGAGCCCTCAGTGGCCATGCAGCTTCTGCACCCTCCTCCGTCCGCTCTCGCCGTGTCCCTGGGTGTCGCCCAAGAGTCTCTCCTACACCAACCTCTGCTCAGGCCCCTCCGGTCCTGCTGCCACGGGGCCTGCACCACCGCCTCTGCAAGCCCACACGTGGCCAGGACCTCAGTCAGGTGAGCCACAGTCCAGCCTCCTCACACCGGCTCGGCCCACATGGTACCTGACCCCCGGGCTGCCTCCAGCAGGAATCCTGGGGGGCCGGCTTAGCCAGCATCCTCCTCACCCTGATGTTTCCTCGTGGTAATTTCCCCCACCCCGCACCCCCCGCCCTCCCGAGAGTGAGGAGGAGGCTGAGAGTTCCTCATGTTGTGGCCCCACTGTGCATGTCGGACGTGGAGGGAGCCTGTTCTGCACCCACCCCTTTCCCGTGTCCGTGGTCCTGGGTATGGGCTCTCTTTCCCGTGGTAACTGCTTCCAGCCCTGGTTTTCTTCGACGGCGTCTGCTAGTGATGGGCCCCGTGCTCGGCACCAAGGCCCCGCCCTCACCAAGCAGGCCTTGAGGTGGCGGCCTCTGTGCTATGGTGACGCAGAGCAGAACTTTCCGGAAGCTCCCAGCCCAGATGTTCTGCATGCGGTTCACTGTATCGCCCTAAAAAGGCACCAGCAGGCTGTCTCCCTAAAGGGCCAATAAGAAATATTTTAGGCTCTTAGGGCCACATTAGTTTCTGTTGTCCATTCCTGTTCGTTTCTGCTGCGTGTGTGTGTGTGTGTGTGTGTGTGTGTGTGTGTGTGTGTGTGTGTGTAGTTGTTTTGTTTTGTTTTTACAACCCTTTAAGGGTGCAAAAGTCCTTCTCACTCACAGACACACAAAAACCAGCTGAGAGTAGCGTGGCTGTCTCCGACGGGGACAAGTTGCTGGCCCGCCCGGAGCCCCGGTTCCCGCGGCTGTGGGGTGGAGATGTGACAGTGGGAGGTCTGTCCCTGGCCAGCGGGGAGGGCTCATTAGATCAGAGGGGAAGTGTCCACACCCGCTGGCAGGACTCGTGCTCAGCGAGCAGTCACTGGGGGAGGTGAGAGGCCAGACATTTCAGAGTTTTCCAGTCCTGGCCAGTTGCTCTGATGGGGAAAATGAGACATTTTGGGGGGCTAGCAATCTGAATCTGTGCAGTAACCTAATGCACATTCTCGATAGCCCTTCTCCACAATCTGGTCTTGCAAGACCTGTTTACCTAAGTGCTCTTCCCATTTTACAGAGGCCATGAGCCATGAACCGCCTCCGGAGGGGCTATCAGCGCTGGCGCCAGGCCAGGCCTTTAGGTGTGGTCTCACGGCCCCCACCCCAACACACGGGGCTTTTTGCAAAGCCCACAAAAGGTCCGGAAGTCCCAGCCCATATTTGGGGGGCAAAGAAACCAAAAGGTATAAAGGGAAAGCTTCCTCCATATTGGCTGGCTCAGGATTTGGAGAGAAACAGTCTCCCCTGAGTCCTGTACTAGTACATGTGAAACATCTGAAAAGAAATGGGTTTTTCCTGTGTCTCCAAGTACTCCTGTGTGTTCTTCGGTAAATTCTGTAACAGCTCAGTGGTTAGAGCAGTGGTTCTCAACCTTCTGGACCTTTAAATACAGTTCCTCATGTTGTGACCCAACCATAAAATTATTTTCGTTGCAACTTCATAACTGTAATGTTGCTACTGTTAGGAATCGTCATGTAAATATCTGATATGCAGGATGGCCTTAGGCGACCCCTGTGAAAGGGTTGTTCGACTGCCAAAGGGGTCGTGACCCACAGGTTGAGAACCTCTGGGTTAGAGCATCCGCCCAAGGACTGAAGGGTTGCAGGTTCGATTCCCCATCAAGGGCAAGTACCTGGGTTGCAGGTTTGATCCCTGGCCTGGGTTGGGGTATGTCGGAGGCAACCAATTGATCTCTCTCTCTCTCTCTCTCTCTCTCTCCCCCTCTCCCTCTCCCTCTCCCTCTTCCTCTGTCTCTCCCTCTTCCCCCTTCTCTCCCTCCCTTCCACTCTCTCTAAAAAAAATAAATCAATAGAAAAATTATCCTCAGGTGAGGATTAACAAAAAAAAAGAAAGAAAAGAAAAAGAGAAAAAGACTATTCTAGAAAAAAAATTCACACCATCTCCTTGCAGTTCCAGGAAAGAGAAGGGAGTGAGGGCACAGGCAGCCCATGGTCACAGTAGCTCCTCTCCTGCTCCTCTGGCCGAGGCTGGTGCCCAGGCAGAGGAGCTGCTGGGGGCCGCCGGGCATGTCCCCGAGGGTCCCGTGTCCGGTGCTGTCGGCGGCCCCGGGAGCCCGTCTCAGCTTCTATTTTCTGTTACAGGGACATCAAGCCGGACAACATCTTGCTGGACGAGCACGGTAAGCCCAGGCACTGCAGCGAGGAGTGGGGGGCCGGGGGCTCTGGGAAGTGGGGGGGTCCCTGGTGGATGAGCATCTGTGTAAGTTTCTGGTCAGCGTCCTGCCAGGGTGAGTGGAGTCCAACGTATTTGATGGTGTCATGTCTGGAGACGCAGCTGTTGGCTTCCCAGAGAGGAGGACAGGGCGGAAGTGGGGATGATTTGGGGCTGGCGGCCCTGGGGGTTCAACCCCAGCTCTCCAGGGGTGACAGTGACCCTGTGACTGCGGGAGAGCAACTCGCCTCTCAGCCTCGGTGTCACCTGCCAAACAGGGAAGGTGGTGCCCGGCTCCCAGATCGTCATGGAGGCCACACGGGCTCGTGGCGGGCTGGCGAGCCAAAAATCAGTCATCAGTCACCATAACCCGCTAACCCTCCCCTCGCCCAGGCTCCTCAAACATTTGCGTGCCTTCAGAGCCTGGCTGGCTCATTAACCTGACTGAGTTGGCCTGAAACGGGTGGAAGATTCTGGGTCTCACAGCTGCCAGGTGCGGCCACTTGAGCCGGCCCACGGACCACACTGAGGAGCAGGCTCCTGCCGGGCTGTCCCCCGTAGTCTTGTGGGAATCTCCAGGGAGACGTGGTAGGAATCAAAGGCCAGCCCTGACTGCTTTGGCGAGCCCGGGGCCATCCTTCTGCGTCAGCCCCAGGGAGGTGGTGCCCAGCCATGTCAGGACCACGGGCCTAGGGCCGGGCCGGGCCAGCGATGCACAGCGGCTGCCCTGAGAGTCCCCTGTGCAGCCTCCCAGGCTCCCCATGGGCCTCTGGACTGCTCCTCCGCGGTTCCTGCTTCATCAGGTGTCTGCCAGGCGCTGGACGCAGTGCTGCATGCACTATTTTATACTAGGGAGTGAGTGGCTTCCTCACCCTCCCTTTCACGCCAGTGCCGAAAGGAAGTATAGGAGCAGGCAGTTCTCCCAGGGCATGAGCCCTCCCCACCCTCATCCCCGATTTATGGCAGAGCCGCGCAGGCAGAAAGGCCATGTCCACTTGCAGCTCCGGGCGGTTAAGCTCTTGCAGGCTTGCTCCCGAGACGGAGGTCACGGAGGTCACATGCCTCAGCCAGGCAGCCCTGATGTGTGCCCACCGCCTGGGGCTGCCGGGCTGCCACTGGAACAGCTTTTCTTTGTTCCTCAGTCATTGTTGCCTCCCCCCGCCCAGCTTCATTGAGTTACGGCTGGGATTTAAAAGTTGCACCTATGAAGGATGGACAGCGTGATTTTTAAGGTGTACAACACGATGATTTAATACATGTGAGCCTTGTGAAATGATTACCGCCGTCAGGCTAATTAACACACCCGTTACCTCACACACCTTCCTTTTAAATGGGTGGCGAGAACGTGTAAGATTTACCCGCTTGGCACGTTTCCCGTAGACACAGCAGCATCATTAACGGCGGTCGCTGTGCTGTGCGTTACATCCCCTCACCATCTGCTAATGGCTCACAAACAGCTTGCAGAACAGATCACCCTGCGTGGCCATTTACGTAAAGAGTTTGATCATCCATCTCATTCAGTGTTTCCTCGGAGAACATGCCGCTTGGCTGCGTTTACGATGAAATATACACATAATTAAATAGATGCATTAATAATTCATTAATAATGTTTAAAACCTGCTGCTCGCCCAAAACCCACGCCTCTCACGGAGCTTCCCCTCCCCCAGCGTCTGCCTGGCTCTCTGACCCTCAGCTGGGCTCTGCCTCCCAGATGGCACTTCGCTGGGCTCTGGGATGTGGGGTCCCTTGGCCAGAAGCGAAAGCAGACTGAGACGGAGCTGGAGGGAGAGGAAGCATCGTAGGGAGGTGGGGAGAGGAGTTGAGGTGCTTTGGGGCTGAGGGCAGAGCCGGGGGAAGTGGAGGTGCACCGATGAAGGACTGCGCCCGCTTTCTGCTGGTCCCACGGGGCTGGGTAAGGAGCAACCCCGCGAGCCTGATGCGCAGGCAGGAAGGCCATGTCTGCTCGCAGTTCTGGGCGGTTAAGCTCTTGCAGGCTTGCTCCCGAGACGGAGGTCACGGAGGTCACATGCCTCAGCCGGGCAGCCCTGATGTGTGCCCACCGCCTGGGGCTGCCGGGCTGCCACTGGAACACCTGGGCCCGGTGGTGGCCTGGGGGCCCCCACCCTCTCCTCCTGGCCCCCCAACCCCCGGGCAGGCCGGCCTTGCATGGCCACGGTGGAAGCCAGGACAGGGCAAGTCCAATCACTCAGGCCTCCCCTGTGTCTCCTTGCTGCCGTCCCAGCGGGCCAGGCACGGCACGTGACCCCACCTGGGGCCGAGGGAGGACCCTGCGAAGGTGCACGGCCACGGGGGCGGCACTGAGGGAGAGAACATGGCAACCCACGCCCTGGTCTAACGCGGCCGGTGGAACGGAGGACCGCCTGCCAGTGGGCGGTTGCCCTTTCCCACGTGGGGAGCACATGTCCCAAAGGTGGGCAGAGACGCACCAGAGACAGGCGAGTAGCACCTGAGTGTCGTTGCCGGCCCTTAAGGCTCACTGACCTGCAGTGCTGTCCTCCGTGTCCAGGCAGGTGTCCCTGCATTTTGGGAGGCGTGGTGCCAGGCCCCCGAAGGGCACAGCGTCCTGTTGTCAAGGACCTCGGGTGCTCGGCCAGGGCTGCAGTCACTCAGGAGCTGTGAAAGGTGCTGCCGCACAGGCCCGCCCACACAGGCCAGTGCTGGGGGTGGGGTTCCTAATGATGCCGTGTTCCTGAGGGGGAGCTGGGGCTGAGGGAGCCACGGGAGAGCAGGGAGGTCACTCTGGCCCTGCAGGGTCAGTGCGGGGAGCGGCGGGGCCTGTGCGAGAGCAGCTCAGCGGGGCTGGAGGAGGGATGTCCATGTGGGATCCTGCAGCATGATGGGGTCAACACAGCGTTAGGGGTCATGCCATTCCAGAGGGCAAGAGGGCATCTCCGCCCCAGGAGGCCATGAAGACCCTCCCTCGTGGCTGTTTCTGACTTTCCACAGCTGGGCTGTGAGGTGGAGAACCACTCTATTGTCTGTATTCTATGCTTGACTGCTTCCCACTCCAGGCCACTGTCGCCTGCCCTGGTCGTCCCAGCATCCCAGGGCCAGGCACCAGACACCCAGGATAGCCCTCCCAGGTCCCCCCTCCCCCCACTAAATCTGTCAGGTACCGTCCTGAGGCCCCCACTGACCACAGCCGAGACAGGAGAGCAGAAGTGACCTCTGGGCACAGGAGCCCTCTCCTCGCCCTGCCCTGCCCCCACACGGTCTCGCACAGTTGTCCTGAGACAGGCAGTCTGGGTGGACCTGCCTCTGCTATTCACCAGGAGCTCTCACTCTCTGGGTCCGTGCCTCTAAACTTGTAATCTATAAATATTTTTATCATGCCTTCATTATGAGTAGATTTGTTTATTTATAGGTAATATGCATGAACCACTAAAAAATGTGTACTTTAAAACTTGCCCATAAAATAGACACCTATACTAATAAAAGGGTAATATGCCAATTAGACCAGACATCTTCTGGAAGTCCTTCCAGACAAAACCACGATGGCGGGGGCTGAGGCAGAGGCAATTAGGGGCGATCAGGCCAGCAGAAGTGCAGTTAGAGGCAATCAGGCCGGCAGGCAGAGGTGGTTAGGGGCGATCAGGCAGGCAGGCAGGCGAGCAGTTAGGAGCTAGCAGTCCCGGATTGCGAGAGGGATCCCGGATTGGAGAAGGTGCAGGCTGGGCTGAGGGACCCTCCCCTCCCCCGTGCATGAATTTCATGCACTGGGCCTCTAGTACATACACTGATTGGCCAGATTATTATGACCAGCCAGATTATTATGACCACCCCATCAGTACTTCGTTGGGCCACCTTTTGCCTTCAGTACTGCGGCGATTCTTCTTGGCATTGACTCCACAAGAGGTTGAAAGGTGATGCGAGGAATCGGACACCATGCCTGATGAATAGCACTGTCCAGTTCTGTGAGCTTTGATGGTTGTGGAACCAGCTGCCTGATGGCTCTTTTAACTTCGTCCCATAAATGCTCAATTGGATTGAGATCTGGTGATTGTGGGGGCCACCTAAGCAAGGTAAAGTCTCCCTCATGTTCTTGAAACCACTCCTGCACAATACGAGCACCGTGGCATGGCCCATTGTCTTATTGGAAGAAGCCATCGCCATTGGGATACGCCATCAACATGATAGGATGAACTTGATCAGCAACAATACTTAGGTATATTGTGCTATTCAGACGTTTATAATGATCTGGCCCTCTAGCAACTTCAGCGTGAAATTATAGCTAATTTGCCTACAAACGTCAGGTGGTCATAATCTGGCCACTCAGTGTATATAAACATTTAAGTTGTACTCTTAGCAATTTTCAATTATATAACTCAGTGTTATCAGTTATAGTCTCCATGTTATCCATTAGCTCCTCAGACCTTATTCACCTTAGAGCTGCCCTTTCCCAACCTCTCCTCACTTCCCCACCCCATTTCCTGGCAACCGCTTTCTACTCTCTGTTTCTATGAATTTGAATTTTGTTCAGACTCCATGTGTAGGTGATACCCTGCAGAATTTGTCTTTATGTGTCTGACTCATCTCACTTAGCATGGTGTCCTCCAGGTCCATCCCTGTGGTTGCAAATGACAGGATGTTCCTTTCTTCTGGCTGAATAATACGTCACTATATACACATGACACATCCTTTATCCATTTGTCTATTAATAAACACTTAGGTTGTGTCCATGTCTTGGCTACTGTGAGTAATCCTGGGGTCGGGGGGACGTTCTCAAAGTAGCGGATAAAACACAAGTGTAAGCAGGCGCTCTAACCGGCCGGCACCTTGCAGACCACAGCTCTCAGTCGCAACAGGAGTAGCACAGCCGCCTGCAGCTCTCGCTAATGGGACCTCTGCTTCTCTGTCTCCAGGGCACGTCCACATCACGGACTTCAACATCGCGACGGTGGTGCAGGGGGCGGAGAAGGCTTCTTCCATGGCCGGCACCAAGCCCTACATGGGTGAGTGTCCCAGCACCCCTTTGGGGTGTGACCTGCCCGGTGGCTGAGGCATCAGGATCCTCTCCTGCGTCACCCCCACCCCCAGCCATGCCCAGGATGTGCCCAGCTCTCTGACACCTCCGGGCTTCACCCAGTCTGTCTGCCCTGCCAGACACACCTTCCCCTCCTGTGTCTTCTTTAAGGAAACCTCTGGAGCAACGGTCGCCAACCGGTCTGTGGGCCACCGGTGGTCCGTGAGGTCTGAGAGGTTGGCGACCGCTGTTCTAGGGAACTCCTGCCCAGCCAGGAGGCTTGGCTCAGGCTTAGGGAAAAACCAACCAACCAACCTTTCTTTTCTTTTGATTCAAGCCCAGTAGTTATACCAGAATATAGCCTTGGTTTTGGTCAGTTGGGTCTGTATGCTAAGTACACCATGTGTGGTTTCAGACTGGATTTTCTTCATGACTTTTGATGGAGGATTATTTTTGGCAAGCATTCTGTTTTCTCTAAGGACGCCGATGATCTGAAAGTTGGGTTTCCTTTGCCACCCTTCAGTATTTGTCATTTTCGTTTCACATCTTTCTTATATCTTCCTTTATTTGTTTAAACTTTTCTCATTTTTCTTTCTCTTTCCTTTAAAGCATGATCTGTTGAGTGTATAGTCACTTTGTGTGCTTCCTGGTGAAGTATTTATTACTGAAATAGTTTCCCTTCATTTCTGACTTTTCCCCCCTGAGTTCTCTTGCCTGATTGCTGAGTTTTTAAATTTAAATGTATGTTGCTCTTTTGTCTTGTACAAGTCTATTAATGTCTTTCTTAGTTCTTAACTCTTGATGTCTATATTAGTTTCCATTTCCTTAGTAACAAACCATGTCAAAGCTTTGTAGCTTAGAGCAGTAATGACATATGACTTCTCACAGTCCTGCCATGTGGCCGGACGGCTCTTTGCTGGTTTGGGCTGGGCTCCCTCTCTCAGCCGGTGGGCCAGCTGGGGGCTCCGCCAGGAGAGCTGAGAGGAACGGGCCTCCCCCCGCATGGTCTCCGTCATCGCAGGGACCAGAGTGAGCTTGCGCACATGGTGACAGAGGCCTCAAGGAGATCCCAGTCCCCACATGCTCATGGAGACTTTGCCTGCCTCGCATTTCCCGGTGCCCAGTTGGCCAACGCAAGTCACATGACCCAGACCAGGGACCCTGTGGGAGGGTCTACACCACGGCCTGATTCACTGGGGGGGTCAGTAAGGAGCCGGTCCTCCCACTGTGACTGTACCGTGAGGTCCTTAACTTGCCACGTCTGCCAAGATGCTGCTCCCCTCTCTCAGGGGCGGTGAGTGTAAGTGAGACGCGCAGCGCCATTCTCTTCATCCTGTCTCTGGCAGCCCCGGAGGTGTTCCAGGTCTACGTGGACGGAGGCCCCGGGTACTCCTACCCCGTCGACTGGTGGTCCCTGGGCGTCACGGCCTACGAGCTGCTGCGGGGCTGGGTAAGACCTGCATCTGTGCGGCGGGCACACAGGGCCGTGGAAGTGGGGGCTCGGGGTCCCGGGCTTGGGGGGACGAGGCACACCATTTTGCTGGGCCGGCACCGGGTGGCAGGAAGGAGCTCAGTGAGGAGTCGGAGGCCTGTTGCCAGTCCCGATGGTGTGCGTGCCAGCGCTGAGGCCCCTGAGCTTAGCGAGCTTCTCACCCAGCCCCTCATTCTGCTCCTGGGCAGGGGATGTTGGGAGGGAAGGCTTGTGCGAAGGTCAGCGGCTCGTCAGTGGCAGCTCAGACGTGGGGAGCACCTGTGAGTTCCAATGCTGCCTCTTCCCTCCCACTTTTCGGCTTGGTTGGAAGCCCTTGCGGGGTACAGGCCATGTGTCCTTCACGGTTCCGTTTGTCTGTTCGTCCCGATCTCCCCTGAACACCTTAGCTCTGTGTGCCAGAAAGATGGGGCGTCCGGACGTATTTAAACGGGAAAACCGAAGATGACCCATGGAGCTACTTGGCAACTAGTGTCTCGTTGTTTTATCTGAGCAGAAAGAATGATGACAAACTGACTTGGAGGCGTGTTTTCTCTGCACAGGGATTGTTGGAAAAGGATGCCGCCTACCCCTCAGGACACGGTTTCCCCCGCGCACAGTGGGGACTGTCCCATCCTTTCAGTCTGCGCAGCCGCCATCATGGCATTCGCTGCCCTGGGCTGCGGCGTGCGGGTCACGTATCACTCACCTTCCCAGCTCCGCTGCCCGCACAGCAGGCAGAGTCCCGTTTCCCCCCCTGGCGATGCGCCCCCGCCCTTTGCGTGCAGGCACCGTCAGCCCAGCCAGCGCTCCGTGACGGCAGGGCCCGGGCATGGTGACACGAGTGATGAATGAATGAATGAATGAATGAATGAATGAATGAAGCAGTCTATAAACCGTCAGAGCTCTGAGAGTGCACATACGTATTACTAATCACCCTATAGCTCAAGCGGCTGGGATCTACTCTTGATCAGTTATTTCCCCTGAATTCCTCAGAGGAACTACTGTACGTGGTGTTTTTTAGAATGCAAAAAACAAACAAACCGATGATTTTCTCAAGCTCTGAATGAAAAGGTTGACCTCCCACCGGCATCCTCATTCCTGGTCGGTTCCTGTCGTCCATTAGTCCCACGGACACACGTACTCGGAGGAGGAGTATGAGGGCCCATCGTATCTGTAAGAACCAGAGGACACGAGCGTTTGCCAGACGCTGACTGTCTTGCACAATCAGTCAGGCCAGTGGCCGTGGCGAGCAGTTGACCTAAGCTTGGTTCGGCCTTGGCCAGTGGAAAGTTCCTCTTCTGTCCTTCCTCACGGGTCGCAACCGTCAAAGGTGATGACGTGGCCAAAAGCCCCAAGGACGGAGTGGCTCTTGCTGCTTCAAAGATAAACTCTGTCTTTTTAAAAATATATGTGTGTTTATTGATTTCAGAGAGGAAGGGAAATGGAGAGAGAGAGAGAAACATCAATGATGAGAGAGAATCATGGATTGGCTGCCTCCTGCACACCCTGCTGGGGATCGAGCCTGCAATCTTGGGCGTGTGCCCTGCCTGGGAATCGAACCATGGCCTCCTGGTTCATGGGTCGATGCCCAACCACTGAGCCACACCGCCGGATGTATTGTGGTTTTAACCCGGCCAGTACAGTGTCCTGTCCTCTCTCTGACTCCGCCCGTTGTCTCTGCAGAGGCCGTACGAGATCCACTCGGCCACGCCCGTCGCTGAGATCCTCAACATGTTCCAGGCGGAGCGTGTGCACTACTCCTCCACGTGGTGCAAGGGGATGGTCGCCCTGCTGAGGAAGGTAAGGGGCGGCCAGCCGCCGCTAGCGGGAGTGAGGTCACAGCGCAGACTCGTGCCTCCCGGCACCGTGAGGAAGGAGGAAACGGAAAGACAGGAGATGAAGAGCAGGGCTCTAAGCCACCTCCCATGCGGGCTCAGCATCTGGCATTCAGGATCTCAGGCTGCTGGCCGGCAAGCCTGGCTCGGAGTCCCGGTGGTGACAGCGACGCCAGGCCCTTTCACACCAGCACGGACTCCCAGTACATAGAGATCCTCACTGCAGGTGGCTCTTCAAAGCGTCGTTGACTCACTGGGCTTGAAGACACGGGCATCTCCGTACCTTGTGCAGGAATTGTTGCTGTTAGAATGAAGGAGAGGTTCTCAAAGTGTATTCCGGGGACCAGCAGGGTGGCACCCCCTGGGAGCTTGTTGGAAAGGCCGATTCTCAGAGTTGAGCCCAGGGTGGAGGCAGGAGGCTGGGTGCCCTCCCTTTGAGCTGGCCTTCAGCTGTGGCCACTGGGAGTCCTTCAAGATGCGTGGAGTTGATGGAGCTGGTGGTCACGTGCCAGAGCTGGTTGAGGGAATAGTAAGTCCGGGGCCATGGCTGCGTCTTCTCCCTTCATCGCTACAAGACTGTGTATTTGACCCTGAGTAGTGGTGTTGTCCCCATAGTAGAGATGAGAAAACTGAGGCTCAGGAAAGTGAAACCTGCTGTCAGTGTCACGGGGCTGCAAAGGGGCAGAGGCGGGCTCTACCCCAGCTCCCCGACTCCGAGCCCAGCACTCACTGCTCCCCCATGGATGATGCACTGAATCGCTATCCATGAACTTGCTTTGGAGTCCTCACTGGTTCCTAGGGGTTGGTGGCCCTCAGCCCGACTGGTCTCCAAATCACTGGAAGCCCTGCCACCTGCCATGCCCTCTAACCCGCCCAGCGAGTCAGACCACTACTGCCCAACCGCTGAGCCCAGGTGCAGCAAAGAAATGGGGCCTCTGTTTAAATCAGCACCCCTCGTTTGGGCGCACCCCCTAGAGACAGGCTGCTGTGACCAACAGATGACATCCTGGTAGGCGTCCCTCACCTGGTGACCGGCCCTCTCGCTGGGGACAGCGGGAGATTTCTGCAGTGACTGGGGGTACAGGCTGTCGGGGGCTCCCCTCCAAGCTCCACTGGCTGACCAGGCCCCCCCAGGGATCATTCAGCCATGAGCTGGGCGTGGAGGCTTGGCCGTCCCTCTCCAGGAGGAACTCGGGCCTCAGCTACCTAGGGCCGCACCGGTCCAGTGGCCTCCAGACCAGGACTCCTGTCCTTTTTGCAGGCAGGTGCTCCCTGCACCAGTGGAGCAGGTGACCCCCAGGCAGAGAGCCCTGTGGACACGGGGGGGCAGCCTGTGGTGGCATTTATTTATTTATTTATTTATTTATTTATTTTTAATATATTTTATTGATTTTTTACAGAGAGGAAGGGAGAGGGATAGAGAGCTGAAACATCGATGAGAGAGAAACATCAATCAGCTGCCTCCTGAACACCCCCCACTGGGGATGTGCCCACAACCAAGGCATATGCCCTCGACTGGAATCAAACCTGGGACCCTTCAGTCCGCAGGCCGACGCTCTATCCACTGAGCCAAACAAGTCAGGGCCCTGTGGTGGCTTTTACACTTACCACCCTTATTAGCAGAACTCGTTTGAGAAGAAGCTGAGAATGGTCCCCGTGGCGACAAGTGCAGTCAGCGTACCAGGCCACAGAGGTCGCCTCAGCCTGTCCGAGGAAAACTATGACACGTGGCACGTCCCATTATCGAGCTTAAAGTCCTGAGACGAGACTGCTGATTCTTTTATTTTTAATTGGCAGACTCTGTGCTACCAGGGAGAGCCAGTGCCAGGGCTGACCAGCAGCCCCTGAGTGACGGATGAATGATTACTCAGAGGCATGTTTCTGTGAAAGAGAGAGCTAAGGGACTGCCTGGCTATAGGAACCAGACAGCCTCATTCACCTGCCTCTTCAGGCTCTTATTGTAGCAGCAGTTTGGGATAAAGTTTATCTTTTAGATACAATCAGTTGGGTCGTAATCTTGGGAGGACACATGTGTCTGCAGTGTCCTTTAAGCAAGCACGTCTAAAGATTAAGCATAAAGGTTCCGGTAAACACCCGAGGGTCCGCATGTACACAGGCTTGTTTGGAAAATTAGGGGCGCCACCTTCAGCCCACTCCCCTAGGTCAGAAATTCCTCCTTACAGACTTTCCAACCAAGTCTCTTGTGCGCCCCTACAAGCCAGCGTGTCACGGGGCCGTGGTCCCCAAGGGGAGCCGGCGGCTGCAGGGTTCATCCCTGCCCAAGGGCCCCTGGCTGGATGCCCTGCGGAAGCAGCCTGACCCCTCAGTCCCTCCTTGTTGTAAAGAGGTGGGTGTTGGTGACATTTCTAATGACAGCGTCCCAGATGGGGTATGATTGGACTAGAGGTGACCCCACCCTCAGCACCCCGCCCCCCTCGGTGACGCACAGCTCAGGCAAGCACTTTGCCCTGTATCTCCAGCTCCTGACCAAGGACCCCGAGAGCCGCCTGTCCAGCCTCGGCGACCTACAGAGCACACCCTACCTGGCCGACATGAACTGGGACGCGGTGTTCGAGAAGGCGCTGACCCCCAGCTTTGTGCCCAATGTGAGTGGGGGTCCCATCTGATGGCGCGCCACCCCCCCATGGGTCCCACCCCTCCTCCAAGACTCAGCATACGCGCAGCCACTGGCCCGTGGGAGGGTCAGCACTGGTTCTGCTCTGGGGCAGCCCCCGCCTCCTCTCTGGACCGCAGCCTCTCTGCCCCCACTGGAGTGGCGCCGGGTCTCCGTTAGTGGTTAATAAGGTCCCGTTTCGGTGTCTGCCATCCTCCTGAGACTTCAGAGACTGGGGACCATGTGGGTGGGCCGGCCTCGGCCTGAGGGAGCCCCCAGGATGGGTGGCCTTCGAAGGCACCAGGAGGCCACAGGGTGTCTTCTCACATGAGAGTGGCTGCATGAGAGACAGGAGCCGGCAGGAGGCAGTGCGTGCCTGGCGTGCGCAGCCAGCATCTCAGACAAGCCTCGCCACAGGGCAGCGTCGGTCCGTGTTCTCAGGTCAGGAAACTTGGTCCACTCACTCAGTGAGAGATGGACAGAACCAGGCCTGGCCCCAGACAGTCTGGATCCAGAGCCTGCATGGGAGTGAATGAACGAATGAATGAGTGAATGAATGAATGGCAGATAAATGGGGCCAGGAAAGACTTGGGCCTGAAATCCGACCTGCTCATTGGGAGAGATGGTACCTCCGAAGCCGTGGGTGTTATAACCATTAGGCCAGGAGTGGGCAAACTTTTTGACTCGAGGGCCACAATGGGTTCTTAAACTGGGCTGGAGGGCCGGAACAAAAGCATGGATGGAGTGTTTGTGTGAACTAATATAAATTCAAAGTAAACATCATTACATAAAAGGGTACGGTCTTTTTTTTTTTTTTAGTTTTATTCATTTCAAACGGGCCGGATCCGGCCCGCGGACCGTAGTTTGCCCACGGCTGCACTAGGCTGTACTGCCCGAGGGGACTGGCCCCTGGGCTGGGTCTCAGGACAGAAAAGGCCACCTGAGGTTTCGAATCCAAGGTCTGGAAGGCAGGGAGACCCAACATTCCTCCTGCCACAGTGGGCGGGGGCCCAGCCTCCAGGAGGCCAGGCCTGGGTCCGCTGGCTCCAGCTGCAGAGGAAAGGGAGCCAGGACTAGAAACTGGGAAGAATTTGATGAGAAATGGTATTTTGCATGGAAAGAGTAAAAATGATATTTATAGAAGAGGGAGTGGTGGCATGAGGACGTTTGATAAAACACGTGGAAATGTCCGATCAGAAAACTAAACTCAGCCTCATGAATGACCATCCATCCGTAGGAAGGAGACGGTGGAGCACGTGGACGTCGCGGTGGGGCTCCCGGGGTGTGGCGCGGGGCCAGGGGGATAATCGAAGGACGTGTGCAATGGGAACGTGTTGCTTTTCATCATCAGAAAAAAATATATTCAGCAGCTGTGTCCCACAGGAGCAGGCCATCGATACTTGTTGAATGAAAGATTGAATGAGTGAGTGAATGGAAGTAAAGTTCGGCGATGGGTGGAACAAAGACAAACCCTGTTTTCCTTCAGAAAGGGAGACTGAACTGTGATCCCACATTTGAACTTGAAGAAATGATTCTCGAATCCAAGCCGCTTCACAAAAAGAAGAAGCGTTTGGCAAAGAACAGGTCCAAAGACGGCACAAAGGACAGCTGCCCGCTGGTGAGCGCCCTGGGGGGGGGGGGACGCGCGGGGGCGCACCCCGGGAGGCCAGGAGTCCTGTGCTCCCAGGGATGCGATGGAGCTAGGCTACCTTTTATTTCTTATCTATTATTTTAAAATATGTTTTTATTGATTTCAGAGAGAGAGCGCACGAGAGATATAGAAACATTGTATCTCTTATGATGGGGGAGAATCACTGATCCGCTGCCTCCTGCACACCCCCTACTGGGGATGGAGATCACAACCCAGGCATGTGCCCTGACCGGGAATCGAACCGTGACCACCTGGCTCACGGTTGGACGCTCAATCACGGAGCCACGCCAGCTGGGCGCTAAGCTACTCTTTAGACAGATGGAGGCATGTCAGTCACCAGCCAAATGCCTTCACTGGCTGTAAATGAGATGCCTCCACACATAAGTGGGCTTTCATTGCAGGAAACTGCCTGAGCTACACGTGCGCGCTCCCATCATTCACCTTAGCACCGCCCCCCGTGCAGGGACCTCGTGAGTCTCCAGTCAGGAGCTCAATGCTGAGTGACAGGGGCTCCCCTAGGTGCTGTCTCCTGAGCACCTTGTGGAAGGCCCGTGCTGTGGAGACAGCCCAGGCCGCAGGGTGACGTTCGTGGGGCCCTGGGCACGCCACGCGGGCTTTATGAGCCGCTGTATTCGTTTTCTAGGCTGCCGTAGTGTCACAGCCTTGGTGGCTTAACATAAGTGGAAGTTATTCTCGCCCCAGTCAGGAGGCCAGACGTTCAGAATCAAGGTGTGGACAGAGCTGGGCTCCCCCAGAGGCTGGAAGGCGGTCCTCTCCGGCCACTCCTGCCCCTGGTGGCGGCCGGGGGTCTCCATGCCTTGGCTTGTGGCCACATCCCTTTGTCTCTGCCTCCACGTCATGTGGCGCTTCCTCTCCGTGGCTCTGTGTCTTCACGTGGCCTTCTTGGAAGGACACCGGTCCTTGAGCTGAGGGCCCCCTACTCCAGTGTGACCTCATCTTCATGAGTGACAGCTGCACAGCCCCATCTCCACATAAGGTTCCCTTCACCTGTGGGGGGTCAGGTCGTCAACGTATGTTTTAGAGGGAGGAGCAGATTTCAACCCACAACCGGCCCTTCCGCCAGAAAAGCATCTTAAACATGATGTTTAATGATGGCAGTGGTATGAAGTCAGCTTTCAATGCTGGAAGTTCATTTTTTCCTGCTTATTTTTTAAACATATTTTTATTGATTTCAGAGAAGAAGGGAGAGGGAGAGACAGAAACATCAATAATGAGAATCATTGGTCGGCTGCCTCCTGCACACCCCCTCCTGGAGATCGAGCCAACAACCCGGGCATGTGCCCTGACCGGGAATCGAACCGTAACTTCCTGGTTCATAGGTCAACACTCAGCCACTGAGCCATGCGCCCCTCGGGCTTTTCTGCTTATTTTAAAGAAAGTGAAACATCTTTGTAGACCCTAACAGTATGGTGGGCCCAGGCCCCACGCCCAGGCTCCACGCCCCATGCCCAGGCCCCACGCCCCACGCCCAGGCCCCACGCCCAGGCCCCACGCCCAGGCTCCACGCCCAGGCCCCACGCCCCACGCCCAGGCCCCACGCCCCACGCCCAGGCCCCACGCCCAGGCTCCACGCCCAGGCCCCACGCCCCATGCCCAGGCCCCACGCCCCACGCCCAGGCCCCACGCCCAGGCCCCACGCCCAGGCCCCACGCCCAGGCCCCACGCCCCACGCCCGCGCCCAGGCCCCACACCCAGGCCCCACGCCCCATGCCCAGGCCCCACACCCAGGCCCCACGCCCAGGCCCCACGCCCCATGCCCAGGCCCCACACCCAGGCCCCACGCCCAGGCCCCACGCCCAGGCCCCACGCCCCATGCCCAGGCCCGGCGCCCAGGCCCGAGCTCTGCCAGGGGTGCAGCAGCAGAGCCTCGGTGAGGCAGGTGGCTCTCAGCGCCTGTTCTTGGCGGGAACAAGCACTTGCAGGATGCCTTGCCTTTCTCCCCTCCCCCTCACGCTTTATTAGGCCTGACAGACATTGGAGCCATCAGGAAGCCACGCCCAGGATCTTCTACCCACAATCCCCCTACTATCGCTTTCAGGTTGGATTTAGTGGCTTCAAACTGAGATAAACATCTTTGTCTGCCAAGCTCCCTGGCACAGCCACGGTGCCAGCAGGGCTGCTCCCTCCACTTAGCTGGTACCCAGCCCCGGGCAACTGGTCTCTGTTGGTCTTGGCCCTTTGTCCAGCACTCACAGTCACCTGTCTGTACCTTTGACAGAACGGACACCTGCAGCAGTGCCTGGAGACCGTGCGGAAGGAATTCATCATATTCAACAGAGAGAAGTAAGTCCCCCCTCTCCCCCAGCTGCTGCCGGGCAAAGCCCTTCAGAACCACAGGCTCCCGGGTGCCAGCCATGACCTGGGAGGGGACCAGCTCGCCCACCCGGCCCAGGTGGCTGAGCGAGGCACTGGCTTCCCTCCCCTGGGCCTCAGCGTCTCTGTGTGAAATGGGGAAGCAGGTGGGAACTGGCCAGGCACGCTGGCACGCACAGGCAGGGTCACAGGTGGTGAGGGGCCCAGGCTCGGGAGTGTGACTGTCTGGACCCAGTCCTGGCGCTGAGGCTGCCAGAGTGACCTGGGCCGGTGCTTGCTTCCCGGGCCTCACGCCAGCTGTGGACGTGAGCTCTCTGCCTTGCCTGTGGCTGGTCTGAGACTAAATGAGGCTGTGGATACGGTGCCTGGCGTGGTAAAGCCGATTGCTATGGTCATCATTATTTAATGGGCGTGGGCTGTGCTGGACCCCAGCGTCTCCGGCTGTGGTTCCAGAGGTCCTTCCCGCTCTGCTGGCCAGAGCAGGGGCCTGGAGACTCAGCCCATGGGTGAGGCTTGCTGGCCGGGCCTCATGTGTGAGTCTGGGTTGACCTTGACCCCCACCTGCCCTAGAGCTGTGGCCACCCAGGATGAGTGACAGGCTGCTGCCTTCTTCACCCTCCCCAGCCCCAGTGGGAATGGGGCCCTGCCTTGCCCACCCACCCATGGGCCAGAACCTGGGCAGCCTGCCCGGGTGGGTCCCTCACCTCCACCACGGCCCACCTCTACGCATGCCCCGGGAATGCAAACTCCTCAGCCAGCCGTGGGCCCCACGTCTGCCAGCCGGGTCGCTTCCCCGTGTCATCCTCACGCCTGGGATCCCACGCCCGTCCCCTCGCACCCTTTAGGCCTGGGGGACCCTCAGGAAGCTACCCAGAGCCCTGGCCGAGCCTGGCACCTGCTGAGAGCCACTGCCTGGGCTGCCCTTTGCCCTGGCATGTGCCCTGTGCTGCTGGAACGCTGGTGGCCGAGGAGGCTCAGCCTGATGTGTGGAACAGCTCGATCTGCCGTCAGCCCGGTGGCTGGCCGTTTTGTGTTAGGCCCACAGAGTGCTTTGCCTTCGAAAAATGCCTCCGGCCGATCTATTACGGATTTTGACAGGTGTCCTCCTGCCGTTGGCCGGGGCTCTGTGTCACAGACCCTTCCTCCGGCGTCAGTCAGCCGACCTCGGGAGGTAGAGAGGGCCCACGTCCGTCATCGGGATTCTGCTCATGACACTGACAGTTTGATAAGGTGGCTGAGGAATGAAGTGCTGCTGCCATGGCTGAGATAAGAAGCCAGTGCGCTTCCCTGGCCTTGAGCTGCACCTCGTGGGAACGTACAGCCCTTTTCCATTTCCTCCTGAGCATAGATAACTGGGCGTCATACAGGTGCGCGCTCGGCCAACCGTGACAGTTTCATATCTGTCTTGGTTCAAGGGTTCCTATTGGAGCAATGTGAGCCTTTTCGGTTCCTTCAGGGCGTGGAGAAGGCATTCCCTGCCCCCCTTTCCCCACGCCCAGATGGAAGGGCACGGGATTCAGTGGGGAGAGCAGAGGTGTGGGCGGCAGGCAGCCCCTGGGTTGGAGTCTGGTTCCCCAGGTCACACGGCTAGAAAGTGGCAGCCCAGGGATGGAAACAGCCTGGCTCTCAGCCCAGGCCCTACTGCTATGCCACCCTGCCTCCTTCCCGCAGAGACGGGTACTCTAGGCTTTCTGTCCTCCCCAGGCCCTTCAACTGTGAGCCTGGCACTCGGAGCCTGGCACTCAGAACGTGCTGGTGGAAAGGATGAGTGGAAGGATGGGGGATGGGTGGGCACTGGTCAGATGGGTGGGTGGCATAGAGTGGAAACGTGGGAGTAGATGGCTGAATGGATAGGCAGAGGGTGTGGATGGATGCATAGATGGCTGGGTGGGTATATGGGTGGATGATGACTGGACGAGATAAACAGATGGATGTGGGGAGAGGTGGGTAGGCAAGTAGGTGGAACGGACAGGTGGGGTTGAGGGTAGCTGGATGGACATTGTGATTGGGTGGATGATTGGATGGATCAATAGAGCAGAGATGGATGCATGAGTGGGTAGGTAAACAGAGGGTGCATGAAGAATCGATGGATGGGTGGATAGGAATAGATGAAATGGACAAATAGTGGGTAGTTAGATGAATGAGGAGAAGATAGGTGGATGTTGAATGGATGAGGTAGGTAGATGGATGGGTGTGTGTTTGGGAGGTGGATAGGTGGGTGGGTGAATAGGTAAGTGGGTGAAGGGTGGACAGGTAGGTGAGTAAGGGTGGCCAGGTGGAGGTGTGGGTGGGACAGATGGGTAGACATGGGAGTGGATGAATGGACAGTTGGTGGATGGGGTAAATGCATGGGCAGATGGCTAAGTCAGTGGACGGGTAGATGGTAGGTAGATAGAAACGGTGGGGGGACGTATTTATGATGAGTAGATGGTGGGTGGTGGTGAATGGGGGTGGGTGCGAGGGAGTGCAGATGTGGTGGGCAGAACGCCGTCTGCGGAGCCTCCAGAGTGATGAGCATCCCAGCTCTGTGGGCAGTGGGCGTGGGCGTGGGCAGGTGCCCAGAGCAGGGTTCCCCCTCCCCGATGCTGCCTCCGCGCTCCCTCTGAGCCCAGGGAAGGTGGAGGGGCATGAGCCACACCTCGAGGAGCGCTGCTCTAGGCCTCAGCTCTCCTGGTCAGTGTTCTGTGACCCCCACAAGAGGGGAGACTTGAAACAGCTAATTCTATTCAAGGTAGTCTGGCCAAAGGGGGACCAGAGAGGACTGGTCCACGCTGCAGTGTCTTTCTTATTTCCGTGTCTTACCTCACGGGTGTCCCCTCATTTCAGTTCTGCTCCCTCCCTCCCTCCCTCCTTCTCTCCCTCCCTCACTACCTTCCACCCTCCCTCCCTCCCTCCCACTCTCCACATTCCATACCAATCCCTAAAGTCCAGCTCAAATGCTGCCTCCAGGAAGCCGCCCCGATCCACACAGGATTTCGGGATCCACGTCTCCCTCACCGGGGCTCCCTCGTCACTGCCCCGCTCTTTCTAAGCAGCCTTTGCAGTTACATTTTGTGCTAAAATGGGAGAAGGCCGGGAGTCTAGAGATAGCAACGCTGGCTCTCAATATAGCCACCCTTGGGCACGGCGCTATTTTTAAATACACACTCCCCGCTTGGGGCACTTAAATGAAAATCTTAGAAGGCTCCCTCCTCATCCTGGGAGAGCCCCAGGGACTTGCGACGTTAGAGATGCCCTAGTTTGGAAGTAAAAGCGTTTCTGCTTCACTCCCATAGGTTTCTTAGGCGTTGGAGTTTCCCTGGCTTTGACATGATTTTCTCTCCAGAGGAGCTGTGTCTCTTGAGAGGGGGTGGGGGAAGGGGACGGAGGGGGAAAGAAGATCCTTAGACACCTCTGCAGCCTTGCCTAGAGGGTCCGACCACACCTCTCCTCCCGCCCAGCCCCTGAGGACAGAGACAGGCTTTGCTGCCAGGGCTTCTTCTCCCCGCACGGGGCTGGTCCGTCGGTGGGCACTGGATGTGAATGTGTGGATGAGTGATGGGTGGGCCTCATCACCTCACGTCCCATCTACGGCCCCCATACACGACACGAGGGGCCACGAGTGGGCGTGATGGTCTCCATTTCACAGGTGAGGAGGACACTGAGGCTCTGTGTGCGCAGAAACTCACCTGCCTGCACCTGAGCCACAGGCCCACCTGCCTCCAGGCCTGTGCTTCCCTGGCCAGAGGAAGGTGTGGGCTGAGGGCCCCGCGTCTCCCTCCTGCGCAGGGGTGTCCGGGGCACCGCGCCGTGCCCGCCCGTGGCACTGACTCCGCCTGCGCTCTGCTTGTTTGCAGGCTGAGGAGGCAGCAGGGCCCGGGCATCCAGCTGCTGGACCCCGAGGGCCGCGCCGGGAGCCAGGCGCCAGGCAAGCTCCAGGACGGTCGCAACAACAACGTGCCAGGCCCCGCCTGCGCCCACGGCTGCAGCAGCTAAGCTGCCCGGCCGCCCAGCAGGACTACACCATCTCCGCCCTGCCCACCGAGCCCCTCTCTGCCGCCACGGTCCCTGCCTCACCCCCAACGTTGGATACAGAGAGAGCCGGGCTGGGAGCAGGGAGCCGGGGTGGGACCGCTGCCAGAAAGATCCCCTGTGCGACCTGGATGAGCCTTGCCCTCCTGTGCCTCTGCTTTCTGCATCTGCCGAAGGGTCTCTCCGCCCACCTCTGATCGCAGGCCACTGGGAGTGTCCGGCTGGGTCGCAGACACGCAGGACATCTGACGTTTACAAAGTGGTTCACACGGGCCAGCTTGAACGGTGATGTCGGACACGCACTCCCACCCCAACGCGATCGGACCGTCACAGCTTTGCCATTTGACTTGTCCTGGCTCCTTAGGCGGGACTTGCGAAAATGCAGCAAGAAGGCAACACCAACAGGGGCGCGTTTGCCCTTCCTGGGGAGGCGCCGTGCCCCCCGGCACGCAGAACCTGACGTGTCCCCGTGGCGCTCTCCGCTGGGCCGGTCTCGCTGGCCGTCTAAGGTGGCGTGGCCTGCAGACCAGCCCGGGCCCAGGGTCTTGGGCTGTAGATGTACTTCTCCCCTGACTCACAGAAGACTGCCTCACCCCACTTTTCATTCCAGCAGGCCCCCAGCCTGGTCACTCCGATAGAGTGTCCTCGGTCCCCAAAAGCACGTCCCGCGGCAGAACTCGGACTGGCCCGCCCTGCAGGGTGTCTCCCGGGAGGGCGTGAGATTGTCGCGTCAGGATTGTCTTCACGAGGGTCCTCGGCTGCCGCTGCCGTGGACCGGGCACCCAGTGTGGATACGTGAGGAAGCAAGGGTCACCGTAGACAGTCCACTCGGGGACACTGGGTCCACGCAGAAAACACAGCAATTCCTGACCTGCGCCGGGAGCAGCCTGCCTGCCGTGGATTCGGTAGATACTGTCGCACCAGGGATGCACTTGGACTTGGAACCCGATCCGTGTGCAGAAGCTGCCCCTGCCCTGTGCTGATGGAAACCCATAGGCAAATCGTGTCATCTCTTGAGCACCTGTTTCCTCGCTTTAAAACGGGGGTCATAACCCACCCCCGGGTCCTGTGTGTGCAGCGGCGAACCCTCCCGTTGCACGCGCTCGTCTGGTTGGGTTTCGGTAGAAACAGGCGCGGTGTGTGGCTTATTCAGTGCCCGTGTGTTCCTGTCGGGGGTCAGTTCTGTTTTTATCTTTGCACCCAACTCCTACTTTTCGCTTTTACCTCATGAGCCAGTCCTCGTGGCTGCCGCTGTCATCTCTTAGATTCCTTAAGAGAGTGTTAGTGTGGGGTGTGGTTTCTTACTTTCATTTTTCTGAACGGCCATTGCTTTCCTCCTTTGAGCCAGGGCGACGGTGTTGCCCATGTGCGTCCACTTGGCTTGCACGCTTTCCATCCTCCGCTCCCGCCGGCACCGTCCTGTCCCCTCCGGGTGTGGCCCGGCTGCCGCTCCTGCACCGGCCCCGGCAGCGGTTAGGGCTCCTCGGTGCCTCCCATGCTGGGCCCAGAGGCAGGGGCGGGGCTGGAAGCGGCCGTGAGAGGCCGGCCTGGCTCTGTTTGAGTCCGCGCTGTTTCTTGCTCAGAATAAATGATTTCCTGGGCAGCCTGCCCTCGACGCTGCTCTTATTCAGGGTGGGGCGGGATGGGCGTGTCCTCCTGGAGTTAAGACCTCATGTTTAATGAGAAACGTAGAGAAGGGGGTGGGGGATCCCAGCTCAGTGATATGTTATTTGGTGTGTTTACCAGGGAATAAAACCACACTCGGCAATGCAAGGCTCTGTCTGCCTTGATCACAACTTGTATTATGGATTATATGGTTACTGTTAATCGTCTTCATTATGATTTTATAGATAGGAACGTGCAATCTACACACCAGGGGAAATACACAAAACGCTCCACCCAAAGAAGAATACTCTTCTCAGATGGTGTGGCTCAGTGGTTGAGCATCAGCCTATGAACCAAGCGGTCCCCGTTCGATTCGCAGTCAGGGCACATGCCAGGAGGCAGGCTCGCTGCACATTGGAAAACAAGGGGGGTACAGGAGGCAATCGGATGTGTCACATTGATGTTCCTGTCTCTCCCTCTCCCTTCCTCCCTCTGAAATCAATAAACATTTTTAAAAAGGAGAAAAGAAAAATACTCTTAAACTTTCCACAAATGGTGGGTCAGACCTTACCCCATCCCCATGCAGGTGCAGAGGGACCAGAGTTTGCTTTCTGGGAGGGACATCGAACTGTCTCTCCTACTCCAGGTGTCTGTCAACTACCATTCCTACATATTAGAAATAGGTGTGTCTCAAAGAAAAACTCCAACTCCTCCACAATGCTCTAACCCAGGGGCGGGCAAACTTTTTGACTCGAGGGCCACAATGGGTTCTTAAACTGGACCGGAGGGCCGGAACAAAAGCATGGATGGAGTGTTTGTGTGAACTAATATAAGTTCAAAGTAAACATCATTACATAAAAGGGTACGGTCTTTTTTTTTTTTTTAGTTTTATTCATTTCAAACGGGCCGGATCCGGCCCGCGGGCCGTAGTTTGCCCACGGCTGCTCTAACCCTAATGCAGGTCCAACCCTAAACCTAACACTATCCCTAACACTAACCCTAAGGCAGGTCCAACCTTAATCCTAAATTAAACCCTTACCCACAATGCTCTAACCCTAATGCAGGTCCAACCCTAAACCTAACACTAACCCTAACCCTAACACTATCCCTAACATTAACCCTAAGGCAGGTCCAAATCTAACCTTAACCCTAACCCTAACACTAATTCAGGTCAACCCTAACCCTAATCTGAAACCTAACCCAAACGCAAACCCTATCCCTAACCCAAACGTTAATGCTAACACTAACCCTAGTGCAAGACTAACCCTAATCTTAACCCTAACCCTAATACAGGTCCAACCCTAACCCTAACACTAACCCTAACCCTAATACAGGTCCAACCCTAACCCTAACACTAACCCTAACCCTAATACAGGTCCAACCCTAACCCTAACCCTAATGCAATTCCAACACTAACCCTAACTTTAACCCTAACACAGGTCCAAACCTAACCCTAATCATAACCCTAATCAGGTTCAACCCTTGCCCTAACCCTAACAAAGGTCCATCCCTAAACATAACCCTAACTCTAACCCTAAACCTAACACAGGACCAAGCCTAACCAACTCTAAATCTAACCCTAATGCAGGTCCAACCCTAACCCTAATCCTAACCCTAACCCTATCCCTAACCCTAAGACTAACCCTAATGCAAGTCCAACCATAACCCTAACCTTAATCCTAACCCTAACCCTATCCCTAACTCTAAACCTAACCCTAACACTAACTAACCCTAATGCAGATCCAACCCTAACACTAACCTTAATGTAGGTCCAACCCTAACCCTAACCCTAATGCAGGTCCAACCCTAACCCTATCCCTAAACCTAACCCTAACCCCAACCCCAACCCCAACCCTAACCCTAACCCTAATCCTAATGCAGGTCCAACCCTAACCAACCCTATCTGTAACTCTAACTCAGGTCCAACCCTGACCCTACCCCACTCCAGGCCATGAACTCCAGCAGAGCGCACGGGCATAGCTGACCCCACCCCTGCTGTCTGGCTGCCCCTTGATGGACGTGGAAGGAGTGCAGACACTCCCACTTGTCCCCCAGCTTGGGCCACGCTTAGGGAGCGCCTGTCACTTGGAAGATGCAGCCGCGGTGCCTCTCACTGTTTCCTCCTCCCGCCTTGAGCATGAGTCATGGCGAGGCCTCTTGTGTTTAATTGCCAACTGTCACCAAGAACAAGTAGCTTCTTCCCGGGAACAGACAGGCGTGATGCATGGGTTTCCCCCTCGGGTCTGGGCTCTGTGTGTCTATCCCATCCCCCAAGCACCCCCTTCTATCCTTTCCTCTCCGCAGAGGGAGGAGGTGGGGGTCACACCCAGGTACTTCCCAGCGTAGGGGCTGCCATCCTCCACCGTCCTGACGCTAAGACTCTACTTGTAGAACCATCTTCTGTGCGTCCTTCACTGGCCTCGTCTGAATAGGAATCCATGTCACATGTCATGTTTAGTCAATGCTAAGCAATGAAGGGTGAGAGTGGGGGCTTCGGATGGCATTCTGGACGGATGAGAACATCTTGGCTCCCCATGCCAACCTGCCCTCCCCTCTCCCCAACTCCGGTTGTTGCCGGTGGGAGCAGGGCTCTGCCTCAGGGTCCCGAGGAAAGCCTGCTGAGGACCCATGCGTGGGGGACGGAGGTGCGGCAAGATCTAGTTGGTGGAGATAGAAGCTGCCCCGGGTCCCATCTCTGTCTGTCCCCTCGTGGAAAAAGTCCAACCTTGTCTTCATCGAGGCCAGAACAAAGGCCAGTGCCCACATTTCTGTTTCACATTTAAGCTGAGTGCTTCGGCCCTAGCCGGTGTGGCTCAGTGGATAGAGCGTCGGTCTGCAGACTGAAGGGTCCCAGGTTCGATTCCGATCACGGGCACATGCTCAGGTTGCAGGCTCAATCCCCAGTGTGGGGTGTGCAGGAGGCAGCTGATCAGTGATTCTCTCTCATTGATGTTTCCCTCTCTCCCTCTCCCTTCCTCTCTGAGATCAATAAAAACATATTAAAAAACAAAAACAAAACCCTTGGTCCTTTGGAGCCCACATGGTCAGCAGCAGGCCCTGGCTGGCCAGTCCATGCATCATGCCTGTCTGTGCTCAGCATCCTCCGCCCAGGTGATCCCCGTGGGCCGCTCCGGCCCTGCCCCCGAGGGCAGTGCTGCCTGCAGGCGCAGGACCTGAGCGTCCTGCCTTGGTGCCAGTTCTCAGGGGAACCAACGCTCCCCGCCCAGATACGCACCAGGTCCAAGCCCCTCTGTCTCCTGAGAGCTCGCCTTGAAGAAGCAGGGTTTTTCTTATGTTTTTGTTTATGAAGTTTTCCTTTTGTTCCTGAGAAAACAACTGAGCATCATCAAAAAGCTCAAGGCGACAAGCTTAGGGTGACAACTGCCGTTTCCCCGCCTCGGGGCTTTGCGAGGAACCGCGAGACGGAGGATGAGCCACCAGAGGAGCTGGGAGTGGGGGGCCGGACCCTCACCTCCCCCCGCTGGTTCCGCGCACGGTCCGATTTGACAAGCTGTCTCCCCATCTGGGGGCCCACGGGAGCCCGCCCCGCGCCTCCCACATGGCCTCGCTGAGCCCTCACAACAGTTCTAGGACCCACGTGATGTTTTCCCCCATTTCGAGATTAAGAATGGGAATTCGGGGAGGTCACCGAACTTGCGGTTGTTCAGGTGATCAAAGGCCCTGGATTGGAACCCGGCGCCGTCCGCCTCCAAACCCGCGCTCTGTTCTCCCGGCCGTCAAACATCTCAGGGTCCAGGTCCATCCGCAGTCTCTCCCAGCCCAGCTCCCCAGGCAGGCCCTGTGAGGGTTGTGAGACGGTGCATGTTAGCAAACATGTTTCCTTGGGCCTGGCGGGGGAGGGGGGGTCTTTCTGCTCTTAAAGTGTGACTGAGCCTCGTCCCTAACTGCCCCCTGGGGAGCCTCGCCACCCTCGTGTCAGGAAGGGCCGCACCCTCCCACTGCACAGAGGAGAAAGCAGGCTGAGCCTTGTTCACTGTTCACGCCGCGGCTCTGCCTGCCGTGAGCCCGTAGCCGAGGTGCAGGAACGAGTCCTTTCCCGTGGAGCTGTCGCTGTGGTGGGGAGAGACAGACCATCAGCAAGCAAATGAGTCACTGACACAACAGGCTCCGAGCTGGTGGTGCCACGGAGAAAACCAAGCAGGAAGCGAGGGCGGGCGGGTAGGTGTGGAGGACGGAGGGGTGGGGTGGCCATTTTCAACCAGGGAAGGCCTCGCTGAGATGGTAACATTTGAATGAAGGCTTCAGAGAAGCAAGGAAGCATGCCATGTGGGCGTGGAAAGAAAAGCATTGGGGAGAGAGAGAGAGAGAGAGAGAGAGAGAGAGAGAGAGAGAGAGAGAGAGAGGGCACATTGGCGAGTGCAAAGGGCCTGTGACAGCCACGTGCCTGGCCGAGCAAGGGCCAGAGCGGCAGAAGCCGTGAGAGGGGAAGGAGAGGGAGGAGGGCGGGCAGGTGACGGACAGTTGGTGTGGCTTCCAGGGCAGAGGAAGGAGCCACCCCTCACGCTGTCTGGGCCGCGAAGCCCTGGGAAGGTGGAGGACGCGCACGGCCTGCCTTCCACCTTCATGGGATTGAGATGGAGACGCTGACCCAGGCCAGGCAGCTGGTAGGGACAGGGGAGCAGGCCGGGGTGTCCGACCAGGAAGCTGGACTCCCCTCCACCACCCATTGTGTCAGCCACGTCCATGTCCATCGCTCGTGGCGGAGAGCGCCAGGGGAGATGAGGCAGAGCCGGGGACACTGATGGCGGGAAGGCCTCTCTGAGCAGCTCATAGCAGAGCGGGAACCTGGACGGCGGAGAGGAAACACCCGGCGGGGGGGGGGGGGGGGGCTGTTCAGGAACCGAGGTGCCAACCACCCAAGACAGGCCCAGCTCAGCACGTTGGAAGGACGGAGAGAAGACAAAGGAGCTGAGTTAGGGGGAGCAGGGGATCGAGGCGGAAAATGAGGTCAAAGAGAAGCCAGGCCCTCGGGGCCCCGCAGGCCGCGGGAAGGAACCTGGGGCGCATTCTTCGGAGGAAGGTTTCTCAGACCTGCCTGGCTGCTCGGAGAACAGGCTGGGGCCGGGCATACGGGCCGCCTGACATCCATGGCAGCTTCCACATAGAAACGGTGCTCATTCCAGAGCCTTGCGGGCGGCGCTGCGTGTGAGGTGTCACCTCCATGGACGGTGGGATCTGCTTCTAGAATCGTGCCTGGCACGCAGCCGCTGTTCCGCTAGTCTTGGGTGAATGAGTGAGCGAGTGAGCGAGAGAATGAATGAGTGAGTGAATGAATGAATGAGCGCATATGGTTTGAACATTGGGAGGCACCACAGAAAGCCGAGAGGCTGGGGTTTCGAGCCTTTCCCAAGAGAGCGTAACTGTCAGCAACGGGAACCGAAGTGCCAACAGCCACTTCGGAGGGTTTTCCCTCCATCGAGTACCCTCATGGGTGCTGACAAATTCCCTGTAATCCTGCTGCGGGGGGGGGGGGGGGTAGCCGCCTGCTAGTCCATCCAATTAACACCCTTGGGCTTCCTGTTAGGTGACTTCAAACGCCTCAGCCTGCGCAGCCTGCAGGGTTATTTTCCAGACAGACGGACAGACAGACAGACGCGCCGAGAGCCGAGGCTGCTGTGGCTCAGATCCCCGCCGGGCGAGGAGTTTGACACCCTGGCTTCCCTCTGCATCTCACGGTGACGGTCACTCAGCGAGCACCTGGCGCACAGGAAGGGCTCGACCCCCACGTCCGCGAACACAGGGACGGCTGTGGCCGCAGACATGCTTTCCTTCCTCTCGCCTCTACTGTCTAAGGAAAACACGGAGGATTTTTCCTTATTTAGCTCCTTTTTTTTTCTTTTTTGGTAGCTGTGATGAAGCTGCACGTCCGCTGCACGTCCGATGTCTCCTTCCCGACAAGCCTTCAGTGACGGGCACAGCCAGAGGCTTTCCGGCATTAATTAGTTAGACGATAGCAGGGGCCCGAGGATGAGGGTTGGTGGCCACTATCCAGGAACAAGGTCCATCCCCCGGCTGGCCGCCTCCAGGGACGTCCTCCCACTGCCCCTGCCGCCGAGCTCAGACGTCCGTCCTGGCTCCCGAGGCCGATTGGACCCTGGCCCGCCTGCCCCTCCGGACCCTGGCCCGCCTGCCCCTCCGGACCCTGGCCCGCCTGCCCCTCCCCTCCGGACCCTGCCCCGCCTGCCCCTCCGGGCCCTGCCCCGCCTGCCCCTCCGGACCCTGCCCCGCCTGCCCCTCCGGACCCTGCCCCGCCTGCCCCTCCGGACCCTGGCCCGCCTGCCCCTCCGGACCCTGGCCCGCCTGCCCCTCCGGACCCTGGCCCGCCTGCCCCTCCGGACCCTGGCCCGCCTGCCCCTCCGGACCCTGGCCCGCCTGCCCCTCCCCTCCGGACCCTGGCCCGCCTGCCCCTCCGGACCCTGGCCCGCCTGCCCCTCCGGACCCTGCCCCGCCTGCCCCTCCGGACCCTGCCCCGCCTGCCCCTCCGGACCCTGCCCCGCCTGCCCCTCCGGACCCTGGCCCGCCTGCCCCTCCCCTCCGGACCCTGGCCCGCCTGCCCCTCCCCTCCGGACCCTGGCCCGCCTGCCCCTCCGGACCCTGGCCCGCCTGCCCCTCCGGACCCTGGCCCGCCTGCCCCTCCGGACCCTGCCCCGCCTGCCCCTCCGGACCCTGCCCCGCCTGCCCCTCCGGACCCTGGCCCGCCTGCCCCTCCGGACCCTGGCCCGCCTGCCCCTCCGGACCCTGCCCCGCCTGCCCCTCCGGACCCTGGCCCGCCTGCCCCTCCGGACCCTGCCCCGCCTGCCCCTCCGGACCCTGGCCCGCCTGCCCCTCCGTGGGGCCCTCAGGCAGAAGTGGATTTTCCCACATGCTCGCCCCAGCCAATCATTGCTCTCTTCCAAACCAAGGTTTCCTACGAGTGCGTCTGATTGGTGGAGCCTGAGTCACACGCCTGCCCTGAGGCGCAAGGGAAGCTGGGAACGCGAGTTATGACTTCTGTGTCAGGGCGGCAGGTCTCACAGGGAGGGAAATTTTTCACATTTGGGACGGGAATTCCGAAGCCTAGGCAGGACAACAGGACGATAGCCACTGCCGGTCTCCTGTACAACAGACTGTTTTCTTCTCTGCGTGCCCAACACAGAGCAGAGGCTCAAGACACGAGTGCTTCTTCCCCGGCCATGCTTCCCTGCTGGGGCTCCTGTGAGGCTTTCTGCTCGGGCTCCTGCGCTTGGAATTTCCTCCCAGGGACCATGTCAGCGTCACCAGCGCTGAGAAAGGGGGGACGGCCCAGTTAACATGCAGACGTTTGCCTTACTCAGCTGCAGCAGCTGGTTTCTAACACGGATACTTGCACGTATTCAAGTGGATTTCAAAGATGCTATTCTCTAAAGCAAAGCTGGGTGCGGACAGTCACTATTATGTCAGGATCTTACAGTCCCTCACCCAACGGATGCTGAAAGACTGTATCTGTTTTGCCTGATTTCCATCCACCTCATGTGCCTACTTATGCTTTTTTTCAAGAAACACATTGAATAATTTAGAAGCAATAAGGGAAATTTTTGTATATAAAAATTAAAAACATTTGCATGACAACAACGTAAGAATTAAAGTGATAAATGTTACCCTTGGAAAATATTTGGAATTTAAAACACAGTGGCAGTGGCAGTGGCAGTGGCAGTGGCAGTGGCAGTGGGAGAACACCCCTGGAGGTGACCAGCGGGGGCAGGGGGGTGGACATTGTTCCTGGCTATTGTGGCCACCAACCCTCATCCTCAGGCCCTGTGGGGTGTGGGAGGTCCCTGATATTGCTTAATGCTGAAAAGCCTCTGGCTGTGCTCATCGTTGAAGGCTGGTCGGGAAGAAGACACTTCGGAAATGTGCAGCCGACGTGCAGCTTCAGCACAGCTACTTACAAGGAGTTGTTCTTAATATGTAAGTTTCTATAGAGTGTCCTAAAATCATAGGAGAAAGAAAAACTCTAGGGAAAGGAAAATGAGCCAAGAAATGACTAAGCAAGTCACAGAAAAGAAAAATCTAAATTGTATGAAAGAGACATCGCCTTGCTAATACGAGAAAACTAAATTATCTTTAAAACGACTTTAGCTTAAAGCTTATAACCAAGACCAGATTTACCCTCTCACTTGGATAATAATAAAAAAAATAGACAAAAGGTCCACAACAGTCACTTTCAAGACATGGAGCATCATGAAGGACAGGGACCCTGAAAGGCGGACACAAATGAGGTGAGGCCCACAGCTGTGCACTTCCTGCCCAGGAGGCCTCCTAGGCCCTGTTGTGGGGAGGGGAGCGGGGAGCCTGGAGCTCCTGGGGGCGAGGCCATGCAGATGAGAAACTAGAGTCCAGGTGGCCAGAGTCTGCCAGGCAGAGTGTGGAAGTGGACAGGACAGCAGGGCAGGACGCAGAGTCCTGCAAAGGGCCACCCTCCACCATCCAGGAGACCACGGTCAGCACATGCGTGAGAGCAAACAGTGCTGAGGCCAAGGAGAGAGCCCCCTGGAAGGTGCAGACTGGAAACCCTCATTGGTCAAGAGCATTGTCTCAATAATCCTATATAATAAAGATGTAATATGCAAATTGACCATCACACCCTCGCACAAGATGGCTTCCCCCAAGATGGCCAGCAGGGGAGGGAAGTTGTGGGTGATCAGGCTGGCAGGGGAAGGCAGTTGATGGCAATCAGGCCAGCAGGGGAGCAGTTAGGTGTTGATCAGGCTGGCAGGGGAGTGGTTAGTGGGTGATCAGGTTGGCAGGCAGAAGCAGTTAGGGGCAATCAGGCAGGCAAACAGTTAGGAGCCGGCAGTCCTGGATTGTAAGAGAGATGTCCGACTGCCGGACATCCCCCAAGGGGTCCCATATTGGAGAGGGTGCAAGCTGGGCTGAGGGACAACCCCCTTCCCCCTGCATGAATTTCATGCACTGGGCCTCTAGTGGGTTATAATGGTCATAGACTAGACACTGCCCTGGTCCCAGCTCACGACCTGACAAACCACACTCCAACGGATCAACATGTTTCTAAGTGCATCCCTGCACACCAGGGCACAGCTCAAGGCTATTTATAAGAAATGCAAATATATCAGCTCCTAACATGCTCATTGGTATTCAATTAAGAAATCCCAGGCATGTACAGAAGCAGAAAATATGATGCAGAATGAAAGAGGAGTCATCGACTGAACCGAACCCAGGGCTGACACTATGGAAATCTGTGGGCTGTTGCGAACACATTTCCTTGAGGGACATTTATAGCACTAAGTGCCTGTGTCAGAAAAGAAGACAGATTTCAAGTCTATGACCTCAGATTCCCCCTTAAGAAACTTGGAAGCAAAGAGGAAATTAAACCTGCAGTGCATTGAAGAAAGAACATAAGGAAGATAGAAGCAGAGATCAATAAGAGGAAAAACAGTGGAGAAAGCCAATGAAACTGAAAGCTGGTTCTTTGAAAAGGTAAATAAAATGGATAAGCCTCCAGCCAGGTTAATCAGTAAAAACCGTAATCAATGAACACAGATTATGGAGACCAGGACGAGAGCAACGGTATCGCTACAGATTCCACCGAAATGAAAAGGGTGACAAGGAAACGCTATGCACAGCTTTATGCCGATAAAGAACAGCTTAGACAACATGGAAACGTTCCTCAAAAGACATGAACTACTAAAGAGCATTCAAAAAGAAAAGGTAACCTGACACATTCTATATCTTTAAAGAAATGGAATTTTTAGTTGAAAGCCTTCCATTAATGAGAACTCCAGGCACCAAAATCCGCTGGTGAATTTGACCAATATTTAAGGCAAAAAAATAATTCCGATTCTCCTCATACTCTTCCAGAAAAGTGAAGTCATAATAAATATTCCAACTCATTTTATGTGGCCAACACCACCTTGACTCCAAAACCCAAAAGACATTTACAAGCAGAGACAACTACAGACCAATATTCCTCATGAACTTAGATGCAAAAGTTAACGAAGTTCTAGCAAATAGAAATCAATAATGTATTTAAAAAGGATAGTACTATATCAAGACCAAGTTGAATTTATCACAAGAACACAAAATTGATTTAATATTTTATAAAATCAACCAATGTATTCATCCTATAAAAGAATAAGAAAACCACATGATCATCTCAGACGAAAATCAGGCAGACTGGAAAACCTTGTAGGTCAAGGTTTTCATTTGAACAAATCCAACATTAATTCCTGATTAAACCCATCAGCAAAGTAGGACTAGAAGGGACACTCCTCCATGTGATAAAGGGCATCCATGCAGAACCTAAACCAACATCAGACTTAATGGTAAAAGATGCAACCGGGAAGAAATCAATTACATCTGTGCTAACAACATCTATTAAACATTGGGCTGGACACTAGCCAGTGCAATAAGGCAAGCTAAAAAAAAAGTGTCCAGGTTGGAAAAGATAAAAGCTGTCCTTACTCAAAGACTCCAGGATTGTCTAAGTGGAAAAACTGAAGAAATGTATAAAAAAGCCACTAAATCCAATGAGTGACTTCAGCAAGCTTGCAGAATGCAAGTAAACAAACAAAAACCATTGTATTTCTATATGCTCTCCATGGAAAAAACCAACAATCCAACTTTAAAAGCAATATGATACACAATAGTATTAAAATAGTTGAGACTTAGGATTGCGCTTCTATGTGGGAGAGAAATCTGAAACTCGTGGACACAAACAGCAGTGTGGCGGCCACGAGAGGGAAGGGCTGGGTGGGGGTGAAGGGGCCTCATATACCGCGGCGGATGATTTGACTTTGGGTGGTATAGCAAATGCTATACAGGATGATACACAGATGATGTATCATAGAACTGTACACTTGCAACCGATGTGATCCTATGAACCGTCACCCCATACATTTAATAAGAAATACTTGATATTTATGGGTAGACCTGCCAAAAAGCCACTGAAAACTGTAAGCATCACAATTTGCACCTGAGCTGTAACCGTGGCCATGGATGCACACACAGCATGTCCACAAAGACAGGTCACCTGTTGCCTGGAAACACACCCCCAGCCAGGTCCCTGTCCACCACGCTGCATGTACACTGAGGGGAACTGCATGGAAGGCCTGGCCTTCACGCCACCAGAGGAAACGGGGTGTCTTGGGCAGATGAGGGTTTGAAGTTGGGAGACCCGGGTTCAAAACCAGGCCTCCTCCCTCACAGGAGGTGTGACTGCAGGCGAGACTTGCTGGGGCAGGGCCGCCTCCTTGCTGGGGGCAGAGAGGGGTGCGAAGTGGGCGCAGCAGGGAGGGCCCAGCGGCTCGCATGGAACAGGTGCTTCCTCAGAGCCCTCGCCTTCGCTTCGCTGGGGACGGACTCCTTCCCAATCACCTCCTACCCACAGGAAGGGCCCATGGCGATCGCCTTTGCCTGGCTCTCGGGATGCTCACCCCACGGTCTGGTCCAGCCCCTGTGAGGCCTCAGGGGCCCCAGGCGCTGCTGTGAGGACCGGATTCCCTCATTTGTAAAAAGGAGAAAGGGCTCAGCTGCGTGGCTCAGTGGTTGAGCATCGACCTATGAACCAGGAGGTCACGGTTCAACTCCTGGTCAGGGCATGTGCCCAGGTTTCCAGCTCCGTCCCCAGTGTGGGGTGTGCAGGAGGCAGCTGGTCAATGATTCTCTCTCATCACTGAGGTTTCTCTCTCTCCCCCGCACCCTTCCTCTCTGAAATCAATAAAAATATTTTTTTAATAAAGAAGGAAAAGTAACTCTGATTTGAATTGGAGACGTGTCCTGGCCACTGGAACGAGAGAGGGCAAATCGCTGTGGGACAGGTCGCGTGGCCAAAATGCAGACGCAGTGAAAAGTGGGCGTTCCCACCTACAGTGGAAAGGAGTCCGCTGGGAAGCGCTTTGTGTAAAATACATTTATTCTTGAAAATTCCCCCGACAAACACAGAATATGTAAGAAGAGAGAGCCTTGCCTTCCACACCCAGCCCTTTCCGCAGCCGGACACTGGGGGACGTGCAGGGGGGCTGGTCACCGCAGGCCCTCGGGGTGCGGGGACCGAGAGCTCACGGCCGGTCCCCTCTCACCACGTCCCTCCAAAGGGAACGGGCCCTCTTGGAATTCATGAGAACAGAGCAAACTGAGTCCCTGAAGGTCGGGGTTTGTTGGGGTGTCTGAGTCTGCCACCTGCAGTTGACTTCTGCAGATTGTGGCCCATACCCAAACAGGTGGGCAGGAGAAAGCACGTCGTCCCGTCGTCAGTCCCTGGCGCCTTCCTGCTGGCTAGTCCACGCCCGCGGCCCAGGCGGCCTTCTTGGCATTCAGGAAGTTCTTCTTCTTCCTGGGAGGAACGCGCAGCGAGATCTCCGGCTCCGCGGGATTTCTGAATATAAAGAGCTTCTCGCCCGTGTTCAATAAATCAATGGCTTCTGCCCCGACGATGGGCACGGGGACCAGGTCGCCGCTGGACTCCAGGGACAGGTGTGGCCAGCCCCCTTTCCCTGAGCACACCGTCCGCTCTCTGAGAGGGGGGCACGTCTTCCTCAGTATGCTGCAGACAGAACGGAAGATGACATGAGTGTCCTGGGAGCACCCCCTTCTCTGTCCCTAAGTCCCCAATGAAGTACCATTGTACAGAGAGGCTTTCTTGTTGGTCACCAGATGGCCCCTGAAACTGGCTGCAGATTACCTGACTGACTCACAACCGTTCCATTTTCAGGAGTTTCACCTGTTGCCATCCTGTTGTTCGCTTGCAATGAGCCACGGTGGGAGTATTTACACCATGGAAATTGGCACATGCTACACATAGAGCCCCTGTCCCCCTCCCAGGACACCCCTGACTGTGGCCCTCACACTAAAAGCTGGTGGTAACACCTCATTACAACGCAACAGAAGTTGGGGAAAAGGTGCCTGAAGCAGGAGAGAGACACGCTTTGGGAATGCGGCCCAGGATGCCTTCGCTCGCCCATCCTGATCCCACGCAATCGACTGTTCTCTGGTGGAGCCCTTCACAGTTGGAACAGCTCGAATCTCCTTCTCCTCCTGGTTTGGGCTCAGTATCCGGATCTAATGTCTCGGGGACTAAGTTCTGCTCTGCAGCCTACCGCCCACGTCTCTGAGGTATTTCTCGGGGACACTGAGGGGCGCGGTCTCAGCACCTGCACCGGGGCTCTGAGAAATTAGGGAGTGGACACTCCCCTTGGGTTCCCACTGTTCCCAGGGCCCACGCTGGAGACCACGTTCTAATCTAGCCCATCATGAACCAGCTGGTGCTCCTTTTTCTCCATATCTTCTCCCGTGGGCATCACTGGAGACACTGGTCAACTGTTTGCAGCCATCTGCAGCCACTCCGCCCGCTCCCCTCTGCTCCCCGGGGTGTGGGCACAGTTAAAGGAGAAAGACACTTGGTAGAAAAGAAAGCACTGGCCTGGGAGTGTAGGGAGAAAAGGGGCCAGTTAGATGTCCCAAGTCCCAGGGCCACTCCTTACAGCGCAGACCGGGGCCTCTTCATCTGAGCTCCCTGAGCTCTGGGGTTACCGTCCCCACTTCCTGGGAGGCTCAGTGCAATAAGACGGGCTTCTCCAACCAGAAAGTCAACAGCTGTGAGGAGTTACCCTCCTTCTAATGATATCCCACTAAAAAAGGTCCACTGGTGAAAAGGCGTACAGTAATCCAAGTGCTAACGCAGGATAAGCGAACACCCCCCACTAGCTGGCGGCTCACCCTCAGCTCCTGGAGTAGGAGGAGACTGTGGTCTCTGGGAAGGATGGCCCCTTCTCGTCCGTGCCCCTTCCACCAGCTCCCAGGCTGCCCTCCGGCTCCCAGGCTGCCCTGGTCCCCGCCCCCCTCCCCCTGCAGCCGGTGCCCGTCATTACCTCTCCTTCCTCCGGCGCGCCCACAGCATCTTGTCCAGGCCGCTGCTTCTCAGTTCTCCGCGCAGCCTGCTTTCTAAGGCCTGCCACCAGCCCTGGTGCTTCCTGAAGGCAAGAAGGAGCGTCTATGTTCTCAGGAAGAAGAGACTCTCCCAGGGAGCCGTTACCCCGGCCTGAGGGGAAGGGGCCCCACTACAAGCCCAGTAATAGGGTCCCAGAGCACATGCACCTGGGGGAATATTAGGCAGCCGGTAAAAATAATACCTACAAAGGTGTTTCAACAACTGTGAAAAGCATGAATTTAAATTGTGAATAAAATAACAGAAAATATAGTCTAAATAGTGTGATAATCTATATATATAAAAGCCTAAGCAACCATTTGACCTTTCGACTGGTAGCTATGACGTGCACTGACCACCAGGGGGCAGATGCTCAACACACAGGCATGGAAACATGGAACAGGCGGATGAATCTCAGAGGGAAGCGGAGAGGGCGGGAAGAGAGTAACCAAAGATCTTATATGCATACTAGAGGCCCGGTGCACGGATTTGTGCACCGGTGGGGTCCCTCAGCTTAGCCTGTGGGGATCGGGCTGAAACCAGCAGTTTGACATCCCCCAAGGGGTCTTGGATTGCGAGAGGGTGGAGGCCAGGCCAAGGGACCCCACCAGTGCATGAATCCGTGCACCGGACCTCTAGTTATTATATAAAGTGACTTTGCACATCAATCAGAGTTGGAAGAAAATAAGATCAGCTTCCGCCTGAGGTTCTGGGAAGCAAGAGGCAAGGCTGTGCACATGGGATTACCACACACACATACACAGGCATGCACACATGCACACACACACATGCATGTATGCAGACACATGTGCACACATGGACACACAGGCACACACACAACCCAGCAGAGAAACACACGTGAGGGAGGAAGAGCTGCAGTCAAATCCCACCAGCCCTTTCCTCCAGCTGGTGGGGCCATGACTTTCCTGCTGTGTTTTCACACTGTTTCCAGTATGTGTGTGTTTTACATTGTCATTAACGTGTGTCCGGCACATCTACAGCCCAGAAACGTACTTTCTTTTTTTTTTTTTTTTTTTTTATTGATTTCAGAGAGGAAAGGAGAGGGAGAGATAGACAGAAACATCAATGATGAGAGAGAATCATTGATTGGCTGCCTCCTGCACGCCTCCTACTGGGGACTGAGCCTGCAATCCAGGCATGTGCCCTTGGCCAGAATCGAACCTGGGACCCTTCAGTCTGCAGGCCGACGCTCTAGCCCCTGAGCCAAACCACTGAGGGCAGAAACTTACTTTCTTAAGATCCTACTTGAAAAGTAAATTGGTGACAAAAGGAGAAAGTATGGACAAAACATGTGGGACCACCAGAATGGGAAAACGACCCATGACGACGGTCCTGGCAGCCCCTGCTCTGGGCAATGGCGTGCCGGCCAGGGAAGGCTGTGCCATGGGCCTCGCACCCTGCCCTCCATCTGTTCTCCTGACTCTTGCTCACTGCTCCCCAGGGGTGGCAGATGCTGACTCACCCCCTCCGGCCCAGGTCGGCCTGCTCCCCGCCGCCGTCATGCTCCACCGTGGGGTCCGGCTGCTTCTGGCTGAGCGACTCCAGCAAGGCCAGCAGCTCAGGCTGTGGGGCTGCGGGCAGAGCCACGCTCAGGAGGCGGCGAAGCGTGCCCACGGGCACCATCGTCAGCTTGGACAGGTACGAGGCCAGCCGCAGCTCCTGGGGGGTAAGGCAGCGGCTCAGGCCCCAGCTCCCAGGGGCTAAGGCAGCGGCTCAGGCCCCAGCTCCCAGGGGCTAAGGCAGCGGCTCAGGCCCCAGCTCCCAGGGGCTAAGGCAGCGGCTCAGGCCCCAGCTCCCAGGGGCTAAGGCAGCGGCTCAGGCCCCGGCTCCCAGGGGCTAAGGCAGGGGCTCAGGCCTCAGCTCCCAGGGGCTAAGGCAGCGGCTCAGGCCGCAGTTCCTAGGGGGTAAGGCAGCAGCTCAGGCCTCAGGGCAAAGCCTGATGAAAGGCAAGTTCTAATGGATCACAGGCTTAGGATGCCTCCTCCCAGGGAAATGCATAGCCCAGTAGCTCAGTCTTAGAAACCTGTCCTCAAATTGCAGACCTGGCTCCCCATGACATTTGCACAGCCTTCGCCCATCCCTTCCGAGGACCCCCAGCTCACCCGCCGCTAACGCCCTGGCCTGCAGCAGCGACAATTACTAATGTCCCTTCTCCTACTCATGTTTGCGGAGCCAGGGTGGGGCCAGCACAGGCTCCAGAAACAATGGAAACGTCCCAAAATTGCAGACAGTTAAAGAAACACACTGTGGCCTCCACGGGAACAGCACCGGGCGGTGAGGAAGCGGGTGGATTCGGGGCCGTGCACTGCGTGAAGAAAGCCAGGTTCTGCGGGGCCAGCCTGTGTGACTCCCTGTGTGTGACATTCCAGAACCGAGGAGCGGCCACCAGGGCTGAGGGATGGGTGTGCCCACCCGGGGCGGCACAGGCAGACCTTTGTGGCCCTGGGACAGTTCATCGTGGTGTTGGCTACGGGACTCCACATGTGATGATGACAGATTGTGTGACAGATTCTGGCCCAGGTGTTGTGTTGGGTTTGTGAGGTGCAGCCACTGGGAAAACTGAGGGAAATGTGGGAGGGGCACGGGAACCCTACGGGCTACCTTAGCAACTTCCTGCGAATCTAATATTATCTATACTAATAAAAGGGCAATATGCTAATTAGACCGGACATCTTCCGTACATCCTTCCGGACAAAGCCATGGTGGCAGGAGCCAAGGCAGAGGCAGTTAGGGATGATCAGGTCTGCAGGGGAGGGCAGTTAGGAAGCAATCAGGCCAGCAGGGGAGGGCAGTTAGGGGTGATCAGGCCAGCAGGGGAGGGCAGTTAGGGGTGATCAGGCCAGCAGGGGAGCAGTTAGGGGCATGAGGCCAGCAGGCAGAGTGATTAGGGGTGATCAGGGAGGCAGGCAGGTGAGCGCTTAGGAGCCAGTGGTCCCGGATTGGGAGAAGGATGTTCGACTGCCGGTTTAGGACCGATCCCAGTAGTCGGACATCCCCTGAGGAGTCCCGGATTGGAGAGGGTAGTGGCCGGGCTGAGGGATACCCCCTTCCCCCCGACCCCGTGCATGATTTTCATGCACTGGGCCTCTAATTTCAAAATAAAAGGTTAAGAGGGAACAGGCTCTGCATCCCAAAAGCCTGGGCCAGCCCTCAGCCCCCCACAGGAATTGCGCGTCCTCGGACAGCGTCCTTACTCTCCTCAGTGTGAACCTGGACAAGTGTTGCCTCCACAGGACCTGCCTGGAGGGGCGATGGCAGGACCGGCCCGACAGTGAGGTCCTGAGTGTCCAGTACTCGCTGGGTCCTGTCCCAGGGCAGGTGGCCCCTCCTTTAACCATCCCCCAGCTCTTCCCCCGGTTCCTGCTATCAGCCCGGTCCTCAGGCGGGAAAGTGGGCTCTGAGCACAGGGAGTGACGTGCTGGCAGGAAACGGAGCCAGAGCTCGGCCCACGCGCCCTCACCTGGCTGTACAGGCCCACGAAGGCGTCCGCCTCCATGCGCTCCAGCAGGTCTTCGAGCACGACGCTGAGCTCCTGCTCCTCCCGCAGGCTGCAGGGAAGCGACACCCGCGTGAGCCGTTTTATGACAGAGCGACCCCGTGAGATCGCTGGTTATTTAACGAAGAATCGCCATCCAACCCACGCTGTACTGTGTTAAGGCCATGGAGACTGGGCCAGGGAGGAGGGGCTGCCTCTCCTCGCCCAGCCCGCTCCCCACTGATGCACCCGAGGGCTCACCTCTGCTGCTGGCGCTCCAGGAGCTCCTGGCTCCGGCCCAGGGCCCGCCGCAGCGCCGCGGAGACCTGCCCTTCGGAATCCGCGTCCTCAGGCTCGGTCAGGAGCCCGGGCCCGTCCTCTGCCCACTGCTGCCGCCTGGCCAGGGCCCGCTGCCGCTGGGCCGCCTCCTGGTGGGCCAGCTCCTCCTCCAGCTTCCTCTCCAGCTCCTGGAGCTCCTGCACGTCCAAAGTGTATGCAGCATTCATTTCTGCCCCACACAGAGGGGCAGGTGGTGAGCACGACGCAGGGAGGGGGCATGGGGGGAGAGGATCAGACAAAACCCCACCTGCTCGGCCTCCCCATCCAGCCCTGGAAAACAGTGCGATGAGGCTGCCCCAGATCTCACAACCCCTGGCTTTTGCACATGCTGTCACCACCGCCACCCCCCCCCCCCCCCGGCCCCTGGTAGAGCCTTCCCTGTTTGCCTGGCTAATTCTGGGTCTTCCCTCCAGCCCTGGCTTAGGAGAAGGGGCCCCTCGGTGCGAGACACAGATGCCTCCTCACGTGCCCACTCCCCACCCATGCCTGTTACAGAATGAGTGCTCTGCCGCCCTCAGAATCCAGGTGATGGAGCCCGAAGCCGCAATGGGGTGGGATCGGGGGGCGGGCCTTTAGGAGGTGAGCAGCTTCACTGAGCTCACTGATGGCGGCGGGCCCTGGGATGGGACTAGCGCCCTGTGAGAAGGGAGGAGACGGCGCTCCCCCTCCATGTGGAGGTGTAAGGAGGCAGCGGGCTGCACCAGGGAGAGGCCCGCACCACACACAGACTCTCCTGCAGGTCAACTATGAGCATTAGTGCGATCTCCAGGTCGCGATGCCTCAGAGCCGTGAGAGAGAGAGAGAGAGTTCAGACGGAATGGACAGATGGGTGAGGAGCAGCAAGTGGGCAGGAGCCCGAGGGGGAAGAGGAAGACACGGTCACAGCTGGGGAGGTGGACGCCAGCAGCGTGAGCCGCAGTGCAGACACGGGGTGCAGTCCCTTTGGCCACATGGCCCGCGGCACCAGCCCCACCGCCTTCGTTTGCCCATCACTGCCCGTGCCCAGCCTCAGTGACTCCTCCGCACACGTTCCAGTTCCACAAGACCCGCGACATCTTTTGTCAAACGAGGTGCACTTGGTAGTTTTTCCAGGAGTCGTTTCTTCCAAAGCGTTTCATTCATGCTTTGCATCCTCCCAGATGCTGAACAGCGTGAAAGCCGTGCAGTGCCATGTGCTCCTGGAAGTTACCTCCTGAACCCTCACCACGGCCCAGGCCCGCCCACTGGCTGGTGGGGAACCCGGGTGGGCCGAGGGGTGACGCCCGCCCCGCCCGCCCGGGCGCACTCACGGGGCTGTGGGACTCCAGGATCTGGGCGCAGGCCGCCGTGGTCAGCGTCTCCGACTCGCTCAGCTCCTCCAGGAGCAGGTGCTGGACGCTCAGGAGGGCGGTGTAGGCCCACAGCGTCCGGGCGGCCCCCGCTGCCTTCTGGAACTGCAGGGCGACCAGGGACTCGGCGAAGCGGCCCTCCTGGGCCTCCAGCTGCTGCACCCGCTCCCGCAGCAGCTCGGCGCGGACCTGGGAGGGCAGGGCCAGAAGCCAGAGGGGTCAGCGGCCGGAGGGGCAGCGAGAGCAGCCGCTTCCGAAGAGCAGGCGTTAGATTTCCATCTTTAGTTCAGGACCCTACGCAAGGCCTCCAATATTTGCTGAGACACGGGCCTGGAGTCTGCAGTTTCAGACCCCGGGGCCTCTCCGATGACCCCCCAGGGGCTTTGGGGCCTGGCTGCTCATTCCACGCTGACCACTCCTGAAGGTAAACCCAACCTCGCTGCCATCTGGCACAAAACCCTCCACGGCTTCCCACGGTAGAGGATGCGGTTCAGGCTCCACGACCCCAGCCAAGGTCACCTGGGGGGGTGGGGTCTGTTCTGCACCTGCACCCACACCTGCGACTTCCACCCTCGCCGACCGCTCACAGCCTCACACTCCATGCTCTGCCTCTACTGATGGCGGACATGTCCCCCCATCCTCAGCCCATGAAGCGTGCTCACTCTGCACGTGTGTGTCACTCTTCTCTGTGACCCCACATTCCACGCTCTCCGCCCAGGGGGACCCTCACCACACCGTTCACCCCACCAGGACACGAGCTCCCCTGGAGGAGCTGGCAGCCAAGGGGCTCAGTAACTTCTAGATGAGTGAACCCATTCCCTCCACCCACACCCTGGGGGCATGGCAGCCCCCATCTCCTGTGAGGCCTCGTCCCCGTGGAGATGCAGGGCAGCTGGAGTGACTGTGTGGGCTACCTCTCAAGTTTATTTATGCAGATGCACACCTAAAATGGGGGAGGGGGGGCCTAAAGCCTTCCGTATGTGCTTAAGAACGTGGACCGTGAGATTAAGGGAAGAATGGTTCTTGAAAGCCCTTCCTTCCCCTTCTCCCTGGGAAGCTTACTTAGTGAATCCCAGCGCCGGGAGAAGGTGCGCCTGAGGGCTCATCCGGTCGGAAAGAGCTCCGGGGAGAGGGGCAGACCTGCCTTCCCATGCGGCAGGTCTAGACGGGCTGCCTGAAACAGCCCCGCTGCCCGCAGCAATGAAACCGCATTTCCCGCACGTGCTGACCCTGATCCCTACTGGGAGGTCCCAACGCCTTCCGCACCAGCTGCCCTGGGGACACTCCTCAGAGAGCAAAGCAACAGAACAAAGGGCAGGCACAGAGTGAGAAAAGAAAAATATGATTTAAGAAAAGTTCCCAGGATTCCAAGATTGGCCAAACTCTCTGCCCTGTAAGGGGCAGATGAAAGCACGGCAGCCTTAAACACTGCCAACTGTCCAATCGCCCATGTGCCCTTCCTAGGACACTCCCGGAGCGGGTGCGTCACTCAAGTAAGAGACGTCGGGAGAGCAGGTGAGGGGGTCCCAGCGTGACGCCGGAGGGCTGTGCACAGGCTCCGTGGGCACCGTGCAGGTGGGGGCGCAGCGGGCACAGGCGACGTCCTCCCGACCACGTGCCCCAGGGGGCACGGCCTGTGTGCGGTCCCGGCAGGATATCTGGTCAACTGTCAAGAAGTGGATGGAAGGACGGATAACTGTACAGAAAAGTGACCAGGAAGAAACCAAAGGATAAGAACAACTCCAAGAAAAACAAAAGGCTGCACAGGGGAGAAATGAATCTTGGTTTTTTTGTGGCCCAGATGTGAATGATATTTAAATAATCATCACAACAGCCATCTTAACTACGGATCTAACTGCATCAGGAGTTGGGTGACAGGAGGCCTGTGTGTTTGCAGGTTGAAAGAAGGTATCGAAATCTTATCTCCCATAAAGAAAGTAAATAGGTTATGCCAAAGGCAAGAAACGGAGAAACAGCAAGACAAGTATATCATTTCGAGACATGGAAGTCAACATGAAAAGGTCAAGCCAAACACTGAAGAGTCGTTACCTCTGTGGATTTAGAAACGGGGGTGTCTGTGGCCGCAGGAGCCTCTGCTTTTGAAAGCACAAAACTGTAGAGCAGTGGTTCTCAACCTTCTGGCCCTTTAAATACAGTTCCTCATGTTGTGGCCCAACCATAAAATTATTTTCGTTGCTACTTCATCACTGTCATGTTGCTACTGTGATGAATCATCATGTAAATATCTGATATGCAGGATGGTCCTAGGCGACCCCTGTGAAAGGGTCGTTCGTCCGCCAAAGGGGTCGTGACCCACAGGTTGAGAACCGCTGCTATAGAGCTATTTGGCTCTCGAAAAGCATGTGTGCACAAGCGCAAGAGTGTGAAAAGTAGAATTTTCTAGTGGACAACGTAAAAAAAGTTACTGCAGTGAAACCAGGCAGACAGCCGTGGTGCCGTTCAGTGCCTGGAAGGTGGGCGTGAACTCGGGGTTAGAACGGGACGCTGAGGCTGACGGCGAGGCCTTGAACGCTGTGCTTAGGAGTCTGGATTTTGTTTGGGGGCAGAGGGAAGCCAGTAGATCTCCCTCCCAACTACGCTACGTCCGTCGGAGACCACCTGGACAGAGGCTGCCTCGGGAGAAAGCGGGGCAGGAGACGGGGAGAGACCCGTGGGATGGATGGATGGACAGAGCCGCCCTCTTCCTAGAGCACCTTCCCTCCCACACGCCTGCTAGTCCACGCTGCTCCCTCTTGTGAGGTCGTCCGAAAACGAGCACATTATCCTCATGCGTCAAGTCTAGTCACTTCTGAAATGACGCAGGGGCAGCAGCCACCTCCATGTCATTGCCAGGGCGGCGGAGGCATCACAGCAGGACGGCGGGCTGGCAGCGGCTGTGGCGCTGAATGAAGGACCGTTAATGAGCCGTGCAGGCCTGGCTCATCCTGGGACCGGCACGCGGGGACTGCATAATGAATGAGAGCTCGGACATGTGGCAGACATGCCACCCAGGCGCAGGGCAACGCCATTAAGACCATCCGGAAAGAGCGGGTGAGTGGGGAATGCGGGCATGTCATTTTCACTTACATTTAAATGCTGTTGAGGAATATTTATGAGAAATGTAGATGTGCCTTGTGCACAGACAGCAGGAGACTACCGCAAAGACGCACTGAAATCGCCCCTTCGTTTCTGGGTTCATCAAGCAGATCTGCTACCTGAACACAGGACCTGCCTGTAGGCCCCTCCGCCCGCCAGCTGCGTGATGGTGGCCTGGCCTCTCCGGGTCTCAGTGTTCCCAGCTCTGAAGTGTACGCAGCAGTAGGGGCTCTGCGAGCCTCGCTGCAGAAGGCTGTGGGGTACGGGCAGACTCCCCAGGTCACTGCAAATAGGAAGGCACCGGAAAGCCTCAGGGCTCCCTGACGGAGGGCTGGCTCAGCCTGTGAGGACCACACGTGCTGTGCCGTGTGATGCTGAGAGAGACGCTAGAGGAAACCCTGCACCGAGTGGAATCCTCACGTTTCAGTCCTGAGTGAAAAGCCGACGGATGAGCGGATGGGCGGGTGGGCGGATGGGCACGCAGACAGGTTTCGGCAGATGGACAGAACATCTCTAGTAGCTGGAAAGCGAACATGAGCCACATAACCTGCGTGGTGTCTGCACTGCCTCTCAGGACAACGCCATTAAAGCTGACACCTTCCTCCATCAGCTCCGAAAAGGCAGGAAGCGCACGCTGGTCTATGCGTCTGTCTGCCTGTCTGTCCTTCTTCCCCAAATCAATCACACAACCGTTCATTCAGGGAAGGGCTCAGGTCGGTCAGGCGGATGGGACATCAGACGGCCGGATGTAAACTCCAAGATGCCGAGGCGCACAGCAGCCGCTCTCTGAAACCGTGAACACGCCAAGGGCGTGGATCTAGAACAGCACGTAGATCAACCATGGCCCAGAGAGCACGCCCCAAAACGCCCCTGTCCGTGCAGGCACTGATGGCGGTCTGTCACTTTAAGGCAGCGGTTCTCAACCTGTGGGTCGCGACCCCTTTGGCGGTCGAACGACCCTTTCACAGGGGTCGCCTAAGACCATCCTGCATATCAGATATTTACATGACGATTCATCACAGTAGCAACATGACAGTGATGAAGTAGCAACGAAAATAATTTTATGGTTGGGTCACCACATGAGGAACTGTATTTAAAGGGCCAGAAGGTTGAGAACCACTGCTTTAAGGGCTTCTTGCCCCCCTCCCCAGCTTGAACGTGTGCGCTGTGAGAGCAAGGACTGAGCTCCTCAGCAGAACCTGGGGCACGGCTGCCTCCTCGGACACGAGAGGAATGAGTGACATGCACAACGCATGTTACCACAGACAAGAAAGGGAGCTGAGGGTGGGGGAACACGTGGGAAGACCGGGTGTTCCGATAAGCCTTCTTGAAAGAGGGGCCCCCCCCGAGGGCAGAGGCCACGCCTGAGGGCAGCGGAGGATGAGTCATCTGTCCAGGTAAAGGCAGGCGGGCAGGGAACCCAGGAGAGGCAAGGTGGACGGTAACACCAGGCTGCCGCGCGTGCCTTCTGCAGGGACAGGAAGCCTGACCGGGGGCGGTGGGAAACGCGTGAGGGACGGAGGCCAGGCTGCTGTGGGAGCCGGAGGGCGAGGAGGGTGCGGAGGGTGAGGAGGGTGCGAGGAGGGTGCGGAGGGTGCAAGGAGGGTGCGGAGGGTGCGAGGAGGGCGCCTAGATAAAGAGCAGACAGAGTGATGCATCCCATGTGAACACCTCGGCCAGGCTCAGGGCCAGGCATCAAGGTGGCGGCAACCTCGGGCAGCGGGGACAGCAGCTGGGGGGGCCTGATGGTGACCCGGAGACCTCCGGGCGCACAAGCGGAGGAAGAAGGTTCCAGACAGAAGGAGCCGGGGCAAAGGCGTGCGGGAAGGGCAGGTCCACCTGCGACAGTTTAGAACCTCGGCGTTTGGTGGAGACGGACAGCCGCAGCCGGACAGTCGCAGCCGAGGGCTCCGTGCGCCCTGCGGACAGCCGCCGGCCCTGCCCAGTGCCACGGGCAGCAGGCGAGGGGGAGCACTGACCTTTTCCAGCAGGTCCTCCGGGGCCGGGCATTCAAAGAGCTGGATTTTATCTTCAATGCACTTCCTCAGAAGGTCGGTCTTGCTTTTACTCTTGGTGCGTGGCTTCCTCGCCTTGGCCTGTGGCTGGAGAGGGGAGAGAAAGCACGTGGGCACATGCATGCAGCCCGCCTCCCAAAACCAGGCCCCGAGGGCCGAACAAGCTCGGGGGCTGGAGGGGACCAAGGTGAGGTCACGGTGCTCAGCAAATTGTGATTCGGTTAATGATCGAGGGTAGCAGATGAGACCCTCTCTGAGCCTCACTTTGCACACCTGCAAAATGGGTATCTGCCTCATTAGATGACTGCAGGAACCTAACAACACTACATAACAACATAAAAACAGAAAGTAACACAAGACAGCATGACATAATGCACCGCAGCATAACGTAACAGCACGACATAACACAACAGAATGTAACATAGCATAATGTCAGGACTGGACATGAGAACATAGCAAAACACAGCCCAGCCCAGCCCAGCACAGCACAGCTGCGAGGCTCAGTACAGTACTACCCATGACCGCTGGCCTCCTTCCCCTCCCAGCTCGCCCCCCTGCCCTTCCTCCTCCCTGTCACATCCCTGGAGGTCCCATGATCTCCTCCTCAGGACGCGGACACAGGCCTGCCCACCAGACTCGGCCCTGGGCTCCCGAACAATCTCTCTGGCTGGCCATGGGATGGTGGCCCGTCCCCATCCCCTCCGAGGAAGAAGGCACAGACCCGGAAATTCACGGAGTTCAAAGCACCCCCATTTGACAGAGGAGGAGACTGAGGCCAGGAGAGCAGACTCGGTGGCCTCAAGCCACATCATGGGGGCCCTGAGATCTAGGTCTCAGGTTTCCTGACTCCTGGGCTCAACTCTTTAAATACTCAGGCTGGACTCAGCTAATCTCATGAGTTAACTATAGATTTCATTTCCTGATCTAACGGGGATAATACAAAAAAATAAGTAATTGTGGGTCAAGGCCTCTTAGGAACAGAGCCAGGCTGGTAGGGAAGACCTTGGAGCCCAGAGCCTGGATTGGGGCTGGGAGGGCATAAGGCTGAGAGGAACAGGGGAAGGGGCAGGGGAAGGGGCGTGGGGGTGGGGGAGTGAGGGGAGTGGTGATCCTGTGCATCTCCCCAGCCCCACGCCCAGTGATGTCAAGCCGGCAGATTGAAATTGGCCTTAGAAGTATTTACACCAGGGAAATGGGCAAATGCTACAAATCGGGACAGCCCTCCCCGGCATGTCCCCGAACGTCCGCTGAGAGCCGGTTCACCAGCATGTGCCTGAGACCGTGGCAGAGTGTTTATCCCGGCAGAGAGCCACGGGAAGGCTTGAAGAAGGGGGGGGGGGGGGGGGGGGCAGAATCTGACTTAAAGACGGCGAGGTCCTCAGGAACTCATTTATTAATAAACAAAATGTACTGCACACCTGCCAGGCGACAGGCACTTTCTAAGTTCTAGGGTCATGGCCGCTGGCGGACGGTGCAAGGATCCGGGCAAGGGGATCTGGGCTGGGCACCAGTGTGTGCACTACAGACCTTGAGGTCAGGAACAGCTTGGCGGTTCCAGGAACAGCCGATGCCAACACGGCTGGAGAGGAGGATGGGGGCCAGTGAGGTGCGGTGAGGCCAGGGTGTGCGTTGGGGCCGGGCCCCACGGCATCAGCAGGAGATGCACCACCTCTGCCATCAAGAGGCCACTGGCCAGCTGGCTCAGGTGGGTGGAGCATCGTCTCATGCACCAAAAAGACGGGTTCGATTCCTGGTCAGTGCACGTGCCTAAGTTACAGGTTTGATCCCCGGCTGGGGAGTGTACAGGAGGCAACCGATCGATGCTTCTCTTCCCCCCTCTCTCTCTTCCCCTCTCTAAAAAAAAATCAATGAACATTTCCTCCAGTGAAGATTAAAAAAACCAATCCACCAAGATGTCCATCCTACCTGCAGCTCGGGGGCAGCCAGGGCCTGGTCCAGCTTCAGGAACTCTGCCTCCCGCCAGGCCGTGTGCAGCCGCTGCAGCAGGACGCGGGCCCGGATTCGGGGCAGGGCCAGGCTCCTGTCCATCTGAGCGAAGCAGCTGTGCACGTCCTGCCGTATCCGGAGCAGCTCCTCCTCGGACAGGGAGAAGGGGGAGCCGCAGAGCCTCCTGGGGGGCAGGGACAGGGCGTGGCTGGTGACATCCCCTCACACACAGACCACGCATCTCTACCCACTCGTCATCGTGGGACCCCGATGCTTCCCTCCCTGGCCTTGTCGGTAACGGCGCCGTGAACTCCTGCCACCCAGAGGGTGTTATGTTCCAAGAAATAAGTCAGACAGAGCAAAACAAATACTATGCAATTCCACCTATATGTGGAATCTAATAAAACAAACAAATAAAACAGAAACAAGCTCACAGACACAGAGAACAAACCGATGGTCGCCAGACTGGATGGGGTGGGGGACGGGTGAAAAAAGGGAAGGGAGTTAAGAAGTACAAATGACCAGTTATAGAAACAGTCACAGGGATACAAAGTACAACTTGGAGAACACAGGCAATAATCCTATATAATAAAAGGCTAATATGCAAATTGACCGAATGCCGGAATGACTGGTCGCTATGACGGACACTGACCACCAGGGGCAGACACTCAACACAGGAGCTGCCCCCTGGTGGTCTGTGCGCTCCCACAGGGGGAGTGCTGCTCAGCCAGAAGCTGGACTCATGGCTGGCGAGCACAGCGGTGGTGGCGGGAGCCTCTCCTGCCTCTGTGGCAGTCAAACATCCTCTGAGGGCTTCTGGGCTGCGAGAGGGCACAGACCAGTCTGAGCCTCCCCCCGCCCCCCGCCCCCCCCCCTCCGCCACCCCAGTGCACAAATTTCGTGCACCAGGCCTCTAGTACTGTAATAACTACGTGCGCCGTCAGGTGGGGACTAGCCCTCTCGGGGCGGCCATTTCATAAGGGATGTGAATAGCTAATCACCATGTGGGACACCTGAAATGACTATGATATCGTACATCAGGTGGAACTGACAAATAAATTTAAAAAAAAATAAATATTATACTTTTTACTTTAAAAAAGAACAGAAGTGTGTTCTCATCCATAGAAGATAGCGGGGTTGTGCTGGGGGTGGGGGAGCTGAAGATTCAAAGGGTAAGCGTCACTAGTGAAATTCACGTCTGCAAATGACCTCATGTCCTTCCTCACGCCTGTGCTCTGCACGGATTCCCTGAGCACCGCACGCCTGTCTGAGGGACGCGCCATCACACCGGGCCGGGAACCCAGCGTCCAGTGCGCGAGGCCCGAGGCTGCCTGTGGACGGGCAACCGGCTCCCGGCGTTCATGACCTGGCGGATAACAGACATGGGAGCAGAGGCTGCCCACTGACCCCGGCCAGCAGTTCCCTGCAAACGGGACGAGGAGCCCACCTCCGCTCCGGTGGGCCAGGGACGGGGGTCCCCCGCCTGGGTCCTAAATGCTGATGGTCACGTAGAGCAGTGGCTTTCAACCTTCCTAATGCCGCAACCCTTTAATACAGCTCCTCATGTTGTGGTGACCCCCAATTTCATTGTTACAAATTGAACATAATGAAAGCATCGTGATTAATCACAAAAACACTATGTAATTATATACGTGTTTTCCGATGGTCTTAGGCGACCCCTGTGAAAGGGTCGTTCGACCCCCAAGGGGGTCGCGGCCCACAGGTTGAGAACCGCTGACGCAGAGGAAGCTGTTCCGCATGGAAACCTCGCTGAGTGGCCGACTGTGATGGGTTGACGTCTGTGGCCCCTAAAAGGTGTGTGTTTGAGTCCTAATTCCTATTACCAGGGAGTCTGACCTTACTTGGCAATAGGATCTCACAGATGCAGTGGAGCAGTCAGGGAGGAGGGCGGGCCCTTAGTCCAATAGGACTGGTGTCCCAGTAAGAGCAGACAGACAGACAGACGCACAGGAAGACAGCCATGTGGTGACAGAGGCAGGATCAGAGCGATGCGTCTGCAGCCACCAAATGCTAAGGATGCAGCCACACAGAAGAGGCAGGAAGCGACCCTCCAGGAGCCTGGCGGGACCATGGCCCTGCTGACACCGCCCTTTAGACCTCCGGCCCCAGAGTTGTGCGAGGAGCCATCTCTGGCGCCTTTTTTGATGCTTTTTTCTTTTTTAATATACTTTTGTTGATTTGGGAGCGGAAGGGAGAGGGAGAGAGAGATAGAAACTATGATGAGAGAGAATCCTGGATCGGCTGCCTCCTGGATACAGCACACTGGGGATCAAGCCCGCAACCCAGGCATGTGCCCTGACCAGGAATGGAACCCGGGACCCTTCAGTCCGCAGGAGGACGCTCTATCCACTGAGCCACACCAGCGATGTGCGTTCATTTCTTTGTTGTGTGTTAACCCCCACTTGAGGGTATTTTCCCATTTGCAGACCATACACAATATCCACTTAAAACTCAGCCTGCTGTGTTTGGTCAAACAGTTAATGAACTCACCCCAATGCCTTGGCAGCGCCAGACCACATGACTCCGAGGGCCTTCTTCATACAGCCCGCGGGCCGGACGCCCCCCCACCCCTACTCCGCACCAAGAAAAGAGCAGGGGAAGGGTCTTGGTTTTGTTTCTTTGCTAAATGGCGTTTTTTAGGTTGACGGTTGGTCCGTTTGTTGAAAGAAAAAGCAGCTTGAAGGCATATTGATCGGTAGGACCACAGGTTACAGGACAAAAGGGCTCCTGTCCCTCATCAAACATCAGTTCTCACCCAGGGAGCAGGCGAGGTCCCTGCGTAGCCATCCGTCCTGGGTTCAATTCCCAGCTGCCCACAAACTTATTCAAACTCAGCAATCACACCTCCCGTGGGAACGGGCACTGCACCCTCTCGTCACTACCAGGCCTGCCTCCCGCAGCCCCGCTTGTTCCGTGCAACCCCCACGCGAACGAGTGGCCCTGGGCGTCGCGCAGGGTCCTCCTCCCTGGGCTGTGAGTCATGTGACTTAGAAAGAGCTGTCCATCTCGCCTGTCCACCGCCAGAGGTCGGGTGCCCAGCGTCCCATCACCCCAGGGTGAGCCCCTCCCTCACCTGGCAGGACGGGACCGTGACCGTGGGGACAGCAGGGGGACTCACAGGAAGACCCAGCGCCCCCAGTGCCGCAGCTCCGCCTGCTCCTCCGCCGAGGCCTCCAGCGCGTCGTCCTTGAGCCTCTGCCGCACGCTCCGGACGCCCTCCTGGTCCCGGCCCCGCTCCTCGGCCTCCAGCTGCTCGGCGCGGGCGGCCAGCTCCCGGGCGTGCTCCTCCAGGATCTGCTGCAGGAAGAGCCAGGGCACGCCGCGCCTGAGCAGCTCCTGCGTCAGCGCCGAGCTCTGCAGGCGCCGCAGCCCCTCCGTGGCCTTCTCGAACAGCGACAGGGTCAGCGCCCGGAGCTCGTCCAGCGCCGCCTGGTCCAGGCGCTCCTGCAGCTCCTCCAGGGCGGCGCCCTGGGCCGCCACCAGGCTCCGCCACTGGCCCAGGTACTGGCCCGCGTCCTCGGCCGCTCGGAAGGCTTCCCCGAGGGACAGCTGCTCCCTGCGCTGCTCCTTGTGCTGGCGGGAAGTCAGGGGGAAGGACGGGGGACACGCTCAGCCCAGAGCCCTGTGGGCAGGCACCGTGGGGTTTGCTGAGGAAGCGGAGCACGGGGAAGCCTTGGTCTCCACAAGCTCACGGGGAGAAAACTGTCCGGAAGGAAACACCCCAAACACAGTGGAGGCTTCATTTGTCCCACGTGCAGCAAACCCTCGTCTATGGACTTGGTGACGCCCAGGAGGCAGACCGGGTCCCGATCCTGCTTCTCCACTGGCAGGCGGGGTGGCGGGAGCAGCGTCTCATCCTCGCCGGGACCCATTTCCTCGCCTGTGAAGCGGGGATTACAGCGTCCCCCTCGCAGAGTGGTTGTGAGGATTCAATGAGTTGTTGAACACACACAAACTGAATCCGGGGGACAAGCAGGCATTTGCTGGGCCCAAGGCCAGGAGGGACAGGCAGGCAGGGGGGAAGTATCTTATTTAAGGTGAAGCACTCAGACAGCAGGGACCTGAGAATGTGAGAGCTGGGGTGTGTGGAGGGATGAGGGCAGGGCAGAGGGGGAGTGCCCAGGACTGAGGGCATAGTGTGCCAGGACACTATGGGGTGTGGCAAGGTGGCTCATCTGCATCCTAGGACAGTGGGGTACGGTGAAGGGTTTTTGAACTCACTAGAGGCCAGGTGCACGAATTCGTGCACCAGTGGGGTCCCTCAGACTGGCCCGCGGGATCGGGCCGAAACTGGCTCTCTGACATTCCCCAAGTGGTCCCAGATTGCGAGAAGGCGCAGGCAAGGCAGAGGGACCCCACCGGTGCACGACTGGAGCCGGGTAGGGACATGGGAGGTTGGCCAGCTGAGGAGGGACCGTGGGAAGGCTCCAGGGCGTGTCCGGCCCGTCTCACTCAGTCCCAATCAGCCAGACCCCAGCAGCAGGCTAACCTTCCAGTTGGAGTGTCTGCCCCCTGGTGGTCAGTGCACATCACAGCAACCGGTCAACCAGTTGACTGCCCTTAGTGGTCAGTGCACATCATAGCGACTGGTCAACTGTCTGCCCCCTGGTGGTCAGTGCACGTCATAGCGAGGGGTTGAGCTGCCTTAGCATATCATTAGCATATTATGCTCTGATTGGCTGAACAGCCAATCAGACGACCGGACACTTAGCATATTAGGCTTTTATTATATAGGATGCTCGGTAAAGCCTTCCCCTGCAGAGAGTAACTCCTGTCTGTGCTACTGGAGTGCACCGCGCAATTACATGTTTTTCGGCAGGTGTTCAGAATGGTTGCACGAAGAGTAAGTGGCAGAATTCCTTACGTACCTTTTGCAGCATCTCTCGTCTTCTCTTAACGATTAATTTTTGGTGGAGCTTTTTCTTTTCCTGCTTTAGGTCGTTGTCCAACTTCTGTTTAATGGAGAAGACTTCCGTCTGAGCCCGCTCCATCAGCTCCTCCGTCTGCTCTTCATCCAGGTACCCTGCTCTAGGCGAAGGAGACGCGGGGTTAACGCCGCCTCCACATTCTTACTTTGGGTTGAATAAGAGTCTTTACCCTGAAGGAGCAGGAGGTGGGTAGAGAGACAGTCCTGAGATACAGGAAGGGCAAGGTCGGCATCACCGTGGACCACGGCGGAACTCAACACCAGGAGAGATCGCCCGGGAGGCAGAAACTGGGCAAGACCCCCAGGAAGTCAGTCTGCCTGTGTAAGGCAGGATCTCCAAGGAGATGGTGGGCTAGGAAGTCCTGGTGACAAGCAGGGCACCAGCAGAGTCTAAGAGGTAAGCGTAAGGAGTACTCAGTGAGGGTAATTCTATGAGTCACCGTGACGGGCCACGGTGCTGGTTACACATGGATCTGGGGGTGTCTGTGAGGCTGTTTCCGGATGAGATTACTCCCCACGCACAGTTGTGTGAGCTCCACCACCCATTTCCCAGTGAAATGTCGGGATTTGCTTTAAAATAACCCGGGGTGGAGCTGTAGAGCCCCGCTGGCCATGAGTTGGCACCTGTGAAGTTGTGATGAGCATTTGGGTTGTCTGAACTATTTCGCATATTTTCTTGTGTTTTTGTTCATCCTCGCCCAAGGTTATTTTTCCCATTGATTTTTAGAGAGAGTGGAAGGAAGAAGGGAGAGAGAGAGAGAGAGAAACATCGGTGTGAGGGAGACACATCGATTGGTTGCCTCCTGCACGAGCCCCATGGGGGGCCAGAGATCAAACCAGCAATGTAGGTACATGCCCTGCATCAGGAATCGAACCCGAGACCCGTCAGTGCATGGCCGATGCTCTAACCACTTAGCACACCGGCCCGGGCTATCATGCATGTTTTTAAATCCTACAGTGAACCAGAGTCTTACAATCAGAGGATTTTCTTAAGACATAAGCAAGGAGCGGACGGTGCCTTTGGTGAAAGAACAGAAGCAGCGGCCTCGGGCGAGGAATGCGGGGCAAGGCGGCTCGTCTGCATCACTGGGACACTCAGGGGTTTACCTCTCGTGTTTCTGGATGAGGAGGGTCAGCTGAGCAGCGGCAGCGCTCAGCAGGCCCTGCACGCGGGTCTCCGCCGACTGCATGTTCTGCACCAGGTACTCCCTGTGGCCGAATCTCTTACTCAGGTGGTACCTTTTACTGGCCTGGAAAAAGTCCATCAACTCTTCCACTTCCTCCTGCTCGAAAAGGAAACCAAGAGCATTTGCCTGATTAAAATGTAGAGGAAATGCTTTCTAGACGCTTAAAATAGTCCATTTCCTGTTAAAGAGAATACACCTGAGACAAACTGTAACCCTCTCTGCCCTTAACCAAGGCTTAGAGCAGCGGTTCTCAACCTGTGGGCCGCGACCCCTTTGGGGGTCGAACGACCCTTTCACAGGGGTCGCCTAAGACCATCGGAAAACACATATATAATTACATATTGTTTTTGTGAATAATCACTATGCTTTAGTTATATTCAATTTGTAACAATGAAAATACATCCTGCATATCAGATATTTACATGACGATTCATAACAGTAGCAACATTAGTTATGAAGTAGCAACGAAAATAATTTTATGGTTGGGGGTGACCACAACGTGAGGAACTGTATTAAAGGGTCGCAGCATTAGGAAGGTTGAGAACCACTGGCTTAGAAGGAAACGAAAGACGACTAAGAAATGAGGACTTTGAAAAGTGCCCTGGACCCCGATGTCATCAAACATCCTGGCCGCCCTGAACTTGACTCCACCTGGGATTCACCTTCCCCACGCACACTGCGCACCTGAGGCGCTCCCAAAGCTGCACCGGGACAGGTGTGCAGCGCCGGAGCAGTCAGCCACCGGCCCGACCCCGAGGCCCCACACTCACGGCGACGAGATGAGCTCAGTAAAAAGCACAGCAAGAACTCTTCCTCAGTCTATGAAATGAACAAACCCCAGCAAACACAACGGTGTGGCATAACCTCGCTTATGCTGGTGTCCTTCCTGGGCCCAGCGCATTTCTCACCGTTTCTACCTTCACCTCGGGAGAGAACGCTATTATTCCCATTTCACAGATGAGGAGACTGAGGCCCCCTGGCATAGCTGGCAAATGGCTGAGCAGGGATGTGAACTCAGCAGTGTAACTCTGGGGCCTGTGCTCTGACTTCAGGGCGGGCTGCCACCAAATGCAGCCTTAGCCCCCGGCATAGTCATTGGATCAGCGGGAACGAAGCCCTTAGCCTCAGTGGCATCAGTGCACTGATCAGCTCGGCTGGCTTTTCCATCCGGGGAAACGTGGTCCATGCAACGGGCACCGAAAACATCAATGCTGTGTTCAACAAGATACACCTGGTGCCATGGACAGTCCCCTTTCCGCACAAAAGCTGTAACGTCGCCAGTTCCCGCCACCTGAGAATTCGCACTGTCCCGACAGCAGAAGCTGAATGGTCGTCCCATATGGCCCCATAACAGCATCTCCCAGAGAGGTCCTGTTCCATGGTCCTGTTCCCTACGGAACTGGACCCACGTGAGCTGTTGATGGGGCCACCAGGTAAGGAAACTCATTGTTACTCTAGCAGCTCCGGTCAAAGTCGTCTACGCCGTGGCACCTGATCGCCACGGTGGTTACTTCTTTGACCCCAGGTGACTGACAGTAACGTGCGTCCTTCCTAACGCGACCGTCCCAGCCCTAACTCAGCCCCGGCTCCATGAGCAGGAAAAGGACCGCAAGACCTGTCACCATCCAGGTGATGCCACGCGTCCGAACAGCTAGCGAGGAGGGGGATGGAATTCCTGCTTTCTCCCTCTCACTGACCTTCTGGTGAGAAAACCTAGAGCAAATGGAGAGGCTGGTTGTTCTCCTCCAGTCCCAGTGCCTGCTGGGAGTGGCCTTGTCCTCCCACAGGCTCAGGATGGTCACCGGTCTCCTCCCAGCGCTGTCCCGTGCTGTCGCAGCCTCATGCACTGGGCCTTGCCAGGACCAGAGCCTGGTGTGTGCCTGCACATGGTGACTGCACTGTGCGTGTGGGTGCGTGTGCGTGTGTACCTGTGCTTACCAAGTACCTCCTGCCGGCCTCATGAGGAATCCCACAGCCATGTCCAGTCTCAGATAAACCACCTTCACGGTCGTCTGGAAATGTATTCGGTCTGCACCAATGGCATTCACACTCAAACTGATGTGCAAAAAGTGACACAGATTCTCCAGGCACATCTGGACACAGGTCGCAAACCCCACACGCACCAAGTTTACGCACACATACCCTCATGTTATCTTAAACACTGTGCCGTGCATGGCTTTCCCGAGTCAGCTCGCTAAGCCCCCGCCACTCCCCTGTGAGTGCGGGTACTCTGTTACCCATTTGCAGATGAGGAAACCGAGGCTCAAAGAAGCTGGGCAACTTACTTAAATTGGCACAGGCCGGGGGCGGGGGAGGAGGGGGACTGGAATTCACATTCGGGTCAGCCTGAGTCCCAGGCCTGTCTCCAGGCCCCCACTTCCCGTGCTTTCCGGAAACTCATGCAGATGTTAGTAGTTGGGGGGGGTGGGGGGAAGGAGGAGAGGCGGAGGAGGGCCCTAGCTCCTCATCCATAGCAGGAAAGAGGCATGGTCTCAGCTCAGAGAGGAGACATTCACCAGGTGGCTCAGGAAATGGCTCCCCGCAGAGCGAGCCTGCCCGAGGCCTTACCTGTATTCTGGAGTAATCTTGCAGCAGCATTTTGGCGGCCTCTGGCTGCAGGTCTCCTTTGAAAATAGCACTTTTGATCTGGGCGAAGAAGATGCTGTGCAGCTCGCTCCTCTGGAAGACGGCCAGCTGCCTGTGCGCCTTGGCGACGTCCTCTTCCTGCTGCAGAGCCAGGGAGCGCCGCAGCTGCTCCTGCTCCAGGCCGTGCAGGGTCCGCAGGAGGCTGCTGCACTCGCCCGCCGACTGCGGAGAGGCCACGTGAGAGGCTGACCTGCCAGGCAGGCACGCACAGGCAAGTGCACACACACACACATGTTTACACATGCACACACAGCAGACATGCATGCACGCAGCCACCCACCATGCACACACGTGCACATAGCATATGCACACACACAGCAGACATGCACACACGCAGTCACCCACCATGCACACACGTGCACATAGCATATGCACACACACAGCAGACATGCACACACGCAGTCACCCACCATGCACACGCATGCACATAGCATATGTACACACACGTAAGCACACAGCATATGCACACACACAACCATCCACCATGCACTCTCCATGGACACACGTGTGCACAGGGCACGCGCACACTATGTCCCACGCTGACCATGATGAGACTGCTCAGCTGGGGATATGCTGTTGCAAGCTCCCTGTGATCCTAACGTTTCCCAGAGCCACCAGCGGAGAGCGTGCACAGGCAGGAACCTGCAGCTCACATGCCTGAGAACAGCTGCAAAACGGAAGCTCCAAGGGCTGCTGCCGGGCGCTCAGGCCTGTCGCCTCGTCTTTCCTTCTAACTCAGGCGGAGAGCAAAGTGCCAGCAGTCAGGCCCACACAAAGCTCAGCTGGTGAAAGGGCGGCAAAGAGGAGGGACGACGTGGCCAGGTGATGCCTGCACGTTACATGGGCCGCGCGAGGAGAGGAAGGAGACACGTGGCTGAGTCCTGAGGACGCACACCCGCGGAGGGGTGCTCTCCATCCCTCGGGGAGAGACGGACTCTAAGGCAGCCCGCCAGACTCCTGCCCCCGTGCAGAGTGGAGTGTCCTGGAGACGTAAATCTCCGCCCGGGTGCGCATAAACCCTGAATGTGATGGGACTGTCACTCCTGAGACCAGGTGATTATGTGGCAAAGCAGCGGGGCCTTCATGATGGACATACAGTCCCGAACCCGTGACTCTGAGTAACCAGGAAGGGGAGTATTCTGCTGGGCTGACCTAACCAGTGAGAGTCCTGAGAAGAGGGACGGGTGCTCCTCGAGGGAGAGACTCCCTCCCACGGGCCTTGAGGGTGACAGCAGTCCTGCTGTGAGCTCCTGTGGGGGAGGGATGCCTGTAGGGGCAGAGGGTCTCCCTTCTGCAAGTGCAAGGACGTGGATTCTGCCAGCGACCGAATGGAGTGAGCTCCAGGGAGAAGGCAGCCCAATCGGGACCTGGATTGCAAGGTGGGGGTGGGGCCTGAGACTCGCTTCACAGGAGCAGAGCAGGAATGTTCTAGAACTGGAGGCCCAGTCTGTCTGACTCCCGAGTCTGTGCTGGAGAGAGCTGTGCTCTAGCGACTGCAGTCGAGGGACACACGTGCACACCAGCATCGCGACCTCGCTGTGGGTGCGACCTCCTGGGAATGAAGCCTTTCTATTCCCCTGGTCCCCCCAGGGCACAGTGGACATAGCTCTACCATAACACAGTGAACGATGTCTCATTTTTATACGTAATGATCCTTCTTAAACCAGACTTCTTTAATGCAAAACCCATGTCTCATTTCACTCTGTACCTTCATGGCCTATCCCAGTGCCTGAAGACAGTAAGAGATTAATAAATGCTTTCTAAATGAATTCTGGATGGATGGGTGGTGGGTGGATAAGCATGTGGATGTGTAGACAGACAGATGGACAGATGGATGAATGAATGGATGGTGGGTGCCTAGATGCACACACGGTGGATAGATAAATGGATGGGGAGATGGATGCATGTGGAGATGGACAGGAAGATAGATAAATGAATGGATGTGTAGACAATGATGGATGGATGGATGGGTAGATGAATAAGTGGATGGATGGGTAGATGGATAGATGGGTAGGTGGATAGATAAATGGGTAGATAAATGGATGGGAGGGTGAGTGGATGGATGGATGGACGGATGGACGGACGGGTGGGTGGATGGAAGGACGGATGGACGGACGGGTGGGTGGATGGATGGGTGGATGGATGGATGAGTGGGTGGATGGATGGATGAGTGGGTGGATGGGTGGATGGATAGATGGATAGATGGGTGGATGGATGGATGGATGAGTGGGTGGATGGATGGATGAGTGGGTGGGTGGGTGGATGGATGGATGGATGGATGGATGGGTGGATGGATGAGTGAGTGGGTGGGTGGGTGGGTGGGTGGATGGATGGATGGGTGGATGGATGGGTGGGTGGATGGATGGATGGATGAGTGGGTGGGTGGATGGATGGATGGATGGATGGATGGATGGATGGATGGGTGGGTGGGTGGATGGCTGGCTGGCTGGCTGGCTGGCTGGCTGGATGGATGGGTGGGTGGATGGGTGGATGGATGGATGGGTGGATGGATGGGTGGGTGGGTGGGTGGATGGCTGGCTGGATGGATGGATGGGTGGATGGGTGGATGGGTGGATGGATGGATGGATGGGTGGATGGGTGGATGGGTGGATGGATGGGTGGGTAGGTTGCTCGCTGAATGAATGGATAAATGATGATTCCCCAAGAGGAAGGAGAGAGGTAGAGCTGCCTTACCCTCTCGCTAACATGCTTCAGCAGTTCTTCCGCCTCCTCCATCGCCGCTGCCTCCCTCTGGAACTGGTTTTCTGTCCTTTTTCTTGTTTCCAGGTCGCATTCAGCCGTCAGAGCCACCATCTTGCGATCATACTCCTCTTGTATTTCTTTCTCCAGCATCAGAAACTGCTTTTTAAAGGCGGCGCCCATCCTCCTCTCCACCTGAGGGGCGAGGTGGCCCCCGCTGCTCAGACCTCTCAGCAGAAGGGCGATGACGTCCTTGCTGATTTGGGTCCGACAAGCCTCCAGATCTGCGTCGGCCCGATTCAGGGTTGCAATCTCCAACCTGGGAGACACACAGGTCGGGAGAGTTCCATTACCTAACGTCCGACAGAAGCCAGAGGCCCTGGTTGGGAAAGCTCTGCGGTTTCCAGTTATCCGTAGATCAGGCCTTCCTCTTTCCCTTCCCCGCCCCCCCCCCCTCCTCCTCCTCCTCCTCCTCCCCTCCTCCCTCCCTCTGCCCCATCCAGTGACTGAACACCAGTGGCTGAGTAGCAGATTCTTTTTTAAAAAAATGTTTTTTATTTATTTTACAGAGAGAGGAAGGGAGAGGGAGAGAGAGAAGCATCGAATGAGAGAAGAGAGAAGCATCGAACAGCTGCCTTCTGCACACCCCCTACGGGGACTGAGTCCACAACCTGGACATATGCCCTGACCAGGAACTGACCCCAGTGTGGGATGTGAGGAGACAGCGATCCATGATTCTCTCTCATCATTGATGTTTCTCTCTCTCTCCCTCTCCCTTTCTCTCTGAAATCAATACAAACATTTTTTTAAAAAGAGAGAAAAGGACATCCGTGTTTTTTCATATTTATTTCATATAAAAATTAATCACGTTTTCACCAAATGGCACGCAAGGTGTCAGAGCAGCAATCGGACAGGATGTCATGCTCGGGGCAGTAAATCTCCCTGAATGTGAACTGTGAGCGAAGGTCGGTAATCAGGGCGATGGAGGAGAATTAACTCCGAAGGGAAGTGAAAGGGCCCTAGCCACGGTTTACAATACACATCTCGCGCCCACGAGTCAGCTCTGTGCGTGTATTAGACCCACAAAAGCCATCTCCGTGGCAGTGAGCGTGAGGTTTGCCTCCAGGGGCCGTCTCCATGGAGACAACCTGCGGCGAGGCCCCAGGTGGGGGCTGTAAATCATATTTACATACTGTCCTGTGAGGGGCTGGACAGTGGAAATTCCCCCTGATATCTTCACTGTCACAACTGTAACGGAGGAGAAATAGTTACTGTATGTGAGCAGAACATCAGTGAAAGTTAGGATAAGCCGTAGTATTTAGTTTTGTAGAAACTCAAATGTACTGTAGGATACAGGGTCAGCCATCTAGATCCTTCCTCCCAGACGGTTTCCTCTTACAGATCTTCGTTTACGCCCGGCCAGCTTGGCTCAGTGGATGAGTGTCAGCCCTCGGACTGAAGGGTCCCAGGTTCGATTCTGGTCGAGGGCATGGACCTAGGTTGCAGGATTGATCTCCGGACTAGTCGGGGGCCAGCCAGAGTCTCACATCGATGTTTCCCTCTCTGTGTCTCTCCCCCTCCCTTCCACTCTCTCTAAAAATCAATGGGAAAATGAGGAGTAACAAAAAAAAGATCTTTGTTGAGAAGGCACATCGGCCCCTCTCCAGCCATGAGCGACTCCCTGAAGGGGCTGCAGATGCAAGAGAGGCGCTCACTCCTGACCCGGGGCTCCCATGTCACTGCCCCCTACGACCCCCCTCCCCCACTTGCTGGCCAGGCCCGAAGGACAGTCAGCTCTGGAACAGACAGGAAGGCGTGGGAGCTTCTCTCCACCTCAACCCCCGCCCCCCTCCCGCTAACTTCCTCCTGCCTCCCTTCTGACTCTGACCTCACGTCATTGCATCTGGAAGCATAACAGGCCTGGAGTCTCACACCCCAAGTTTCCAATCTGGCTTCGCCCTTTCTGAACTGGGCGCCAGAGGTGTCTGCTGTCTGAGCCCCGTCCCCCGACTGGCTAACGGGAACCCCGTCCCCGACTGGCTAACGGGAACCCCGTCCCCGACTGGCTAACGGGAACCCCGTCCCCGACTGGCTAACGGGAACCCCGTCCCCCGTGTCAAGTGCAGGTCCCTGCGGAGAGGAACCTGCCTCTGCGCGCCGCTCTGCTTTGGCAGCTGTCGGACTCTCAGGCCGCTCACCCCTCCTGCTCAGCTGGGGAAACCGAGGCACAGAAACTGCCATTCCTTATCCAAAGCAGCGGGGCTGTTCAGGGGCAGAGCTGGGATCTGAAGCCAAGACGTGTGGCTCCAGGGCCTTTGCCCTACCCTTCCTCCTACCGCCTCGCGCCAACACGCTCCCGCTCCCGCTCCGCCTCGCAGAACTGGCTGTGGGTCTGTCCCTCCATGACCGGTGAGCACCAGCAGCTGGAGCACTCCGCACCTCCTGGGCACCCGCACCCCCTGGGCACCCGCACCCCCTGGGCGCCCGCACCACCTGGGCACCCGCACCTCCTGGGCACCCGCAGGCCTGGGCACCCGCACCCCCTGGGCACCCGCACCACCTGGGCACCCGCACCTCCTGGGCACCCGCAGGCCTGGCCCATGGTCCTGGGCACCCGCACCTCCTGGGCACCCGCAGGCCTGGGCACCCGCACCTCCTGGGCACCCGCACCCCCTGGGCACCCGTACCACCTGGGCACCCGCACCTCCTGGGCACCCGCAGGCCTGGCCCATGGCCCTGGGCGAGCACCTGCTCAGGGACAGTGGCTGGCGAGGGAACAGAGGAGCGGATGCAGGAGAGGGCGGCGCAGGGCTGACCTGGCGCTGTCACGGAGGCACACTGGTCACCTTCGGTGGCAATACACCCACTGGACCGCTGACCCCCCTGGCACCAGATGCCCGTGACAGCTGAGGCATCTCAGGCTGGCGTCCCCGCCCACTCAGACCGCAGTGGGCAGGAGGGGCTGTCCCCCAAAGACACCTGAGCGCGTGAGCGTCAACCACACATCTCGGATGTTTTTATGTGTTCGTGAAAAAATAGAAAAAATAGCAAAAACAGCAAAGCAAAAGTTTTCCTGGAAGCAAAGACATCGGAACTGAACCCCTGGGTGAGTGAGCGCTCACAAGGAAAGGAGCCCAGGGTCCCGCTGGAATGGAAGCGGCGAGGGGGTGCGAGCAGGTCTGATCTCGGCGGCAGCTGCCAGACCCCTGTCCAAATCAAAGCCCATAGCCCACACCTGGCAGCCCAGCCCCACACCTGGCAGCCCAGCCCCACACCTGGCAGCCCAGCCCCACACCTGGCAGCCCAGCCCCATCCCTGGCAGCCCAGCTCCACACCTGGCAGCCCAGCTCCACACCTGGCAGCCCAGCCCCACACCTGGCAGCCCAGCCCCCACACCTGGCAGCCCAGCCCCACACCTGGCAGCCCACCCCCACACCTGGCAGCCCAGCCCCACACCTGGCAGCCCAGCCCCACACCTGGCAGCCCACCCCCACACCTGGCAGCCCAGCCCCACACCTGGCAGCCCAGCTCCACACCTGGCAGCCCAGCCCCACACCTGGCAGCCCACCCCCACACCTGGCAGCCCAGCCCCATCCCTGGCAGCCCAGCTCCACACCTGGCAGCCCAGCTCCACACCTGGCAGCCCAGCCCCCATACCTGGCAGCCCAGCCCCACACCTGGCAGCCAGCCCCACACCTGGCAGCCCAGCCCCCACACCTGGCAGCCCAGCCCCCACACCTGGCAGCCCAGCCCCCACACCTGGAAGCCCAGCCCCACACCTGGCAGCCCAGCTCCACACCTGGCAGCCCAGCTCCACACCTGGCAGCCTAGCCCCATACCTGGCAGCCCAGCTCCACACCTGGCTGAACCCCTCTCCATCTCATCCACCCAGCCACACACAATGACCCCCCTAAAGTTACCTGAAGTTCGTGCCTGTGTCTAAGCCACTGCTTCCCTGATAGCTGACCACACACGGAACCTCGGCCTGCAAGTCTCTCTGGGCAGGAGGGGCCCTGTAGGAGGTTCCCACGGCACCATTTGGTGAGACTGATCTAAGGGGCTCTGCTGGGAGGTGGTGTGCGCCCTCCCTCCTCTGGCTCCGGAGGACGAGCTGAGGGCTGAGGGCTGGGGGCTGGGACTCAGCACAAGCAGCCGTGGGCCTGGTGGTCGGGGAGGCCTGCAGGGTCTCGCTGTGGAGCTATGCCTGCAGGCAGGGGCCACCTCCACCAGCCTGGCTTTTCTGAGCTAGAAAGCGATGGCGGCCAGGTTGGAGAACGTTCCTGCTCTTTGTCTGTTTCCCAGCTGGCCCAGAGCTCAGGGTGGGGGAGAGGAGAGCTCTTTATGACCCCCTCGGGCACTCCCAACAGCTGAGGGGGTTCCTTTTATTTCCAAGAAACCGCTAAGAGGAGGATGAACCTCAGGGTCTAGATGGGGTGTGTGGGAGGGGAGATGCCAAGTAAGACAGAACATCCGTCGGCAAAGGTCACGGTGCACAGCAGAGGGGCCGGTGGGGGAGGGGGTGGGGAGGAGGCATTAGTCCAGCTCGCGCTGTCTCACTGCCCCGTGTGTCTGTGTGCGCTGCTTCTCCTGTGGGCGATGGGCATCTTGGGGGCCTTGCTTTTCTCAGCCTCCTCCCTGGCACCGCGCACAGCGCCAGGCGCTCGGCGGGAGCTCAGGCCACCCTTGCTGAGAAGACAGGTGTTCACTGGACACAGGACTGCTCCACGAAGCCTTCCCTTGCTGGGAAGATGACAGTGCGGGTTGCCATGGGAACCAGAGGCATCACAGCTGCTCTGCTCTGGAGCGGTCCTCTTCTGTCCCCCATAAAAATCCCTCCTGGCTGGTCAGACACGCAGGAACCCACACCCTGCAGGGAAGCCAGCGGCGAGCGAGGCCCAGGTGTGAGGAAGGGCTGCTGCCCACCTTCGCCGGACAGCGGAGCAAGGACGCTGTGTTGGCCGTCTGGTGGTCTAGGTCTGTGGTCGGCAAACTGCGGCTCGCGAGCCACATGCGGCTCTTTGGCCCCTTGAGTGTGGCTCTTCCTAAGCCTTAGGAGGACCCTAATTAAGCTAATCACAATGTACCTACCTATATAGTTTAAGTTTAAAAAATTTGGCTCTCAAAAGAAATTTCAATCGTGTACTGCTGATATCTGGCTCTGTTGACTAATGAGTTTGCCGACCGCTGCTCTAGGTGAACCCTGATGTCGATCCTCCAGAAACTTAGCAATGACCTAGACACCTGTCATCCATCTGATGGTCACACCGCTCCACCCCTGCTCCCCCATGGCGATGCACCTTCTAACAGCAGCCCCCACCTACTGTCACCGTCACTGCTCCCACCGCCTGCCCCTGCCTCCCCCACACCTGCTCTGGTCACCCATAGCGTCCCCGTCATGAAAATCAAGACATTCCTCCGGCCTCAGGTGACTAAACTCCAGCAAAGTCAGGCACGGCTGCCCACCCCTTCTTCTGGACCCCCTTCTCTCGCTTTCCTGACTTCCCCGCCCTCCCGGGTCCCCGACTTCTAAATGTGGGAATTCCTTAGGGCCCCATCCCGGTTCCCTCTCCTCTCTGTCCTCTCTCGGAGGTTCCTCCCTCAATCCCATCTGCAGCCCAGAACTCTCTGAGAACAGACCCACACGCCTGCCCACTGACACCTCCATTCGGGGTCTCCCAGGCATCGCCACCTAAAGCCCGACAAGAGTGGCTCCCCCCGCGCTCCCCCAGCTGCTCAGCCTGAAACTCAGGGTCAGTCATGCCGGCTCGCGAACCCGCTCCCAACCATCGGCACGTCCTGCTGACTGTCCCTCGATCGCCTCGATTCCACCGACACATATGAGCCCGTAGATGGATGCCAGACAGGCCTACATCCTGGGGGACCCTCCGGGAGGACGGCCGCACTCCACGCCGAGCAAGGGGCGAGGGAGCAGCCGAGGGATGGACAGTCGCGGGGGGGCGCCGTGTGTGGGTGGCAGAACACCCGCCCTCCCCCCCCCCCCCGTGAGGGTGTCCCCAGACACGGTGACGTCCTCGGGCGAGCGCTGAGCCACCTGTGAGGCCGCGTCACACCTGGGACATGCTGGGTTATCTTCTGGTTTGAGAAACCTCAAAGCTTCTCGCAACCTTCGCTGTCAAAGTCACCGGACAGTGACTGTCCATCACGGCCATCACTGTGGGTGTCTCCCACCCCTCAGGATCCCACTGTGCGCCAGGCACCGTCCGCGGCATCGGGGACACATCGGAGACCCGTCCGTGTGAACGGACTGCCTGGGCGGGCAGCCACATTACAACAAGCAGGCGGGGTGCCTTGGACAGCCTGTGCGACGCGAAGAAAACTGGTTTTTAGGATAAAGACCGGAGGCGGGGCTGCTCCAGGTAGCACTGTGCACTGGCTGTGCGACCCTCCAGCCACCTCCCCAGGCTCCTGCCACCGACCCTGGCTTCTTAATTTTCTTTTTTTACTATATTTTTTAAGTTGATTTCAGAGAGGAAGGGAGAGGGAGAGACATATAGAAACATCAATGATGAGAGAGAATCATTGATCCGCTGCCTCCTGCACGCCCCACACTGGAGATGGAGCTTGAAACCCGGGCATGTGCCCTGACTGGGAATCGAACCGTGACCTCCTGGTTCATAGGTCAACACTCAACCACTGAGCCACACTGGCCGGGCTGTCCTGTCCTCTTTTTGATCGTCAAATGCCTCCCCCTGAGCTCTGCACATGCTGCCCCCCACGGAGTGCCCGTCACTGAAGCCTCCATGCAGCCGACCTCCCTTGGAGGGTCCTCCCCGAGCTCCCGAACTAGAGCGGCCATGCCCGCTGCTGCCCTGCCCTGGCCACGGGGACGCGTGCGCAGCTGCCGGGGACGCGCCTGCATTTTGTCGTGAACTTGGTGGGGACAGAAGCCAGGACTCTGGAGCACCCGCAGCCTGGCACCGCGCCCACGCAGAAGGGGCCCCGGGAGCTGCTCTGAGCGATCCACTTGGAAATCACCGCACCGCGAACCAAGAGCCCAACCAAAGGACAGGCGAACAACGGAGACCTGGGCGAGCGGCCTCAGGTCTGAGAGGAGGAACAAAGCCACAGCTCGGGGTGCTTCTACAGACGCAAAAGAGCGGTCACAGGAGCACAGCCCACGGGCGGCACAGACCCGTTCCCAACAGGCGCCGTTCAGCAACGGCGCCCGGAACCCCTGCTTTGCACGAAGCACAATTCTGAGAGCTCAGAAGGCGGTGCTGGTCGCATCAAAAGACAGCGATAAGCGTGTGATACAGGCCTCACAGAGGAACAGGAAACAAGCGGGCCTGGAACTCCGTTCTCATTTTCCTTGCCTCGCCGGGAAAACCTAAGTTCAGGCTTTTTAAAAAGCTGTTGTATCAGGCCGGGGCCCAAACCCATGACCACGCGTGTGACCTTGGGCAAAACCAACAAACCTTTCTGAGCATCAGCTTCCCCCCGAGAGTTGCTGCCAGAATTAAGGAAGATCTCGGGCTAGCGGTGCTTGGTGGTGGTCAGGCCAGAGCGAGGCCCGAGCTCAAACCCTGCTGGGACCAGCCAGTGCGCCCCGTTCCTCCTTCCTCCTGTCCCAGCATGCCTGGGGCTGAGCCACCTCCATCAGGGCAACAGTCAGGGAGCCTAATATAAATTTCAAAGGAGCCCGGGCTGGTGTTTCTCAGTGGTTAGAGCATCGGCCCTCGCAACCTAAGGGTTACAGGTTCAATCCCCGGTCAAGGGCACGGACCTGGGTTGCAGGTTCAATCATGCGGGAAGCAACCAATCGATGTGCCCCCTCCCCCCTCCCCTCCCCTCCTTGCCTCCCTTCCATTCTCTCTAAAAATCAATGGAAAAAATATCCTTGGGCGAGGATTAACAACAACAACCATCTAAGGAAATATCCCCTCCTCGTGTCCTCTCCGCAGAGCTGGCCTCCAGAGAAACAGCCACGCAAGCCAGCAAATGCCCTTTGTCAAAAATCAGCCAGGGAGCCTGGCCAGTGTGGCTCAGTAGTTGAGCAACGACCTATGAACCAGGAAGTCATGTTTCGATTCCCAGTCAGGGCACATACCCAGGTTGTGGGCTCAATCCCCAGTGTGGGGTGTGCAGGAGGCCGCCGATCAAAGATTCTCTCTCATCATTGATGTTTCTCTTTCTCTCTCTTCCTCCCTCTCTGAAATCAATAAAAATATATTAAAATAATAATAATAATACCACCTGCTCCGGGGAGCATTCCCGTGACCCTCTCAGAGGCAATTACTTCTTTGGGCTCAGCTGGCCCTGGTCTTCCCCGTAGCGTGCTGCTCATCAAACTCCGACGGGCACTAGGTCAGCCTGTCTCATAGCACAAACGATGTCTTATTCACCTCTTCTCCCAAGTACCAAGCATAGCGTTCAGTGCATGGCAGTTGCTCGATTATGACTACTGAGTAATGAGTGCCTGCATGAGTTCATGAATGAATGAAACGTGCCCAGCGTTCGCTCTCATGCCTCTCCCGTTAAGCCACTCACCACAGCTAAGAAAGCATCATGGGATTAGAACTCTTACTCTTCCAGGGCTTGCAGCATGCTCCCGGGGTCCTCTGAGGACAGGATGCCGACCACCTGGTCATTCAGAGCCAGATCTTCATTCACACCGTCGGCCGCCGTGAACTGGGAGTGCTCCAGCCTGCTCTCCTGATGCCGAGCCTTCGGGAGAATTGCAGAAATAACTGAGTAGGCCTTGTCGCGAATGTCGCGTGTGGAAAGTCAGGAGGGAAGGTGGGGACTCATAGGCCTCACCTCTGTGAGCAGGGTAAACTCATCAAAGAAATGGGATCATAATTCCAGGAGCCCTGCACAGAGTGACGTGGCTAAAACAAAGCAATGAATGGATAGACCAGTGGTCGGCAAACTGCGGTTCGCAAGCCACATGCAGCTCTTTGGCCCCTTGAGTGTGGCTCTTCCACAAAATACCGACTTCTGCGCATGGGCCATGAAGTTTCAATCGCACTGTACGTGCGCGCCCGCACGTGGTGTCTTGTGGAAGAGCCACACTCAAGGAGCCAAAGAGCCGCATGTGGCTCACGAGCCGCAGTTTGCCGACCATTGGGATACACCATTGCAACCAGTCAAGACCTATACAAATACTTCACCATCACCACCATCACCATCATCACCATCACCCACAGCACCACCACCATCACCATCCTCACCATCACCATCACAATACCACTATCATCACACCACCACCATCACCACCACCACATTATTACCATCCTGTCACCATCACCACCATCATCATAATCATCACTATCACCATCATTTCCTCACCATCACCACCATCATCGGCATCACCATCAGGTAGAGAAAAATTACAGATGGCAGATGGACTTCAACATCATGAATCTGCCACGTTTCTAATCAGCATATACAATTGTAAGATTGAAGTGACATCAGAAATAATTAAGCCCAACCCTCTGATGGGATCGATGACACGTCTGTTTTGTCCCTGCCGGGGTTCTTGTTCCAGCATTAAGACGGGTTCATCAATCTGGAGAAGGCTGTGTGTAACTTAGAGTCCAGAGACGAAGCATAATTTTGAAAGGCGTATGGGGGTCAGAGGAGCTTAGCTAAAAGGAACTAAGATCTCCTTGTCTCAGGACCCCATGGTTTTTATTAACACAAATTGTCCTGAAGCGAGGTGGAGGTACACACTTCAGAGGGTCAGGGTTGCGTATACAGAGTCCATTGTCAGAATGGGGAGAATTAGCCTGGCTGTTCAGGTGTTTGGCCAGTAGGAGGCAATAACATATAGATTAAGATGCCCTGAGCTGTCTGGCAGCAAACAATCATTCCTCTTCACGTTTGGGGAAATGCCATCAGCCATTCCCAACAGGTGACAACATATGTGACTCAGCCCTTGTTGAGTCCCCAAGTTCCATCAACCTTTTGATGAAACTCTTGCAATTATGACCTGCTGGACCTGGCTTCCAGCAGTCCCCAATATTAATTCTGCAGAAATGGGTGATAACTATAGCTAACATTTAACAATAACTCCTGCCCCTGTGCCTTGTATGTGTTATATCATGAAACTATCACAACAAAATAAGTGTTGTCGCCCCCACTTTACATATGAGGAACCTGCAGCTCAGAGAGGTGAAGTAACATTATATGAGTTGACACAGATCATAAAGGGCCAGGTGGGTATTTGATCCCAAGACAATCTAACCCTAAAGGCTTCTTCTGTTTTACATAATGCTGTCTTATCGGTTGCCACCACGCTGGCAAAAACAGAGAAAAATGTGAAAAGATTTCATTCTGTGCTGCAGGAAAAAAAAAAATACCGCAAGTGTTTTCAACCTTAAATCAAATTCACACTTTGCTTTCCTCTCCGCGGTTGTAATGATCAGCCTTTAATCTTCAGGAAATGAATCCTGCTCGTACATCAAAGTGAAGGATGAGTTTTGTTCTTCTGTGACTGATAACAGCTTCGGGAGAGTGAGCAGGACGCCTGATGAGATGGCCATTTTTCTCCTCACTCTTGCTGCCAAGGAGATTGTGGGCTGACCTCACACTGAAACGACAATTCTCTCCTCTGGGGAAGCAGAAGCAAATTGAACAAGGGGGCAAGCCTTCCAGCCTCCAGAGAGAGGGGACCTCCAGAAGCCAGCCTACATTTGGCCACTTAAAGCAAGTTGTTTAACCTCACGGGCCTCAGTTTCCCCAATATAAAGGGAGAAAGATGACAGCTGTTCCTTCAAGTTGTTGGGCCTCTGGGTAACAGCAGCTCCAGCCCTCATGGCCCTGAAGAAGCACTGACTCCCAGCAGTGCCTCTGGCAGCAGTCCCACAGAGCTCCTCTCACTCAATGAGTGCTGTCCTGCTTTCCCCAACACCACCAACAGCATCACCATCATCACCATCACTACCATCACCACCACCATCACTACACCATCACCAGCATCATAATCACTATCACCATCATCATCACCATCACTACCATCACCACCACCATCACTACACCATCACCAGCATCATAATCACTATCACCATCATCATCATCACCATCACCATCACTACACCATCACCAACATCATAATCACTATCACCAATCATCATCACCATCACACACATCACCCGCATCATAATCCTTCCCCATCATCATCACCATCACTACCATCACCACCCACCATCCCTACACCACACCAGCATCATAATCACATCACCCATCCTATCATCACCTCATCACGACCATCACCAACATCATAATACTATCACCATCATCATCATCCACCCTCACTTACCATCACCACCACCATCACTACCCCATCACCAGCATCATAATCACTATCACCATCATCATCATCACCATCACTACCATCACCACCACCATCACTACACCATCACCAGCATCATAATCACTATCACCATCATCATCATCACCATCACTACCATCACCAACATCATAATCACTATCACCATCATCATCATCACCATCACTACCATCACCACCACCATCACTACACCATCACCAGCATCATAATCACTATCACCATCATCATCATCACCATCACTACCATCACCAACATCATAATCACTATCACCATCATCATCATCACCATCACTACCATCACCACCACCATCACTACACCATCACCAGCATCATAATCACTATCACCATCATCATCATCACCATCACTACCATCACCAACATCATAATCACTATCACCATCATCATCATCACCATCACTACCATCACCACCACCATCACTACACCATCACCAGCATCATAATCACTATCACCATCATCACCATCACTACCATCACCAACATCATAATCACTATCACCATCATCATCATCATCACCACCATCACCACCATCACTACCACCATCACCAACATCATAATCACTATCACCATCATCATCATCACCATCACTACCATCACCACCACCATCATCATCATCACCATCACTACCATCACCAACATCATAATCACTATCACCATCATCACCATCACTACCATCACCAACATCATAATCACTATCACCATCATCATCATCACCATCACCATCACTACACCATCACCAACATCATAATCACTATCACCATCATCATCACTATCACCAACATCATAATCACCATCACCAACATAATCACTATCACCATCATCATCACCATCATCATAATCACCATCACCATCATCATCATTACCATCACCAACATCATAATCATTATCACCATCATCTTCATCACCAACTTAATCACTACCATTATCATCATTACCATCATCAACATCATAATCACTATCACCATCATCATCATCACCATCACCAACATCATAATCACTATCACCATCATCATCACCACCATCACTACCATCATCATCACTGTCACTATCACCAACATCATAATCACTACCATCACCATCATCATCACTAACTATATCACCACCATCACCATCGTCATGTAAAGGAAAATATAGTCGGCGGATGACTTCAACATCAAGAATCTGGCAGGTTTCTGATCAGAATACAGAACTGTAAGATAGAAGTGACTACTTGCCTGAGGCCTTATTCATTCCTTCACACATGTACTGAGTGCCTTCTAGGCACTAGGCTCTGTTGTGGGCAATGGGGATGTAGCAGACACCATCTGTTTTCTGCCCATATTCCCTCACCCTTGCCACTTCGGTGCCCACCAGCCCAAGATCCACCAGCCTTCAGACCCATGCCTGGGAAATACCACTCTTCATCTTGCCCCCCACTGTGGCCTCAACCAATAACCATTGGGCCTTGGTGGATAAATACCCCAGCTCCTTCCCTGAGGTTCATTCCACTGTCCCCAGAGTTCCTGAGCACAATAAAGCTCCAGGTGCCCACAGAGGTAACTGGATTGGCTGCCTTCCCTTCCTGCCTCACTCCCCCAGCCTCACCATTATTCCCTGGGGTCCCTTCACATATAAACTACCTGCATTTGGATCCTGGTCTCAGGATGTGCTTCTGGGGGAACCCAGACCAAGACAGGAATACGGAGTCTGAGGAGTTCAGAGGGGCCCAGCAAATGAGGGAAGTGCTGCATGGGGTCTACAGAACCTAGTGTGGGAACCCAGGGAGAAGCCCCTAACTCAGCCAGGAAGTGGCCAGTGCTGACGTCCAGGGACAGGCAAGGCCCGAGCTGAGTCTTAAAGGACAGGTCCAAATGAGGCTCAATGAGGGGCAGAGACCGAAGAAGCCCTGAGGCGAGCTGGAGGGCTCGGCACTCCCAGAGAATGCCAAGTCACGGGGGGAGGGTTCGGCTGCAGTGTGAGGCGGAAAGTGGCAGGAGCGGTGGGCAGAGGCAGGGCCCGGGGGCTGTATAAGCCGTGCCAGGGAGCCCGGCTTCCCCGAGGATGAAGTGAGTCTCCAACGGCATTTCAGCGGGGAGTGTGGAACAGGACCTGAGTTAGGGTGTGGCAAGACGACGGAGCTGGCCACACAGGCGGGCACTCGGTTACTCAGCCAGCCCGCAGGGGTTCTCCACACTGGCCACTCGCAGGGGCCTGGACATGAGCGCTTGTCCGTAGGTCCCCAGGGGATTCTGATGTCCACCAGGACTGAGACCCACTGAACTGGAGGATAAACTTCAACTTCACAACCATCACCAAGCAAACGACCCCCCGGGAAGAAGATGCGCGCGGAGAGCCACCTGATATCTGGTGAACATGCTTCTCTTGAAACACTGATAGCGAACCATGAAGAAAAGCGTGACCCAGGTCAGCACAAGGGAGACGACGAAGGCCACGAAGAAGCCGGCTGCGTGAAGGCCATGGTTTGGTAGAACCTACGGGGACAAGAGCACGACAGGGATTCATCTGCGGTCATACTTTACATCTTTCAAGTTGAGCTACAACTTACTTATAGCAAAACAAGCATGGAGTCAGCGAGACCAAGCTGGGGTTGGACCCAGCTTGCCACCTACTAGCTGGTGCCCTTAAGACAGCGGTTCTCAACCTGTGGGTCGCGAACCCTTTGGGGGTCGAACGACCCTTTCACAGCGGTCGCCTAAGACCATTGGAAAACACATATATAATTACACATTGTTTTTGTGATTAATCACTATGCTTTAATTATGTTCAATTTGTAACAATGAAATTGGGGGTCACCACAACATGAGGAATTGCATTAAAGGGTCACGGCATTAGGAAGGTTGAGAACCACTGCCTTAAGAGAAGTCTAGTTTATCGATTTTTCCTTTTGTCGCCTGTGCTTTTGGTGTCATAGCCAAGAAATCATTGCTAATCCAATGCCATGAAGATTTCCCTCTATGTTTTCTTCTAAGAGTTTCATAGTTTTAGATCTTACATTTGTCTTTGATCATTTCGGGCTAATTTTGGTAGATGCCGTAAGGTTAAGGGCTCAACTTCATTCTTGTGCATGTGGAGATCCAGTTTCCCCAACACCATTTGTTGAAATGACTGTCCTTGCCCCCACTGCATGGTCTTGTCGCTCTTGTTGGAAATCATTTGACTATACATGAGGTTTTATCCTGGGCTTTTGATTCTATTCCATTGGTCCATGTCTGTCTTTATGCCAGTACCCTGCAGGTTTGATGACTAGCTTTGTGGTACGTTATGAAGTCAGGAAGTGTATGACTTCCAGTTTTGTTCTTTTTTAGATTATTTTGGCAATTCAGAGTTCCCTGGGAGTCCATATGAATTTTAGGATGGGTTTTCTTATTTCTACAAAAAGATGCCATTGGCATTTTGACAGAAATTGCATTGAATCTGTAGATCAGAACAACATGAGGTCTTCCGGTCCTCATGCAAGGATGGTTGTGTCTCCTCTCATTTCCCGCAGCGGCACTTTGTGGTGCTCAGTGTACAAGTCTTTCTCCTCTTGGTTAAGTTTCTTCCCCAGTACCCGATTCTCTTTGATGCTACAGTAAATGAAATTGTTTTCATAATTTCCTTTTTGTATTGTTCATTGTAAGTGGACAGACATGCAACTGATTTGTGTGTGCTGGATTTTTAATAGCATAATACTTATGTCCTAATGTAACATTTTTAAAGAAGATACAAAACTATATACACAAGAAAATTCCAATTTCATTAAAGTAAAAATAATATCTATGCACACAGACACGCATGTAACCCAGAGCTGGTCCGCAGTGGGCCTGGGATGCACAGCCGGCAGCCTGGCTGTAGTCTTCGTGCCACAGCCACCTCTTGGGCTCCGGCCTCAGCGGACCTTCCCCCAGGAGCCCTGCCCCTGGGTCCTCAGATGCATGCAGCCTCAGCCTGCTGTGGGGCACGGCCACCCCCACCCCCCCCAGGTTCTGCGAGGGGACTGCACCCCGTGGGCATAAACACACCCAGGGCAGCAGGAGCGCCCAGGCTGGAACTTCCTCTTACCGTTACTGTTTCCTCTGCTGTGATGGTGAGCAGGGCTCTCAGCTGTGTTCTGTTCTAGAAAACAAACCAACAAAAAACGTGTCGGTCAGCGGGTTTTGGAGTCTGACGCGTGGGGTAACGTTTGGTGTACTTCCCACCCACTGTGCCCAGAGCCCAACGGGGCCTGACTGTTGGGGTGTCAGAGTGTGCAGGGGTCTTAGTCCCGTCAGGGGGGGAGGTGGGACCTGGGAAGCTGGCTGCTCTCCCAGAGGCGCTGTGGCTCCTACCCCGTGTCCTCACTGAGACACTGGCAGCCAGCTGCGGCCGAGCGCGACGGCCAGGTCCTAACCGGCTCACACTGCGCGCTCCTCTCCCTCGGGCCCGCCCTGTCTTCCCACACCCAAGGCCCAAGCAGACAGGAGCTCCAAGCGCCGCGGAGCTGGTCTTCGCCCTGCAAAACGTCGGTCCTCACCCGGGCTCACGGCAAACACTCCGGGCTGGGAAACACGTCGGTCAGCGCGTGAAGTCAGAGGCGCGGCCGGGGCCTCCCTGCAGGACCCGGGGCTGCGCTGCCACTGGCCCCAAGTTGCAATGTTGGCTCTGACAGCCCTGTCATCTGAGACTTGATTTAACCCACCCGGTTGCCAGGCCTCTGACATCGGGAGTGCTTCTTCTAGGCCGTTTTATCTCTATTTTTTACTCTTCTCTGTCCTCCGGCCTTGACTTTGTACTGAATTATTTTCTGAGAGATCTGTCTTTTCACACGGTTTCCTATCGTTTTCTTGTATCCGGCCCTTCCCTTCTGGAATCTTCCCCCTTTGCAGCAGCAACGCCACACGCAGGTCCGTCAGCCTCGGGTGCGAGGGCCTGGCAGCTGTGGGTCTGAGTCTGCCGCTGCCGTGACCTGGGCGTCCCCTCTGGTCTTGTTTCCCAGGCCCATGAATATCCTTTCTCCAGGGGCTGACGCCAGAACTGAATGGCCAAAGCAACTAGCACGGGAGCTGCTTGAGGACAAGGACGGACCCTCCCCCTCCCCGGCCCCCAGGGTGTGCACAGCGCCTGCCACACGCCACACAACCAGAAAGGTGAATGCGTGGGCTGAATCGTGCCCCGCCCTCCCTCCTCCCCCAAATCCCCAGGGTGAAGCCCTACCCCAGTGAGACAGGATGTGACTGTGATTAGAGATGGGGTCCTCTCAGGGGTCATTAAGGTCATCTGAGGCCATCAGGGTGGGCTCTGTCCAGTGGGCCTTATGGGGAGGGGAGGACACAGAGGGACGGCCCAGTGGAGACCCAGGGGACAGGCCTCAGAGGGAACCACCCTGCGGACACCCTGACCTCGGACTCCAGCCTCCCGGTGTGAGGGCGTAAGTTGCTGTTTTAAGCCATCTCATCCGCTGCACTTGGTCACGCAGCTCCTGCAAACCAACCAGGGTGAAGGCCACTGGCTGGATGCTCGTTCTGCACACGGCACGGCACGGCACGAGCATCAAAATCTAGTACTAGTGATCCTCCTAAGTCTGCCGCAGGCCCACGGCGTTCAGTGATCACTCGGGGTCATTACGAGGGGCTCAGGGCCCAGGCTCGCGGCAAAGTGTGTGAGATGCCTGGGCCTGTGCACTTATCCGGAATTTGATGTCATTGAAGGAGGAAAGCAGGAGGGAGGGAGGGAGGCAGGGAGGGAGGGGGGAAGAGTCAGGGGAGGGAGGAACAGATCCTGTGCTCTATGTGTGGATGTTGCTAAAACCACCTCCCGGGCAGTGAGCAGGCAGACAGCAGAGCGACGCAGCCATACGCACCGCGGAGGCACTCTGGAAGGTGAGCAGGGCCGGCAGCACCAGGACCTCTCCATGGCCAAGGTCCCCGGCCTCCAGCGAGGCTGTGTAGCTGACTGAGAAGGAGTCTCCGACTGCTCAGAGAGAAGGCACAGGGGTCACGATAGGGTCTCTGCCACGCAGCCACGTCCACCTCACCCCAGACACCCATGTCCCACCACCAACAGATAGCCACACCCAATACCCCGACAGCCACGCCCGACACCCCCAGGCACCCATGTCCCACCACCCCCCAGACACCCACGTCTTCAAGAGGAGGTGGCCACCGAGGCCCACGTGGGCAGCAGGGGAGCCTTTGAGACTCCCCCACCTGTTAGCGGGGAGAGCATGCCCATCCTTGGCGCCCTGGCTTTTCCTTGGGAGGGGCTGTGGGCAGGTGCCAGGGGCAGGAGCCCCTCTCTGCTCCTGTGATGTCATACCTGCCCCTCCCCCCCAGCACTGCCTCAGACGGGGTCTGTCTCCCGGGGTCTGCGCACAGCAAGCGGCGCCAAGCCAGGGCCTGCAGGTCTTACGTACGCATGCCCTCCAACTTCGCCTCCCTGTGCGACAGGCTATACCAGCCTAGCATGGGCTCCACCTCTCTGTACTCACACCTCTCTCCGGCATATCCCGGGACGGGCTCCGCTTACTGGGTGATGGAAGTACTGGGGTTCACTATAAATCCATTTTGCTCATGTTTGAAATAAAAATGAAATATAGCCCTGGCCGGTTTGGCTCTGAATAGAGCATCAGCCTGTGGACTGAAGGGTCCCAGGTTCGATTCCGGCCAAGGGCACATGCCCGGGTTGCGGGGTCGATCCCCAGTGGGGGGTGTGCAGGAGGCAGCCGATCAATGATTCTCTCTCATCATTGATGTTTCTATCTCTCTCTCCCTCTCCCATCCTCACTAAAATCAATAAAAATACTTTTTAAAAAAAGAATGGAATATATATAATACTTTAAAGACCCTTTCCCCAAATCCTCTCTCTCTGTAAGTGAAGTAACAAATCCAGCCTATCAGATGCTGATACTGGAAGGCGGTCCCCTCCTCTGAGGGCCCAGCCGCAGGGAGGACTAACTGGGAGAACACGTGTGCCGTGTCTAAGCGCACGCCTGTGGACGACCCCGTGCTCCGCGGGCCTGCCGTTCCCTCCCTGCCCGGCCCGCTGCCACCACCTTGCAGAAACCGCCGCCTGAAGGCCTGCAGCCCTGCCGACGTCTTGTTTCCCGCTGACTCCCTGACGGCGAGGCCGGTGATGTTGTCGAGCAAAAGCAGATCCGACAGATTGGCGGCCCCCGGCGCCGCGGTGTTGTTCACCAGCAGACGCACCTGGGCCGTCTGCGCCACGCTCGGTCCCGACACCTGCGGCGGGATGGAGGGAGGGCAGATTCAGCGACAAGGCCCTCTCCCTAAAATGGTGCTCCGGCTCGACTTGGGCACGTTAGGTCAGGCAGAGGTCCGTGTACGCATGCACGTGTGTATACATATGTGGAGGGGCACACACATGTGTGCACTGCTCATACTTGCATGCACATGGCACAAAACGCCCCTAGGACAGAGGGCATGAGGGTCTCACATTCCCCAGGCTGATCTCAGAGGCCCCGGAGAGTCCTGGCACAGCCAAGCTGTGGCCTGGTGACAGTTTGCAGTAACCGGGACCATGGGATGCGGTGAAATTGTCCCTAGGGAGAAAGCATCCTGGCACAGAACCAAAGTCAGGCTGGGGAGAGCGACACTGGGTGCCACGAGAGAAGCAAACAGTGGGCTGTCTCACTGCCTGATTTTGAAGAGTTGGCCCCAGAGCCCGCCTGGGGCCTCTGCCTGCCATCTGGTCTCCAGCATCGCCCGACCTGGGCTCCTGCCTGCAGGCCTGTCCCCCTCCAGGTTCTACCCGGCCATGTCTGGCGTGGCTGTTGGAAGCAGCCAGTGCCCAACAGCTGGGCTCCCCACCCGGGCTCTGCAAGCTCACCCTGCTCCCCTCTCTAACTCATCTGCCACCCTCCCTACCCCTCCTTTGCCCGGCATGTCCCCAGGAAAGTGACTCAGGGATATAAGCGCAGAAAGCAGGTTGGAGACTGTGTGCCGTGCACGCCACCTGTGTAGGGGGAAGAGAAAGGTGTGTGTCCAGATACACACAAGTACACACATGCACACTTAAGATTGCATGCACATAGAGAAAACATCCTAGGACACGGAGGGACTGGAGCACTCATTGTGGGGGCCGGGAACAGGACACCCGCGGGCCTGGGACAGGATGAGGGCTGTGCACAAGGGTTCGCTCAGAGGGCTCGGGCTGCCCCACCCTGCACATCCCAAGGGAAGGCTGGTCCGGGACCAGCTCCTGCGGGACTGACCTCCAACGCCCTTGGAACACCGCCTGGAAGGGGGTGCTCACACACCTGTGGACACCTGTGGCCTCGGACTACAACAGGGAGTGCGATTCCTGGTGGGGGCCTCGGGCCACGCTGTGTCACGATGACCTCTGGGGGGGGGCTGGAGACTCAGTAGCTGACCCACCCCAATATAAATCCGGGACACCAAGGCTCAGGTGAGCGTCCCTGGCTGACGTCACGCTTCACTGGAAGATTAAACACTGTCCATTCAATTCTCCAGGAGAGGACAGCGGGCAGCTATCCCTCCGGAACGCTGCCCCACGTGTGTTTTCCTTTGCTGAGCACAACCTCTTTGCTGAGTTCTGTGAGGCCTCCTGTTTGTTTTGTTTTGTTTTGTTTTGTTTTGTTTTGTTAATCCTCACTTGAGGGTATTTTCCCATTGATTTTTAGAGAGTGTAAGGCAGGGGGAGAGACAGAGAGAGAAACCTAGAGGTGAGAGAGACACATCAACTGGTTGCCTCTACACATGCCCCGATCAGGGCCGGGGACCGAGCCTGCAACTGAGGCACATGCCCCTGAATGGGGAGCGACCCTTCAGTCCGGGAACCAATGCTCTAGCCACTGAGCAAACTGGCTAGGATGGTAATGCCTTCTATTGAACCACTGAGCCTGAGGGTGGGCTTGCAGGCCCCACCACAGGATGATGCAACAGCCGTCTCGTAGGATTAAAGACCTAGAAGATGGTAAATAACTCTTTAACCTGTCAAGCACCACAGCCATGTGAAAACCTACGCTAAGCGATCCCAGTGGATTTTCACTAACAATAATTTCATCGTCACCAAAAAATTTAGCCCTGGTGAAATAAGATGCAAATCCCTCGTCACGTCAGCTCATCACTCACGTGCCCAGACCTGGGTAGCTAACCCTGCGGTCTCCCCGTTCGTAAATGCGTCACCTCGCTCATCGATGATGTGGGCAAAACCCAATTATCTTCCCTCCGAGTGTGAGCCCCCTCCGAGCACTCACCACCGCACATTTCTGAAAAACCACTCCGTCCTCAGAAGTTCCTTGAGTGTCTCTTGAAATGTCTCCACGCTACAAGGAAATACAGAAATTATTAGGGAATAAAAAACCATGTCATGCCGCATGCATTTAGGAAAAGTGCAAGGTGCACTTTTGAGGGGGTAAAGAAATGCCTTCTGCTAGTCCAGCAACTGCCTTATGTAACCTCAGAGATTTCTTTTAAAGAGCAGCAAAGGGTTGGAACCTAAACCAAGGAGGAAAGAGGAATGCGGGCTTTTCCTGGTCTGGGTGCATGGGAGCGACACCCGCTGTCACAGGGACGCCACAAACCAGGGCTGGCATTTTAGCTGGAGGCATTAATGACTGCTCACGCCTCCTGAGTGTTGGCCCACGGGACACACCAGCCCACACAGCGGTGACGGAGTGGACGCGGGTCGCTGTGCACTGGGCAGCCTCCCGTCAGCTGGTCCATCATCCACGTAGAGAAGGCGCCCAGGTCTGGCCCCCTCCAGCCCTGCCATGGCTCCCCTGGAAAATCCCAATGGAGAGCCCGGGCTCGCCCACCAGACGCCAGCCCTGCCGCCCCTCATCCTCACAATGTGTTCATTCTGCCCTTGCCACTTGCCCCCTGACCCAGGCCTGGCCCCCATAAGGACACACCCTTTACCTACACACTCTGAATCACAGACCGGGCAGGGCAGCTCTCAGTGAGGTCAGTAACTATAATAATGGCTATTATTTCCCTTGTGCTAGGTGCATGCCCATCACTCTATATACCCAAATTCTTTTTATTTAAAATACTAGTGGCCCAGCACGCGAAATTGCGCACAGTATGCCGCCCGCCATTTCCATGGGAGCTGGCAGGAGCCAGAGGGAGGAGGTGCCGGGGGAGGGACCAAGAGGTGCTCTGCGATGAAGCCAGTCACGCACACAGCCCCACCCACCCACACACGCCTGCTGCACACGCAGCCTCCTGCTGACCGGTCGTTATGCGTGAGGGCATGGCGACTATTTGCATATTAGCCTTCTATTATATAGGATATTTTTATTGATTTCAGAGAGGAAGGGTGAGGGAGAAAGACAGAAACATCAATGATAAGAGAGAATCATGGATTGGCTGCCTCTTGCACACCCCACACTGGGGATCGAGCCTGCAACCCGGGCATGTGCCCTCACTGGGAATCGAACCGTGACCTCCTGGTTCACAGGTTGATGCTCAACTACTGAGCCACACCAGCCAGGCCGTACCCAAATTCTATTTCTCCCATTTGAGAGATGAGGAAACTAAGGCTCATGGATGCTAGCTCACCTGCTCAAGGTTGCACAGGCAGGAAGCTTGGACTCTACCCAGGCCTGTGTGACTCCACACCCTATGATCCTTCCACAATGCACACCCCCTTTCCAGAGCGTTGCCCTCCCGCTGCCCAGGGGCACAAAGATGCACAGAGGAGAAGCGATGCTCCCGAGGATGCCTGCACGTGCAGCAGCATCAGCCGCCAGGCCTCTGCCCCACCCTATGCTCCCAGCTCTGTGACATGCCAGCACCCCAGCCAGTCTCTGAGCCCTCACGCAGGGTCCTGGCTGGCGAGTCCTCTGATGCTCACATAGCATCCTGCAACCAGCTAAGAAACACAGCTTGGCTGGGCCAACGTGGCTCAGTGGTTGAGCGTCAACCTATGAACCAGGAGGTCACAGTTCGATTCCCAGTCAGGGCACATGGCTGCTTCGTGGGCTTGATCCCCAGTACGGAGCATGTAGGAGGCAGCCAATCAATGATTCTTTCTCATCATTGATATTTCTCTCTTCCTCTCCCTTCTCTGAAATCAACAAAAATCTATACAGTGGGGCCTTGACTTACGAGTTTAATTCATTCCGTGACGGAGCTCGTAACTCAAATTACTCTTATGTCAAATCAAAAAGTGAACAAGTGAGACATGTGATGCTGGGCTGATGTTGTGGCGTTCACTGTGGCATTCGCTGCGCCAACTAGCGGTGGGGTATCTGAAGCTGGCTCGTAACCTGAATTTTAGCTCGCAACTCAAAGCAAAAAACCGGCCGAGACGGCTCGTATCTCGAAAAACTCGTTAGTCGGGACACTCGTAAGTCAAGGCCCCACTGTATATATAAAAGGCTAAACGAGCAGCCGACCAACTAACCGGCCAGTAGGTATGACACACACTAACTACCAGAGGGTAGACACTCAAAGCAGGAACTGCCAAGCAACAACAATTTTGCAGAGTGCCCGCTCACACTCAGGGACCCCTCAGGGGATGTTGGACTGCCGGTTTCAGCCCGATCCCCATAGGCCGGGCTGAGGGACCCCACCTGCCTAAGGGACCCCACTCACTCCGCAGACGCCCTTCAAGCCCCAGTCCTGCTCCAGGTGTGGCCGGCCAGGGAGGGACCGAGGGAGTTGGCTCCAGGGCCGAAGCAGCTGCTGGGGCTACTGCCTTGGCCTGAGGCAGCCGGGGCTGCGAAGGCCTACTCTTGCACAAATTTCGTGCATCGGGCCTCTAGTCTATAATAATAAAAGGGTAATATGCTAATTAGGCTGGATGTCATTCCAGATGAAGCTGGGGCTGGAGGGAAGCCGCCTGGGTCCCGGGTCCCGGAGGGAAGCCGGTGCTGGCAGCCGGGGGAAGGAAGGCCTACTCTTGCACAAATTTTCGTGCACCGGGCCTCTAGTATATTTATAAAAGAAAAAGAAACACAGCTTGTAGAACAAATACGCGCAGGGGGGGCAGCTGAGCACAGAGGTGCTGATGCAGGAGGGTGGCAGACATGGAGGCGCTGCCGTGAGGGGCTTCTGCAAGTTAGCTGAGGACTCCCCAGCCTTCCATCTGCTCAGGCCCAGGTCTTCACTTATTAGTACATCCTTGACCCTTCTCTGTCAACCCACACCCACTCCCAGCAAATCCCACTGCCTCTACTCTACCTTAAAAGCATTCCCACAACTCAGCACCGCTCACCGCCCTGTCCAGCTCGTCTCCATCGCCTGCCTGGTCTCCACCTGCCTCCTCTCTTGGTCTCCTGGCTCCCTCCGCTGCCCTGTGCTCTATTCTCACCCCTGCCATAGGGATGCTTTAATAGGACGGCTCAGAGCACGTCACGTGCCGGCTCCCATGGCCTCCATCCTACTCAGAGTACCAGCCGGAGGCCTGACCACTGGCTCTACTCTTCCTGTGGGGCCTTTTCTGGGCCCCTCCTCACCCTCTGGCCTCACCACTCCCCTCCCCCTGCTCTGCTCCTGCTGCACAGGCCTCCTTGCTGGCCCTGGACCACACCAAGCAGACCCACCAATGGCCTTGGTCTCACTATTATCTCAGCCTGGAAAGCTCTTCTCCAACATGACCTTGACCTCATTCATCCCATACAGGGAGGGCTCTGCTCAACGGGCCGCCTCCTCAAAGCGCCTCCCTGGCCACCCTGTCTGGAGGGCACTCGTCGCCCTCTCTCGATCCCCTTTGCCCGCTGTATTGCTCTGTCGCCTCAACCACCATCTGTCACATCAGGGCGACAGCATTACCTAGTGTCCTTCTCCTGCCCCGAGAAGGCAGGTCTCCTACGAGCAGGGACTGCCCTGTGCTCTTGTGTCCCGAGCCCCCAGAGCCCCCAGGGGGCCCTCCGGAAGCACTGGGGACGAATGGCCCTCTCGAAGCCCCTTGTCCACTCCGCCCTTCACCCTCTCTCCTTCCAGCAAACCTGCAGGAGAACTGTCCTTGGGGATGGGAACATTCTATGGTCCGGGCTTCCAATACATCAGCCACCAGCACAGGGGCCACCGAGCACTTGACATGTTTACATTTAAACAGCCACACGTGGCTCTGGCTACCGACGTGGACACAGCAGGTGGTGACCGTGTGGGAAATGGGGTGAGTGCCTATTGGCTCACCTCTGCAGGAGGAGAGAGAGGGAGGATAGGTTAACAGGGAGCATTTATGTTCAGGTTTTCAAAGCACTTTCTTGCAGAGCCGAGCAACAATCTTCTATCAGAACGTTCTGGCACTGGCTTCCCAAGGGAGGAGCAGGTGCAGAACAGCAAGGAGGGGGGTAGAGGGGGCAATGCCTCTGGACCGGGGCCAGGGCCTGAGCACAGGGCTCCCTGCAAAGGCAGGCCACCTCCTCAGTGGCAGGAACAGGCAGGGGACCTGTGGAATGTCTGGCAGGGTACTTTTTAAAAGCTCAGTAATTGACACCATGGTATCACCTTTGTCTTCTCTAGGAAAAACCTGAGAACCAATATTAGAAAGTGAAGGAGACCTCATTAAGAGACCTGCTATCTGTAGCCCCCTCCGCAGGTGCCCTGGGGCAGCAGGTAGAGACCCCTCCTGGACCAGGGGGCTGGGTGCAGGAGGGCCGAAGGACCCCAGGGTGGGGATAGCTCCTGAACCCACATTCCTGGGAACAGAGGCTGGGGTTTGCCATGAACCTCGGGGTGTACACAGGGGAGGGACGTGGTCAGAGGTATACACCTGGACAGGTCACCTAGAGATCTGGGGGAGACGGGTGGGAGAGAGCACAAATCAGGGGGCGGGGGAGACCCAGAGAAAACAGTCCCGGAAGGCCAGAGGGGAAGGGGTGGGGACTGAACCAGGGCAGGTGGCCCTGCGGGAGGGGCAGACATCTGGCCTGATCAGGAGAAAAAGGCAGCAGAACTAGTGACCATTTCGGGGAGAAGAGGTGAAATCTAGGGTGACAGGGCTTCGCGCCTTCCCAGTTTGGGGACCGCAGAGGGAGGAGCAGGGTGGAGAGGGAAGTGGCTAAATCCATCCACCAGGAGAGCGGTCGGTCGGGCACAACTCCAGCCCGTGGTCCCCAAACTGTTCTCTTGGCAACCGGCGCTCTTGGTGGAGCGCTCCCTCCCTAAGACGCTCTGGGCCGTGAACTCCCCAAACTCTCACACTGCCCCCTGCGCCCTCCCTTTCTGCTCAGATCCCGGGCTCCACGGAGCCCAGCCGCCCGAGTCAGACCGGAGACGGGCGCCCTCCTTACCTGCGCCGCGCGCTCGGGGCCCGCCCCGCGGGCTGCGCGGGGACCCGGGGGCGCCTGCGCGCCGAGGGGATGCTGGAGGGGACCCGGGCCCGCGGGGAGCCGGCCTCGGACCCCGGGCACAGCGGGCAGCGCCAGGGCGGCGACCAGGAGGCCCCCAGCCAGCACCCAAGCGGCGTGCCCCGGGGAGGCCGCCCAGCCCATCGCCGCCCCGGCTCCGCGGCTCCACGGTGGCGGGCGCGGCGGCGTTTTGTCCGCTTCCGGCCCGGCCCGCCCCGCCGCCCCGCCGCCCCGCCGCCGAGCATGCCCAGTGCGCGCCCAGCCCCGGGAAAGTTTTCGGAGACGCCAGGGGCTGGGCTCGGAGGGCGGGAGGCGGTCCCGGCCGAGGACGGGGTGGGAGGGGCGGGCCTGGCTGGCGCGGCGGCGCCGGTGGCCACACTGGGGTTAGCTCACGCCCACCCGGGGGCTCGGCACTACCCACCGCAGACCCGGAGACCCCCCTGCTCCCGAAGATTCCAGGGGCTCCCAGTGCCCCTCCACGAAGGCCCACATTGTTCTCTAAGTGTGGGGCGTGCAGGAGGCAGCCAATCAATGATTCCCTCTCATCGCTGATGTTGTTTCCATCTCTCTCTCTCCCTCTCCCTTCCTCTCTGAAATCAATAAAAATATATTAAAACAACAACAAACTAAAGCTTGGGTAACCAAAGAAATAGCCCCCACAAAGCAAGAACCCCAGGTTATTGCCCCCACAGACCTCCCCAGGAGTCTTGGAGATGCTTCTAAGGACGCATTTAAGAAGTGCTACATGGCATCATGCAAGCCCTGAAGCCAGACAGGACCAGGCGTCAACATACCTGTCCCATCGCTGCCTGGCAACACCTGGGGGAGCCACTTTCCCCTCTAGTGTCAGTTTCTCCATCTATAAAAACTGAATCTGGATAATAGCTCCCAGCCTGCCCCGCGGAAGGGCTGATGAGGAAACGATGAAAAAACTAGAAGTTTGAGCTGCACGTCCAGGTTAAGAACACGGAAGCCATTCTCTGCTGTAGCAGCTCCCGGTGGTCCCCTGCCCCAGCCCGCCTAGGGAATTAAGCTCCAACCTGTAAGAGTGTGTATGTGTGTGTACACACGTGTGTTCCCCGCTGTGCCCCCCGCCCCAGGACAAGACTGGCACACAGCAGCTGCTCAGCTAATGTTTGCTGCGAGAAAGAGCAAGCTGGACACATCTGGTTGTTTCTCCCCACACAGGCGTGCGATCCTCCAGGCCCTGGCCTTGACTGGGTCCTTGCTGGCCTGGTGCTGGTTGGAGCTGCGCGTTTGCTGTAAATGCCCAGGAATGAATGCCCAGGCTGCCTCTGGTTTCTCCAGGGGCTGGCTGGGAGCACACTGTCTTGAGGAAAGAAAAGGCATTGAGACCCGATTCTGAAGAACAAGTTCAGAGACAGCGGTGGCCTGTGCCGCCCAAGGTGGCCAGGCTGGAGTCACGTGGCTCTCACTTTGTGCCTCCTCCATCCCCAGGTTTGCTGAGAAAGTTGGAGACCCTCAGACTGAACGCTTGGCGGACTGTAAGCGCCCAGTAAACTTCTCCAAGCAACGCCCTCCTCCGCTGCAGGGCACCCCTCTCCGCTGAAGTCCGGGGGCCCCGGGGAAACCAAGAACCCTCCCAAAACTTCTCCGGCTGGAAAACGGCTCCCTCCGGGCATGCTCAGTACAAAGGCAGGGCTGGGGCGGGGGCGGCTCAAAGTTTTGGGCGGAAGATCCAGGCTCCTCCCTCCGGCTCAGGCAGCGCCGGGACCCGGGGAAGAAGACCCGGGCAGGAGACTACACAGGCCGGAAAGTCCGGAGAGCGCGCAGCGCCCCTGGCCCGCCCGGGCTCCGGGCTCCGAGTCCGGCGTCGCCGACCTGGCGGAGACGGTGCACCGGACGGCGGGCCGGAGCGGTGCCTGCCGGCCGGCGGGATGCGGCCGGGCCGCGGCCTGAGCGCCCCCGATGGCCCGCGGCGGGGCGGACTGCGGGAGCGACGCGCGGCTGCTGCTGGGCCGGGACGCGGTGCAGCCGGTGCCCGCGCTGCTGGCCCCCGCCGTGCTGCTGGGCGCCGCGCTCGGCCTCGGCCTCGGCCTCGGCGTCTGGCTTGGCTGCCGCGCCGCGCGCCCGCGGCCCCGACACCAGGTAGGTCGGCCGAGCCGGCAGCCAGAGTGCGGGGCGCACGGGGCGCACGGGGCGCGGGCTTCCTAGGCCCCTGGGCTGCGAGCCCGGGCTCTGCGTCCCCTGGACGGGATGGCGGGCTTCGCGCGCAGCTGGTCCTTGCTCGGGGCTCCCTTTAGGTCCCGGAGGATGCGGGAGGCGGTGCCTGCCACGTGATGTAAACAACCGCTCAAGTCCTCCGGCCTCGGCCTGGGCCTCCATCAGTAGCACCCGGGGCTTCGCCTGGAGCTGGCAGGGGCCCCGCGCGGCGTGGAGGACGGGAGGGCTGGGGAATCCCCGCCCGTGGATCCCTCTGCTTCCTTGCTCTGTGCGTCACTAGTTCGCCTCTCCTGAGTGCCCGCTGCTGCCTCAGGCTGCCCTCCTGCTGTCATCCATGCACTCACTCTTGCACCTACGGTAAACGTTTCGTGGCACCGCTCTACTGCCAGCCCGTGGCCGGGTCTTAGAGCCGCCTCCGTGAGCAGGGCAGGCCCTGCCCTTGGCTGGGAGGCCCGCAGCCTCCAGGAGACAGAGGACAGTAACATCCGAGTCTGACAGCCCCCTGAGCTCCGGGAGGGAACAGGACCTTCACACTGAGTGCCGACTGTTCTTCCCTGCCCTCAGACGTCCCCTGCTTGTCCCGTCCTGTTCTTTTGTGAGTGTGACCGTTTCTCACATCTCTCTGAGCAGCTTGTCGTGGCTTAAGTTTTCTTTTCCCCCGGGCAGTGTCTGCCCTGGTTACTTCTTCCTCTTGTTTGTTTGTCTCTCGTGGAAGTCTGTAACCCAGTGGCTGGTGACGCTTGGCCTCCTGGTCATTTCTAACTGAGGAGCAAAATCTTGATGTTCCCCTGTGGGGAGGGTGAGACTTCCTCCTGGAGCAGTGCTGTCCCTGCACAACCCCTTACTGGGCCGCTGTGACTGTTCAGCAAACGCCCCTACATCCCTGGCTTCATCATCTGCCCCCCCTCCCCGACCCACCCCCACCCCGCTATCCCTGGGCATGCTGAGCATGCTCCTGCCTCGGGGCCTTTGCACTGGCTCTGCCCGCTCCTTGTCCCCAGGGTACCTGAAGGGCTTGCTGTCTCACTTCCATCAGGTTTCTTCTCAAATGCCATCCTGTCCAAGAAGGCGTCCTCCCATCGCCCATCCATTCCTTTCTCTACAGCACCTGTCACCTCTGACATACTATTTACTTATTCTTTGATGACATCTCTCTTCTGCCGCTAGAATGGGAGCGCCAGGAAGTCAGGGGCTTTGTTTTGTCCTTTACTCTCTTCCCAGTGACCAGAGAGAAGAAGGCTTGACACCCGCCAGTGTTAGATGTTCCACAGCAGTAGCTGACTAGCTCAGTGACAAACAGCTGATATTTCTTATTCAAAGATGGTCTCCGTGAGCAGACAGTGGTCCAGGAGGGACTGGGTCAGTGTCTCTGGCATACTGGGGTTTAAAATACATCGGTGCTTATGTTCCCTGCAAACACAGAGTTAGCAAAACTGAGTCAGTGCCCCGAGAGGATGGACAGGGCGAGGCCCCTGCGAGATTCTAGTCATAATGTTTTTATTACCGATCAGTACGTGGCCTTGTCTTACATGTGCTTCTGAGTAAAGACATGCTCTCAATATGTATTGTTGGTAACACTGAACTCCTGGTCCACAGCGCTGTAATTCAGGCCTGCGTGAAATTTATCTCACGCATTTTCTCTCCGAAGCACGCCACAGCCTTCTGGTGCTCTGGGCGCTAGACCACACTGCAGCCTGCACTTAGAGGTCACTGCAAACAACAGAATTGCTACAAAAAAGAAAAAGAAAAGGCACTAGGTCAGCCGTGGGCAAACTACGGCCCGCGGGCCGGATCCGGCCCGTTTGAAATGAATAAAACTAAAAAAAAAAAAAGAGACCGTACCCTTTTATGTAATGATGTTTACTTTGAATTTATATTAGTTCACACAAACAATCCATCCATGCTTTTGTTCCGGCCCTCGGTCCAGTTTAAGAACCCATTGTGGCCCTCGAGTCAAAAAGTTTGCCCACCCCTGCACTAGATAGAACACAGAAAGGACGCTTGTTTGCAGTCTGAGCTGAGCAAGAGGCGGTTCATTCTCAGGTGGAAAAGGCACGCCAGGCGACTCGAACTTTTCACCGCCCCGCACGCCCAGGGAGGACCGCAGCAGCACCAGGTGTTGGTTTTGGGTTACAGATAAAGGTTAGCAAGCTCTCGAATCTGCAAATGCAGAATCTGCCAAGTGCGGTCACCGGCTGTTCACATAAAGCCATTCTGTGATTCAAGGCAATCTAGCATATTTTCTGAAAAGTCATCCCGTGACATCACTGGGAATAACAGGAAAATTGATATTTAGGTGCCGTTTCCTGAGTTAAGCGGCTAAGCATTCAGGAGCGCCCAGGTTACGGGGCCACCGCCCTGAAGGACGATGGAATGCGCTTTGACCCAAGTGTTGCCTCCGGGGCCTGAGGACATGCTGAGAGGGGGTTCCGGGGCTCCTCAGGGTGACCCCTGGACAGCCTGGCAGGATGCAGCTGCCCCCGAGTGGGAGTGAGAGACGGGGCAGTGCGCACAGGCCAGGAGGAAGCCCGGAGCCGAGCAGGCATGACCGCTGGGGGTGGGGGCCTGATGGCCACCGTCCCTGGGGCCCTGGGCTGCGCACTTCACCCCGTCCCCCACTTTGGTTTTAGGTAGACGACGTGCAGAGTCTGCTCAAGAATTTGGAGTCTAGAGCACAGACCCCGTCCGAAGCCGGCTCCCCGCCCAGGAGGAGGAAGAGTGGGGCGCGGACCTCAAAGGATGCAGAGGCTCTGGACGTAAGTGGGGTGTGGGGTGTGTCTGCCCAGGTGCATGCTGGGGTCCTCCGTCCCCCCTGCCAGCACAGGTGTCCTCCAGATGACCCTCTGACAGAGCTGAGGTCCCAGTGGGCTTCCTTTTGAGGCATCATTTACACACAGGACCAGGCAAGGTTTTCAGCTTAGTTTGATGAGTGACAGCTGTGTACACCCTTGTCACCGATACCCCAGTCAGAGACGCTGCACCCCCTGGAAAGCTCCCCAGCACCCTGCGCCCCTTTCTGGGCTACCCCCCACCCCAGCCCCTTCCCGAGGCGACCACTGCAGCATTGCCAGCGCTGTCGCTGGCCTCGCCGTTCCAGGCTTTTACACGTGCGTCTGGTGCCTGCGTTTCCTCGTGTCTCGCCTTCGAGATGCAGCCTTGTCCTTGCACCTGTCAGTCGTTTGTCCTTTGGTCGCGTGGCCCGTCGTGGGGATGTGCCGGGCGTGGCGCTGGCCGTGACCGCCATTCCGAATAAGGCCTCTGTGAATGAGTGTGTATAGGTTTGTTTGTTTTCCTTTAGTTTTATTTCTTTTAAGTAAAAACTAAGTAAGCATCTAGGAGGTGGAGTCCTGGGCCGTGGACGGAGATATTCAAAGATGGATTTTCCCTGGACCCCCTTCCTGGCCCCACACTCAGTCCAGCCCACGCCTCCCGGGGAGCCTGGAACCCAGGCCCAGCTCTGCCACCGGTTTGCTGTGTGAGGTGGGGCAAGAAACATACCCTCTCTGAGCCTCCGGTTTCTCAGCGTTACGAGGACGGTGATCCGCCGGCTCCCGGGGTCCCCGTGAGTCGCCTGGGATCATTCCGGCCGCGGACTAGGGGCTGAAGCAGCGTGTGCAGGGAGCGGCGGCCTTCCCCCTCCCAGCAGCGTGTGCAGGGAGCGGCGGCCTTCCCCCTCCCCGGAGGCACGCTCATGTTTTCTCCCTGCGGACTGTTTAGCTGTGCCCAGGCCACGCCCTTGCCAGGCTAATGATTGCCAGAGCTGAGTTAAAGATCTGCCCGCTCCGGGGACTGGCTGCCCGGGTGCCCCTGCCCTCTGCAGACAGCGCCTCAGAGACTGGGCAGGGGACTGACTCTGACAGGGCGCGTCCAGCTGTGACCCCCGTGTCCTCTAAGGCACAGAGGACCGAGGCACGGTGCCTCCTGTCACTCCTGGTCTGAGCTCCGGAGAAATAGCTCACGTCAGCCCAAAGCAAACACAATCCCGCGGGCTCCGGGCGTGCGGCCCCCAGCCCCGGCTCGCTGCTCTGCGTCCCGGCCTGGCAGTGGGGAGAGGGCCTCTCCGTCCCTCAGTCCTGCTCTCGGTCATTTCTGAATAATGGCATTGCTTTGGCGGAAGAAGTTTTACATTGAAATTTGCGCTGCATCCAGTTTCCTGAATGACCGCGTGGCTGCCGCTGGGAGGTCGTCAGAGCTGGGGGGAGCTCTGAACTGGGGAGCCCTGACAGCCCACACAGCCGGGCCCCTCAGGCTGCGGATGCCTGTGCTCTGCCCCAGGCCATGCTAAGTGCTCTGGGCCTCCGTCCGCCCTGGGCCTGCCCTCGAGGGGATGGTGCACCCAGGGGACAGGACAGAAGAGCCACAGCAGTCTCAGGTCTCCCGCGTGGCTGGGGTCACACCATCAGCTGGGACTGTGTTTTCCTGCACAGGCCCGGGCGCCCCATCCTCTGGTCCTGCTTCCACAGGTGTCAGGTGGACCAGCCTCTACATCCTTTTCTTCTCATAACTATGGGTTGTTTTTATTGATTTCAGAGAGGAAGGGAGAGGGAGAGAGAGAGAAACATCAATGATGAGAGAGAATCATGAATCGGCTGCCTCCTGCACACCCCACACTGGGGATGGAGCCCGCAACCCGGGCATGTGTCCTGATCAGGAATCAAATCGAGACCCCCTGGTTCATAGGTCGACGCTCAACCCCTGAGCCACACCAGCCGGGCAATGCTTTCCACAGGAAGCGCAGTTTTTGCTTTGTGTCTCCCTGCGGAAGATGAACCCCCGGGAGGCAGGGGCCAGGCCTTCCTCCCACTGTTCACCTCTTCTGTTCTGTCCTCTCGCTCGATGAGAGGAGGTTAAAGTGCCGCGCCCTCCCTGCTTTCGCGTGGAATTCTCAGCAAGGGTGTCTCCTCTTGTACGCCAGCCAGGCCTGTGCCGTCACGTGGCCGCGTTCCGTCGGGCCTGCCCCTGCTTCGCAGACTCGGCTGTCTTGAACTTCTTAATCGTTTCTGAGTAAGACCCCCCGTATTCATTTTGTACTGAGCCCCGCAAACTATGTCACCAGTTCCGAAGACAGGCTTTTCATCTTACTGCCCTTCTTCGCTTTTGTCCTAAAAAAGCAGAGAGCGAGACTGGATGCTGGGGGCCGGGGGGCGGTCCTCCCCTGGGGTCAGCGGGCAGCCAGGAGGGTTGGCAGCTGGGCAGTGGTGGGAACGGCATGTTTAAAAGGCCATCTGATTGCCCAGGAGGGTGAAATGGAGGGTATCAACCTCTCGACCTTGGTTTGCCCCTCTGGAGCCAGGGATCTGAGTTCAAATCCCAGTTCTGGCATGTATTAGCTGTGCAGCCCTGGGCACATGGCTTAACCTCTCTGTGCTCATCTCTCCTGTGTGAGAACTGGAGACGGAAACCTCTGTCGCCAGACCCTTGGGAGCTTGAGGAGGAGGCACATGTGGGAGGTTTCCCATTCTTGTCACCTAAGCCTATTTCTGCGAGTCGTAAGGGACGAACAGAAATGACGAGAACCGGGCCCCTGCCCCTCCCTGCCCTGCTCAGTGGGGCAGCATGGGGAACCCTCTCAGGAGACATAAGGGGCCTGGTGCTGGCTCGGGCAGGTGCTGTTCCAACCTTCCACGTTGTGAGGAAGCGGAAAATCTGTATTTTTCGCTCGTTGTCATGGACCTCGTTCTTCAAGATTCAGCTGAGAAGCAGGGAAGTAGGAGTGGGTGCGGTTTTCCCCCACCAGCCTCTTCGAACTGGTGGGTGGAGATGGCTCGAGGTCTGCGCGCCAGGCTCCTGACTTAGCTGCCTGCTCACCTTCGTCCACGTGCTGGTTGTTTCCAGAACATTCATTCAGCACCGACTCTGCCACGTGCAGGGGGACGTGCTGGCAGGGGAGAGACGTGAGAGACGCGGGATGGAGAGCGGCTGGGAAGAGCCGTCCAGCTGCGGTCAGGAAGGCTTCCCGGGCGGTTCCTGAGCAGGGCCTCGCTCACGGGCTCCTCGCCGCCCCTTCCAGCTGCGTGGTCTCACTTCTGTCCTGCGCGGCCACTCGCTGGGCGCTTCACCTGCGCGGTCCTGGGGTCAGGCACCCACCTGGGCACTGTCCGGGAGGACCAAGGCTCAGAAGAGTGAGAAGACCGCCCACCTCTGCTTTTTGTGTGAGGGAGGGTCTAACCCCAAGTCTTGCGTGAATATTGCCGCGTGTAAGTGTTTATGCCGGCGGCACAGCTAAAATTATTCTGTCGGACTTTTCCACTAAAATTTGCAGTTTTAGGAGCGCTCTTGTTCATTATTGTCATAGTATTTAAATCCTGATTTCTTCCAAAGGTGAAGACTTGGAATTAAATGCATGTGCTATTTAACATCTGTCTGCCCCTCCATCACCTGTCAGTACATCCATCCCTCCCCATCCAGCCATCCACCATCCACCCACTTGTCTATTCATACCTATCCATCCATTCATCTGTCCATGTACCCACCCACCCATTTGTCCGTCTGTCTAGCCATCATCCATCCATCTATTCATTTACCTGCCCATCTATCTTTCCAGCTGTCTGTACATTCCTTTACCCATTTGCCCATTAATTCACTCATTCATCCATCTGTCCACCGACTTATTCACCTGCCCATCCATCTACCCATCTATCTGTACACTCATCTGTATACTAATCTATCCACATATTTGTCCATCCATCCATCCACTCACCTGCCCATCTATCTATCCATCCACCATCCATCCACCCATCCATCCACTCACCTGCCCATCCATCTATCCATCCACCATCCATCCACCCATCCATCCACTCATCTGCCCATCCATCCATCCACCACCCACCCATCCATCCATCCATCCATCCATCCATCCACTCACCTGCCCACCCATCTATTCATCCATCCATCCGTCCATCCATCCACTCACCTGCCCACCCATCCAACCATCCATCCATCCATCCATCCATCCACTCACCTGCCCACCCATCTATCCTTCCCATCCATCCATCCATCCATCCACTCACCTGCCCACCCATCTATCCATCCATCCATCCATCCATCCACTCACCTACCCATCCATCTATCCATCCACCATCCATCCATCCATCCGCTCACCTGCCCATCCATCTATCCATCCACCCATCTATGCATCCACCCATCCATCCATCCACTCACCTGCCCATCCACTTATCCATCTGTGTGTTCATCTGTCCATTCGTCCATCCACCTGTTGTCTGTCCATTCGTCCATCCACCTGTTCCCCCGTCCATCATCCATCCTCTGCTGAGGGCGTGCTCACTTTGGCCTGTGTGAGCCTGTGGTCCCTTTGCCAGGCGGCTGTCACAGCGCGGTGCGGCACTTTGGAAACCCTTGGCGTTTATCCTCTGTCTCGCGGAAGCTCCCCATGCCGTTTGTTCTTCTTCCCAGGAACGCGAGCCGTCCTTCAACAGCAACGTCACAGCATTCGCACTGAAGGCGAAAGTGGTCTATCCCATCAACCAGAAGTTCCGGGTGAGACACCCACGCTCCATCTCGGGAACCAGTCACTCAGTGGGTGGAGGTCGGGGTGGAGTCGTGGGGTTCGATGTGCAGCTCAGGCTCTACTTGCGGGTTTATGGCAGCCTTTGTCATAGGGTGAGCGTGAGGCTTTGTCACCGAGCAACACTTAGGGGTGTGATGGCAGTGTGGTCAGGGCCAGGGTGCGCCTGGTGTATCAAGGTAAGGAAATACCGTGGTGTGTTGTACCCCAGGCACAGCAGGGACAGCACAGTAGGACGGCGCCCACCCCGCTCGTGCAACACTAATACAAATACCGATACTGACACGGCTTCCAGCACCTCGATCCCAGACCCTGAGGCTCACGCCAGCAGCCGACACTCCTGAACACTTGCGGTGGGGCCGGCCTGGTGCTAAGCGTTTGTCGTGCATCCGGCATTCCAGCCTCACAGGCTCCGATGAGATAAATAATACTGTCGTCTCCACGTTGCGCAGAGGAAACTGAGGCCCAGAGGGGCTAAGGACCTCCCGAGGTCGCTGCAGAAAGAGGCGGGCCAGCCACCCCCCCACCTGGCTACAGGCCTTACACCGAAGGCCGGCGTTCATACCGCAGCCGGCCGGGAGCTTCGCAGAGAGCGGGCTATCCCCTGGCGCCTCAGGAGCCCCCAGCCGGCGAGATGCTCTGTGGGAAAAGGAGTTTCCTGGTCAAGAAAGTTGAGGAAAATGCTGGCGGGAAAGAGGACAGGACCCCGACTCAGTCCCAACTCCCCCCGGCCCGCCCCCTCGCTGTGTACTGCAGGCCGTTTCCTGACTTCTGGGGCCTCAGTTTCTTTATCTGTGAAATGGGAGCAATGGGCCCTCCTGCCTCACCCAGTAGTTTGGGTTAAATCGGACAGTAGACGTAAGGGCTGAGGCCCGTGTGTGACAGCTAAGCATGCACCCGTTCTGTTCCTAAATCAGCACTTGCCTGGGAACAGCCAGAGCATATCGAAGGCTCTGAGAATTCCCGCACCGAGGAAACTAGTCCACTCTGGCTCATGCAGACTCTCCCAAATTAGATTCTCCGGGGAACCCTTACGGTGAACAGAAACGGGTGGCAGTTCATGGACCTGTTCCCCGGAACACACACTGGGAACCACTTCCTTCCTTAGCTCTGTGTGTGGTGGGGCGGGGGGGTGGGGGTACACTCCCAGAGCAGGGGCCTTTCTTCAGCACCACACCCACGCTGGGCCGCCTCCCCAGTGGCCACTGGGCATGGCTGGGGTCAGGGGAGCATGGTCCTCACCCTGGAGGCTGCCCCCGTCTGGGAGGGACACGGTGTGGTGTCAGGCTGCACAGAGAGGACAGGGGCCTGTAGGAGCTGGTGTGGGCTGGGCGTCGGAGAAGGTAGGCTCTGGGCTCTGTGTCTGGGGTACAGCTGCTTCTGCCCAGCAAAGGACAGGGAGAGGGTTTCAGCCTGGGGGGCAGAGCCCTGCTCAGGCTGCGCCCTCTTGAGGTCATGGCAGGAACTGCATTTCTTTGAGCCAATTCCAGGGCCATGGCAGGTCTGGGGAGAGGAGGTGGCGCCCATGTCAACGCAGGTGAAGAAGAGCTAGGTGGTCAGCGGGTTAGTGGACAGAGCTGGCCCCGGGTCTGAGACAGCAGCAAGAGAGGTGGGCCAGGGCCGGGGGGCTGCTGTGGAGAAGGGCAAGTGGGCAGCCGAGTGCCAGGTGCAGGGGTCATCGGGGCAGAGGCAGGCTCCTGGGTAAGGGGTGGGAGCCTGGTGCAGAGCCTTGGTCTCTTGGGGACAAGAGAGCTGTGACACGGGTCCACTCCCACCCCTGCCCAGCCTGCCCGCCTGGCCGCCCCGGGAGCCGCCATTCTGTGTTGCGGGTGGAATTACCGCGTCAGACTCCTGATGGTCACGTGCACTGAGTCCCATTTCTCTTCTGCTGCCCCAGCCTCTGGCCGACGGCTCCTCCAACCCGTCTCTGCATGAAAACTTAAAGCAGGTAGTTCTTCCCAACCAGCCGGTGGAGGCGTCGCCTTGCAGCAGCCTGGGGAGCCTGAGCCAGGCCGAGAAGGACGAGTGCAGCTCCTCGTCCAGCATCCACTCGGCCGCCAGTGACGACAGGTTCCTCCGCCGCACCTTCCTCCGCGTCCACAGCTTCCCCGAGGCCCTGACCTGCGAGAGGTGAGGAGGGCCGAGGGAGGACGCGGGCCCATGAGGCATGTGGTTGTCAGAGGAGGAAACAGAGAATGGAGGCCCAGAGAGGTTAAGCAACTCAGCCAGGGACACACAGCCGCCCCGTGTCAGAGTGGGACCCTGTCTCCCTCTGTCACTTGCCATGTGGTATCGATCCGCATAGGAGTTACGGAGTCAGGCTCCAGCCACGGAGAGACTTCAGGGGACCCTGATGCGTCACCAGCATGCCTGTGCATGGCATCGCGGCCAGCACTGAGCAGGCGCCTTCCAGAGTGTCTTTGCATGGCATCGCAGCCAGCACTGAGTAGGCGCCTTCCAGCGTGCCTGTGCACGGCATCGCGGCCAGCACTGAGTAGGCGCCTTTTAGCGTGCCTGTGCACGGCATCGCGGCCAGCACTGAGTAGGCGCCTTCCAGCGTGCCTGTGCACGGCATCGCGGCCAGCACTGAGTAGGCGCCTTCCAGCGTGCCTGTGCACGGCATCGCGGCCAGCACTGAGTAGGCGCCTTCCAGCGTGCCTGTGCACGGCATCGCGGCCAGCACTGAGTAGGCGCCTTCCAGCGTGCCTGTGCACGGCATCGCGGCCAGCACTGAGTAGGCGCCTTCCAGAGTGCCTGTGCACGGCATCGCGGCCAGCACTGAGCAGGCGCCTTCCAGAGTGTCTTTGCATGGCATCGCAGCCAGCACTGAGTAGGCGCCTTCCGGGTGCTGGGCAGAGTGCCGGGCAGTTTGCAGGGGGTACTTACTGCATGAGCACAAGGATCAGTCGGTCCCGTCCCCTGCCCTGTCTCTTCCGCCAGTGGGAGCCTGGGACCGGTTCAGTGATGGTAACTATTAGTCAATGAACTAATTTCTCCTGCCAGCCTTATCAGGTGGGGGCAGCTTTGCCCCATTTTATGAAGGAAATGTGCCCCGACCAGGAATCGAACCATGACCTCCCTGTTCATAGGTAGATGCTCAACCTCTGAGCCACACCTGCCGATCAATGATTCTCTCTCATCATTGATGTTTCTATCTCTCTCTCCCTCTCCCTTCCTCTCTGAAATCAATAAAAATATGTATTTAAGCAAGTAATAAAAAAAATAAAGTGAGTCTCAGAGAGGCTCAGTGACCTGCCCAAGGTCACACAGCGGATGGTGATGGAACCAGGTTTGACCCCACCACCTTATCCCCAAAGCCCACGCTCAGAATCTTCAAACTGTCCAGCCTGGAGGAGGGCTCACCTCGTGGTCAGTGGCCAGAAACTCACTCTGGGGCGGGGTGGGTGGGGGCATCGCAGCCAGCACTGAGCAGGCGCCTTCCAGCGTGCCTGTGCACAGCATCGCAGCCAGCACTGAGCAGGCGCCTTCCAGCGTGCCTGTGCACAGCATCGCAGCCAGCACTGAGCAGGCGCCTTCCAGCGTGCCTGTGCACAGCATCGCAGCCAGCACTGAGTAGGCGCCTTCTCAGTGCTGGGTGTGGGGGTGTGGGGGCCGGTCCTCAGGCCTGTCTGCTCTGACGTTCGGTGAGCTCGAGGGGTCCTGGATGTGGCCCGGGGCTGTGGCATGAGTGGGCTCAGAACCAGAGTTTGGTGGGGACCCCACAGGTGGCCCACGGCGGGAGGGATGTGGCTGGACTGGAGCCCCTTTCCTCACTGGGAGAGGCTGTGTCTGAGCCTTGGACTTAGAGGACGTCTAACCGTTCGGGGTCAGTCATTCAAAAGGCCTTTGCCTGTGTCGGAGAAAAGGTAGAGCCTTTCCCTGCACCCTGCCGCTGACCTGCCCCGTGACGGCCACCAACACTGATTTCTCCGGCCCTCGATGTCCTGCGTCAGCGTCGTCTGTACAGTGGTCACAGGCTGAGCCCTCAGAAAGGCAGCCTGTGATACAGGATGCCAGTGACCGGAGCACGTGCCAGTGTCATTTCTCCCACCTGCCATCTTCCGGCTTTGTCCTCGATGTCCAGGCCAAGTCCCCTCTGGTCACGAGTGGGTCGCAAAGAGCTCCTGACACTCCATCTCGTAGACCGTGTGGCCGTTGGGAATCTCCGTGTGCGCACACGCTGCGGATGTAAAATCTGGGGGCAGGACCCGCGAGGCTGGTACTGAGCAGGGACGCCCTAACTGTCACCCCCTCCGCACCTCAGACACTAAAGGTCTCTCTTCCTCTTGCGACTTTGCAGTGCCGACCTTGACCTTTGCATCTATCACCTCCACTTAAAAGACCTGCTCCAGCTGGACGCGGCGCTGAGGCAGGACGAGCGCTTGGTAGGTGGCGAGGCGGCTCGGCACCCCTCAGGGCTCCGGCACCGTGACCCGGGCTCTGTGCGCCGGGACCCCCAGGAGGCGGGTGTGGGGAGGGAGAGCCAGCACCTCGGGAGGGAGAGCGATCTTAGGAAGAGACACCAAGATGGGAAGGCAGCTCCTGCCTGTGGGTGGGCGCCGGCTTCACTTTACCCAGAGAGGGAGGGAGAAAGAGAAAAAGAAAAGGAAGCAGAGAGAGAGAGAGAGAGGCAGACAGGGAGAGAGAGACAGAGACACAGAGAGGGGGAGACAGACAGAGATAGAGAGAGGGACAGAGAGAAACAGAGAGAAGCAGGAGGAGGGGGGAGGAGAGGAGGGAGGGAGATTCTGTTGTTTAAACCTTTATTTCTGTTATGTTCCCTTCTTTGGCAATAGATGTTTATTCAGATTTTTAAAATGTGCCTCCTTGACCTCCTTCCAAGAAAGAAGCCTGATGACGAATTCTACCAGAAGATTCTTTCAAAACAGGAAAATGTAAGTCTTCAATCTGTAGTTCCAGGTAATTGGAAAATAGCTTATTACAATACTGGAGGCCCAGTGCACGGATTCGTGCTCTGATGGGGTCCCTCAGCCTGGCCTGCGGGGATCGGGCTGAAACCGGCTCTCTGACATCCCCTGAGGGGACCCGGATTGCGAGAGGGCAGTTCTCGGGTGACACACCCCGGAATCGGGCTCCCTCCTCTCTGGTTCCTGGTGCGCCACCCAAGAACCACTGCTGCCAAGTCACCACAGCTCGGCAGCTCCTGCATTGAGCATCTGCCCCCTGGTGGTCAGTGTGCCTCATAGCTACTGGCTGGTCAGATGGTGGCTTAGGTTTTTATATATATAGATACACTTTTAACGTAATACAGAGATACAGGCGTGAGTACAGATGTAAAAACCACAGTGTGGACTAAAATGGGAAAAAATATTGGAGGCAGAGAGGTGAGAAGAATGTCGGTCATGTTCTCTGCCCAAGAGAGTCACTGTGGGCGGGACTTCCTGTTCAGGCTGGGGCGTTTTTAAATATCTGATTTCCCAGAGCTGCAGAAGGAGTGAAAGATGCTGTTTCATGGCTTTCTAAGCCCAGCTTACTTTTTGTGGGGGGTGAGGACTATAGAAGAAAATAATCCATCATTCTCGAGGCTCTGCGTTTAGGGAGAAAAATCGATTTCTATCATCAAACCTTAAATAGGACAAAACCCATAGCACCGACGTTTGGTTAAGAAATATTCCCCGGGGGGAAGAAATTAATATTCCATGAGAATGTGAAAAACAAAAGCATTTCTTATGGCAGAACTTAAGACACATTCAACTTGTTCTTTATTTTCTCTCTTTTGCCTTTTGCAGGATTTGGAGGAATTAGAAAAGGGACTTCGGGCCAGACTGTCAGACACGGAGACGCTGGGCGCCGGCGACTCCCAGTACATCGCGCTGGCGGACGTGGAGAAGAAGGAGAGGGAGAACGCCGAGCAGCTGATCGATAACGTAGGTGATGGGCTTGTTCCTGCGTGAAAGCCGGGGCTTCGGGGCGGCCCAGCTGGGAGGTTGGAGAGAGAGTGGATGCGCCTAGAAACGTGTTTAACACTGGGGTTCCCTGCTGGGTCGGCCCCGGAGCCAGGGGTCCGTCTCCGAATTGAGCGATGGAGCAGGTGTCACTAAGGGCCAGGATTTTCAGAGGGAGGCGTCTTATTTTATAACCGATTCCTCTGGCTTAAGTTTTAGATTGGCCTTCGTGTCATTCAAAGCAGAGGTTGCTCTGACCCTGTGTGGGTGTGGCGGGTGCTGGCTGCCATCTCCTCATCCCCGGGCATCGCTCTTAAAAGCAGGTTTTAAGTTCCAGAGAGGAGGGCTTCCTTCAGGTATTTATCTCTGTTTGGCTTTTGGGTCCCATGACCCGCTGTTCACGTATTCTGTCTTAAACACACGTTTCCTTGGCGCCCAGGCGCTGTGCTGGCGACAGGGATTCAAATGAACTTAGACCTGGCCCTGCCGGAGAGATGCTCAGGCCAGCGCGGGGCCCGGGGAGGGGGAGGGGTGACAGTGACAGGTGAGCAGATGAGGTTTACAAGTGTGACAGATGGGGACACAGGAGCGCTGAGGCACAGGGGAGAGAGGAACTGTTTTACCCCCGGTTAGGAAAGTTTTTGGAGAAGAACGGACCATCGAGAGGCTGCCTGGGAGAGGTGTGGTGCTGGCCTGCAGGCGGCAGAGAAGGCAGCAGGGAGCCGAGAAGCAGGCAGAGGGAGCTGAGCAGAGCCTGGACGAGGGGCCTCCTCTCACCAGGACGGGGAGTCGCTGAGGGTTGCAGCAAAGGGTGGCTGGGTTCCCTCCTGCTTTGAAGGGCTGCACAGGCTGCTGTGTGGAGGCCAGTGTGAGCTACGGGGCTAGTGCAGTGGGGTTTCGTGAAGGCATTTGCAGTGGGTGGAGGGCAAGGAGAAGTGGGAGCCGATAGGATGGGATGTAAGGAGGGGCGGGGGGTGGTGGTGCAGAGAACTGTCTACAGAAATCAGGACCCAGATTGAGAACAGGCTGGGAGGGGATGGTGGGGCGGGGTCTGACCAGGCCCAGGGGGAGGACGCGGAGAGCGAGCTGCCCGGAGGCCCCGAGATGGGACAGGAAGCTTCTGAAGAGGCGCCAGTGCCTCGGGGTGATGCTCTGTCCCAGCCGAGCCCAGCCCCGACGGCTGGCAGGGTTCAGTGAGCCTCAGCTTGTCATGATCTCCACCTTCAGCCAGAGCAGCCAGGTCAGTGTGGGCTTCTGGGGCCACTGACCCCTGACCCCTCCCATGCGGGTCCAGCAAAAAGTGTCCCTCTCAGCCTCAGACGGGCGCCAAGGAGAAGCTCCAGCTGGAGCTGCAGGGACCTGCCCCAGATCCGCTGCCTCTGCCTCTCGCTCGGGGGCCAGGGCCCGTCCCCTGCGCCTGGTCCTCGTCCTCGTCCGCTCCAGCTGTACTTTATCTGGAAGGAAACTGCGTGCCGCACGCAACCTACACGTCATAAAGCAAAAGACGTCGCTGAGACCTGGGGTCACTGTCCTCGGTGCTGAGGCCGCAGGGACAGCCGAAGCCCGGCATTCGCAGCCACTCCCGTCCCAGCGCCGCGCCCGACGAGATGGGGCAGGAAGGAGGGTTTCAAGGAGGACGTTCCCACAGCATCGTCTCTGCCGCGCTCTCCCTGGTGCTTTTGGAACAAGAACTGACATTTCAATGGCCGTTCGTGCTGTTATTTCCAGGACACGTTCAATCTCTTTTAAATCTCTGGACGATTCCGAGAGGGCACTGGAATTCACGCACTCCTCCCCCGCGGGCAGGACTCAGCCTGCTGGGTGTCTCCGCCTTTAAGCTGGGAGGTCCCGGGGTCTGAAGCTCATCGCTGTTCACTGCAGTGGAACAGGAGGCACCGCTGGAGAGAGTGACGCTGCGAGGCGAACGTGCTCCGGGGTAGAACTGTCGAGAATCTCGGTCTGTGAGACGCAGTGATGGCAGTTCCCACGCCTGACCATGTGGCGTTACACTTTCTTAACCAAGTCTCCTCCCCTCCCGCCTCTCCCCCGTCACAGATGGACGCCTTCTGGAGGCAGATGGAGAGCATCCCGCACCACCTCGTGGACCAGTTCAAGTGTCCCAGCGCCAGAGCACGCCAGCTCGGGGCGGCCCTCACGACCAGGATGATCGCCGTGGAGGGGCTGCTGCGGGACTCCCAGGACCTGCAGGCGCTGGTAATGCGGGGGGGGGGGGGGGGGGGCGCAGGAGGGGCACGGAGGGGTTCACACAGAGATGGAATCAGGAAGCTCCAAGTGCTGTAGAGGTTGTCCAAACACCTTCGTATTGTGGATGGGGAGAGACAGCCCAGAGAAAAGCAATGAATTCGTCCTTCCATCATCCATTCAGTCCTATCCAGTCCTTTTTTCTATTCTTCTTTCCCTTCCTTCCTTCCTTCCTTCCTTCCTTCCTTCCTTCCTTCCTTCCTTCCACCCATCCATCCCATCCATCTATCCTTCCATCCCATCCATCTATCCATCTACCACCCATCCATCTAGTCCTTCTATTCCATCCTTTCTTCCTTTCATCCCATCCAGTCCTCCCTCCCTCCCTCCCTCCCTCCCTCCCTCCCTCCCTCCCTCCCAGGTGTGGAGGTGCGGCCAGCTCCATGTCCCGCAGCTCAGAGCACTGTGTCTCCCCCGGCTGCACACTGACATGATCTGGGAGCTTTAAAAGGCACTGATGCTGGGGTCCCAGATGAGCCTGAGTTACTCTGCCTGGGTTGGAGCTCCGGTGACCACGGCGAGCAGTCGGGTTGACGCCCACTGGTGGATGGAGCTTTGGTTTGCTCTCCTGCTGCCTCCCGAGTCACCGAGGGCGCTTCCGGCAATGTCTGTGCCTGGGCCTCGTGCCCAGCGGCCCAGTCTAACCCGTGCGAAGCAGGGGCCCTGGTTCTGCTGGTTGTAAACTCCCCAAACAATTCTGATGTGCAGCTGGGGATGCAAAGCACTGGGGCCGAAGAAGCTGCACATCCACCTCCTAGGCCCAGCCCCTTGCAGCTGTGTCACCTGGCACTGGTTACTTAACCTCTCTGAGTTCCGGTTGCTCTGTTTATAAAAGGGTGGTCCTGGGCCTTGTCACAGACAGGCCCGGGGAAGCGCTCCGTGACCTGTAACACGTTAATCACCAGGGGGTTTCTCTGCAGAGGATTTGGGCTCACCTGCTGTGTGCAAGGCCCGGGGCACTACCCACCCATCTCCCCGCCCTCTGGCCTTGGGAACGCGGAGGTTACATTTCAGACCCGTGCACCTGCCCAGGTCACACGCGGCTCAGAGCCCTCTAGCGGCCGCCCTGCCCCCGGCGCAGACTCAGCTCTCAGACCCGCGAGCAGGCCCTGAGGAGCCAGAGCGACTCCTGCCGCTTCTCCACAACCCACAACCTCCACAACCCACAACCGTCCGCCCCGAGTGTGGTGCAGACCAGCGGCTTCCGCGTCCCCTGAGAGCTGGTTAGAGACGCAGGTCCTCCCCGCACGCCCAGATCCACGGTGCGCGCTAACAGACGCCCGGCGCACGCTGCACACGGCCGCCGGAGAGCACTGTGTGCTTCCGTCCTGTACACAGTCCCGTCTCCGCCTGGGCCCTGCTGGCAGAGGCAGGAAGCGGCCGGTGTGGCGCACCTGGGCCGCCCTGCCTGACGGCGCCCCCGGCCTCGGCTTGGCCGTCCAGGCCCCTCTGAGCTGGACTTTAATTTGATCCGGCTGCTGATAGGGACGCTCAACAAAGGAAAACGACTTTCCTTTTCTCCTTTTTCTTTCTTTAATTATTATCCTGTCAGCACGATATGGATGCAGAAACACACACACACACACACACACAAAACACAGTGTATCCTTAGCTGACTCTGGCCCAAGAATTAGCCAGAAACTTCCAAGTAGGAAGGAGGGAATGAATTATTCGAGTTCTCAGTAGGCTCTTCCTTCAGCCAACATTTAATGAGCACCTACTATGCGCCGTGTCCTGTTATAGAGACCGTATTGCAGACTCGAGCCAGAAACCTGAGCTCAGACCACAGTCCTGCCGCTTCCTAGCCGTGCGACCTCGGCAGTTACTCAACCTCTCTGTGACTCAGTTTCATCATCTGTAAAATGGGATCAGAGTGGCACCTGCTCTGAGAGTGTTGGAGATCAGACAGGACGTTGATCTCACGTGGGAAGTGCGCATGTCCAGCCACATGTCAGCAGGCAGAATGGACAAAGAAGACACCGCAGTGCTGCCTGGGAAGGGGGACGGTTAGCTCCCTGCACCCACTTCCCCCCCCTCCCCCACCCCGTGACGTATCTAGGAATGTGCTGTGATAAACTCTGGAATTTCAGTGCTTGGGCTGGTGTCTGAGCATTTTGGCCTGGGCAGGGGGCCCTGGAACATGGCACTGGCCTCGGGGACTCTCAGAACAGAGCCCTGGAAGAGGCCGTAAAGGTTGTGCTGCCACTAGGAGCCTGGAGGGCCTCCGTGAGCTAAACCAGAGGTGGCTGTCCTGGCCGCCGCCCTGCCTGGGCGCTGCCATGGGGAACCTGGCGCTTATGCTCCTGCGCCCTCTAGTGGCCATGGGCCCTGACTGCTGGCAGGTGTTGCACTGAAGGAGGCGGGTTCCCAGCATTGTCCCTCGGGCTGGTTATGTGGCCTTCCGGGATAGACCTCAGCATCCTTGTCCAGAATCGGGGGATCACCATCCGTGCCCCATTCACACGCTGTTAGAACCCCCACCAGTGCGGCTCAGCCACAGTGAGGCCAGGCTGGGCAGTGGGTGGCTCAGATACGCTCCTGGCGTCAGGGCTCTCCAGTCGGTTCCTTCGATCAGAGCCTGTTGGGCGAGCAGGGCCCGGCCAGGCCGCGGAGTGAGTACGAGGAGGCAGGGAGGTGGCCCAGGAGGAGGCCCGTGTGCGAAGGCCTGGCGGAGCTGCAGGCCGTGTTCTGGGCAGCCAGGAGTCGGCAGGGCTGTGGGGCCAGGCTGGGGACGAGGCCAGGCTGGTCCTGAAGGCCATGTGCCCCAAGCTCGGGAGTTTGGACTCGGTCTGGGGGCAGTGAGAGAGGGTTGGGGCCAGGGGACTCGGGAGCCACGTTTACGTCTCAGAAAGGCCCGCTGCCGTGCGGGGCCCAGTGTGAGGGGACAGGTGGAGGCCGGGAGGCCAGGCTCGGTCCCAGGGCAGGAGTGACTGTGAGTCGGCGGGAAGGGAATAGGGAGGGGGATCTGAATGGGGCAGGATTGCCGGCGGTGAAGGGGCCGGGCTAACTCAGGCCTCCCGAGCCGGGTGGCGGGTGGGGAGGGACGCAGCCCTGCAGCTCTCACGTGGTCCACATGTCCAGCATGGTGACGCTGCTCCTTCCGGTGCCCTCACTCTCATTCGACAGCCCCACTCATTGGGCGTCTCCTCTCTGTGATAGAAGGAGCCCTGGCCCTGTAGTCCTCATTTCCTGCGTGGGGTGTGTGGGGAAGTGTCTTTCCCAGTAGTCCTGCCCTAAGTCACCACCACGCGGCAGAACAAGGTGGGCGGTCCTAAGGTCTGACACTGGGCATCGCCCCCTCCGTCTCTGAGTCCCAGCACCCGGGCTCTGAGCGCAGAAGCCCTGGCTCCTGTGACCTTGACTCTCCCTGTGCCGCGCCGGCCGAGGCCCGGTGGCTGCGGGAGGCGTGGCTGTGATGATAGGCGTGCACTGAACTCCTTCCCGGAAGAGCGACCCTCGGGGGAGCACTCAGTAGATACGAAGCGCTTTGCGTGTGCTCTCCGTGTCTGCCTCGCCACGTCCCCACGAGGGACCACGGGGTCCCCATCTGAGAGGCAGACACAGGAGGCTCAGAGGGGAGCTACTCCTTCTGTGCTCAGCACACAGCGAGGTGTGGGGCCAGGACGCAGCCGTGACCGAGCGCCGCCCCAAGATGGCCCCACCTGACGCCTGGTGCCTCTCCCCTCAGGACCTCCTGGAGAGAACGATGGGCCGCGTGCACATGGCAAAGACGATCGAGTTCCTGAGGCTGCAGATCCAGGAGGAGACCAGGTGCCGGCTGGCCGCCATCTCCCGCAGCCTGGACCTGCTGGTCGCCCAGGGCCGGCTGTCCGCGCGGCAGAAGGAGGAGCTGCTGACCCAGCAGCACAAGGCCTTCTGGGAGGAGGCCGAGCGCTTCAGCAGGGGTGAGCGGCTTCCGCGGGGCCAGGGGGCCGGGCTGGGGGCAGCAAGAGTCCCAGTTCTGCCTTTGGGGACCAGCCCCTTATATGCTCTGCGCTCGCTTGCCTTCCCCGTAGATCGGGGTAAACAGGGCTGCCTCCCTAGCAGGCTCTCCTGCTCCATTTCCTCGTCGGTGATTCCAGCTCACGGGAACCCCAGGGTCTCTCGGCAGAGCCACCAGGAACGTGCAGAGGGCAGGAGGGCGGAGGTGCCCAGTGCCTGCAGCCCTGCACCAGCCATGGGCCCTGAGATGCCGGGTGGGGTGTGCGAGGCAGGAGAGGGCACCCGCCGTGGCCGATTCCCACACACGCCTGCTGCTCGGCCGTCTGGGAAGTGGCAGGTGGGGGCTGAAGACATCCAGGCACCCGAGGCTTAGTCCGGGTCAGACCTTTGGTGGGGCTGCAGGAAGCAACCTGGCCTCCCTGCAGGGCGGGGACCCGCTCTGCACCCGCTTCCTCACAGCCTGGGCGAGAGAGCCCGTTGGTGCTGACCCAAGGCTGAGTGTGCCGGGCCCCCTCGGGTCTCGTCGGGACGTCTGTAGGGCATCTGTGTGCCTAGCGAGTCCCCCAGCAGGTTCTGACCCCCACACTGGCCTGGATCCTGTAGGACCGGGGAGTCTCCGGGTGTCTTAGCTCGGGCCACGGTGACAAGATGCTGCACACAGGGGCCCCGGAACAGCAGGCATTTGTTCTGGAAGCTGGAAGTCCGACTCAGTGTGCCCAGATTTGGTTCCCGGGGAGGGCACACTTTTGGCAGGACGTGGCGGAGCGCGCGCTCACATCTCTTTGAAGGCCTCTCTCCCCGCTCCCTCCCTCCCGCCATCTCTGATGTGGGCCTCCGGGCTCCTGACGCCTTTGGAGCACGTGTGCCCGAATAATGAAACTGAAATAAACTGGGTTTGCCCCTCAGTGGCGCCCCTCTTGGTGCTGGCAGAAGAAGCCAGGGAGGTTCTGCCGGGAGAGCCGCCTGTGAGGTCCTGGCTTATTCCACTTTCAGAGTTTGTGCAGCGAGGCCAAGAGCTGGTCCAGGCGTCGCGGGCTCGCCAGGCGGAGGGCACAGCGCAGCTCACGCGGGCCCAGGAGGAGGAACGGAGGGCCTTCCTGGCGGAGGCGCAGCTGACGGCCAACCCCGAGGAGCTCCTCCAGGTGACCCTGCGCGACCCCCGCTGGCCTGGCGCGGCTCAGGCCCTGTCCCGGCCTCCAGCAGACGGGGGCGCTTCTCGGCCTCCCGTGGGTCCGCCCAGTGACCGAGGCCTCTGAGCCTGCATCCCCCGCTCCCGGTCTGCACACCGGTGACCAGGGCTCCGCGGGGCCGGTCTCCCAGGCCTGGGCAGGGCCTGCAGCACTAAGTCAGAGGACGCTGTCCGGAGAGAGCAGGCAGGGCGGCCTGCAGCACCTCCGCCTTCTGGCTGGACCAAAGCTCAGTCCATGGCTTTCCTGGGGTCCAGGCTCGCTGGTCCCTGCCGTGGCCTCAGCCTGCAAGCCACAGAAGCCCCGTGACCACGTGCCTTACTTTTCTCAGATATAAACCAAGGATGAACGTCCTTTTGATCTGAGAGTTGGGGGCAGGTGGAGAGAACTGTGCATTTTGGGGGGGGGGGTGCATTTTTCTGTCCGATTCAGCTCCTGCATTTACTCTCAGGCTTTTCACGGGGTCCTGGAGCGGCAGAGGGTGACGTGCAGTGACCTGGAGCAAGAGGAGAACTTCAGGGCCACCGAGGCCGTGGCGGCGCTCTGCCAGGTACGTGGCCCCCAGGCGGGCCGGGCTGAGAGCCCTCAGGATCTGAGTGTGCGTGAGGACCGCACATCCTCCTGGGCCCCCGGCCCCAAAGGCGGAAAGTGACTCGCCTTGCTTTCCGAGGCCTGTGCAGACAGTGGCCTGCAGGGGGCAGCGCTGGGAGCAGGGAGACGGGGAGGCATCATGGAGAGAGAGCTGGGGCCGGGTCTGTTTTGGTGGCCAGCATCTCAGTCTCCTCCGTGAAGATGGGGTAGTGAGCTTTCTTCACAGGACTGTCCGGCGGTTTAAATAAGCTTCCACAGGCAGAGCACAGAGGTGCTATGGGCACAGAGTGAGCATCATACAGTGTTATAAGCATTCTCGTCCTCTCTGTCTAGGAGGGTGCGTGTGCACAGGATATGCTCACAAGGTACCTCGTCCTGTAGCCTGGCAGGTTCTTTCCCAGACCTTTTCTTTGGGTGAGGCACCCACCATGATATGGTGGGCACGGGGCTGTGAGAGAGACACCATCATGGTATGGTGGGCACGGGGCTGTGAGGCACCATATGGTATGGTGGGCACGTGGCTGTGAGAGAGACACCATCATGGTATGGTGGGCACGGGGCTGTGAGATAAACTGACGACCACCTCGCGTTCTCAGGCTGCTGAGAGCAGCATTTTTCAAATGCCCGCTGTCTCCTGACCTGTAAACAAACAGTAAGGTCCCAGCTTGGCTGACGCGGATGCCGCTAAATCCCAGAGAGAGGTCTCTGAGCCCAGCCCAGCGCCACCCGCCCGTGGGGACAGGCGCAGAGCCGAGCGCCACGCGGGCCTGCTTGCTGCCCGTCCTGCTCCGGTGTCTCTTGAAAGGCTCCGGGGCGGGTGGTGAAACAGACCCGCCACACTCCGGCTTCGCGGCCGCGGTTCTCACCAGGAGTCGGGGCGGACAGTGAGAGAAATGAACCGTCCTCAGAGAACACAGAGACAGTAGACACGGGTGATGTGCCCCCGCCCCCCGAAGCGTCTCCGGTTCGATTCTCGGTCAAGGGCGCGCACCTGGGTTGCAGGGTCACTCCCCGCCCCCGTCAGTCGGGCGCATGCGGAGGTAACCAGTTGAGTCTCACAGTGACGTTTCTCTTTCCCCTCTCCCTCCCCCCTCCCCCCTCCCTCCCTCCCTCCCTCCCCCCTCCCTCCTCCCTTCCACTCCTTCCGAAAAGCAGTGGAAAAACTATGCTCAGGTGAGGATGAAACAAAAACGTAGTCCCCACAAGATGCCTCACTGACACCAAACGCAGTCCCCAAGACCACCCTCGGCTCTTCAGTTCTCTAGAGCAGCGGGCGCCCGCCGGTGGTCCCTGAGGCCGAAAGGGGGGCGCCCGCCGGTGGTCCCTGAGGCCGAAAGGGTGGCGCCCGCTGCTCTAAAGGACTCGCTGCAGCTGTCCCCACGGCGGGTGGTTGCAGCGGGAGCTACAGACCCAGGTCGGCCAGAGGTCCCAGGCAGAGGCCTCCAGCGCCCTCTCAGGGGCGTGGGCAGCACTGGCCTCCTGACAGCGCTGTTGGCATCACACGCCGGCCACTGCCCACACGGAGGCTCCCGAGCTCGGCGTCCAGTTTTATTGGGACGCAGTCACACAGACGTGGGCGGCCGCCAGTGTGGCCGGCCTTAACCCCGGCCCTCTGCGGGATGGGCTGATAGCAGGCGGCCCCAGGCCCCACCCTGATCACATCACTGTCCCAGCTCCCTGACGGGGCCCAGACTCCCCCGTAACCTGAGACCGTTGTATCCGGGAGGACATTCCAAGAACAGGGAGGTCCCTTCGCAGGAACCGGGGCAAACGGGCCTCTCTCTCAACAAGGTCGGTTCTTGGCTGCCCAGCGGTGAAAGGTTAAGGTGTTTTGTTTTAGGAAACTCAGCTGGGAGCCTGGGCTTCAGGCCTGGGGCTCATATTCAAGGAGGAGGGAGAAGTGGGCTGGTGAGCAAGAGAAGGGAGAGGCGGTCAGGCAAAACGGATGAATAAACGCACGAGGGAATCGAGGAATGAGCGCGCAACTGGAATTCTGGCATTCTGAAGGCGGCGTGGTCGTGTCCGATGAGAAATAATTAACACAAACTCTCAACAAATTAACACAAACTCAGTGGCTAAAGACAACTCGGTTATTACCTTGCAGTCCTGGAGGTCGGACGTCCGAGGGTGGGCTGGGTTCCTGCTGGAGGCTCCAAGGGAGAATCCGTTCCCTTGACTTTCCCGGCTGCTGGGGGCGCCCATATCCCTGGGCTCGTGGCCCCTCCTCCGTGCCAGAGCCAGAGACCTGGTGCTCCCACCTGTTCCCACCATCCCGTCTCCGCTCACCCTGACTCCCTGCCTCCCTCTCACCCGGACGGGCCCTTGTGCTTACATTGGACTCACCTGGGTCTCTTCCCGTCTCAGACCCTAACGTGCGTCTGCAGAAGCTCTTGGACCAGTGGTTCTCAACCTTGGCTGCACTTTCGAATCACCTGGGAATCTTTTTAAAATCCTGATTTCTGGGCCTCATCCTCCGGAAATTCTGTTTCTTTGTTATGGGGTGAGGCCACAACAAGGTGAGAACCACTGTCTTGGACCCTATAAGGCTGCATATTCTGGGGGCTCGGACATGGGCGACTTGGAGAGACCTTATTTTGCCTAACGAGACAGGAAGCACTAGGTTTCCAAAGAGTAAAAGAAATTGGGTTTTGGGGAAATGCCAGAGCAATGGTTTCCTGGGCCGTAGTCTATTCAAGGTAGGTCTGGAAGAGTGAATGGTAGACGTGTGGCACCCTGTGGTCCGTGTCCCTGGAAGGAGGTGTCTGTGGGGCGGTAGGGCGTGAGCCAGTTTGCCTGGTCCTTTAGCAAGGTTAAAGGGTGACAGGTCGTCTCCAAGGGCGCAGAGTCTGAGAAATACAGACTGGCACGTACAGGTCTACCCCATGGCAGCCGGCGAAGGGAACCCCCGTGGCTCTTTGTTGTGACTTAAAGCCACGGGAGCCGTTAATTTATGTTTTCTTTATTTGCAGAAGTAAGACTCGCCAGTGCCTTCATGGTCCTGCATGCTAAGTGGTTATAGCCCCTCCTCCCTTTTAGTCATTTTCCCAACCAGCTGACCTCCCTGCGAAGAGGCGCAAATTTGCAAAGTAGAGAAGAGTCGCTTGGGAAGCAGACAGAGCAGAGCAGTGTGGCCCTTGCTGGCTGTGTACCCACCGTGTGCGGCCCTGTCCGTATCGCCCGACCTCTCTCACCCAGGAATTCTTAGCTGCCCTCCATGTAGACTGAGCACATGAATGAACCCACTTAACACCCAAAATGCCACCCGTAGCCCCCAGGCTGAGCTAACACCCCTCATCTGGTCCGTGATGACCACCCAGGCTGGTCTGTGATGCTCCCATATGGCCTGACCCACGAGACCCACCCCGTCTGACCCAGAGACCTGCCCAGCCAGGCCCATAAGCTCCCCTATTGTGGCCCACCAGGCCCACATGACCTGGCCCACCCACCACGTATCTGGGGTCACGTCCCTTGCTTGTTTCCTTCCAGACATCCCTCAGTTCTGCCGAGATGCCCCATCCCTCCTACCCCAGTGCCTTTGCGTGTGCTTTCTCACTGCCTGATACTCGGTCCCCTCCCTTCCCTCCGTTTTGCTTGTTCTCATTCTTGTCTCAGTTAAACGTCACTTCCTCAGACCAGATTCCCTGGTATGTCCCTAGGGCTGCCACCCTCGTGGCCATCGCACTTGTCATAGTGACCCCTGACCCCCGCTGGGCTGTGCACTCCCTGAGGTCCAGGTCCACATCTGCCTGTCACTGCCATGTTCCTGGCACAGAGCCCATAGCAAGGGCTCGAGAGACGGTTGCAGAGTGAGCCTCTGAGCTGTGAGCATAAGCCACTTTTGTCCCTTGGCTGTGAGGGACCCGCCCCTGCTGTGGTGGAGGTCACGTAACCATGACCACGTAATGTCATGCAGCGAGACACCTCGGAACCCAGTGCTGGAAGCGACAGTGACATGTGCTTGTGGTCTGCACTGGCCGGAGGAGGCCGACCTGGGCCGGACTCAATGGACACAGCGTGCTCCACCTGCCTCATGTCCTCCCGAGGCCGTGGGCTTCCCGGGGATGTCTCCCACTGCAGAGGTGGAGGTCTGGCCTGCACTCTAGCCACGGCACACCACCTCATTTTATGGGCTGACACAGGTCACATGACTGGCCCCAACCCCATAGGACAGGAGGGTCCTCCCCTCTCTCGGGACAGAAAGCCGGCCCTGTGCCAGGTGCTGTGTGTCATTGCAGTCGGCCCCCAAAGCAGGTGCTGTCCTCACAGTCCTCTGCAGGCGCAGGTGCGAGCACTCCCCCCGCCCCAGCATTGCTCCCGAGGCGCCAGGCTGCAGAGGGGACACGGACACGAGTGAAGGCCCGAAGTCAGGGAATTCCTGCCCTCGCCTGGCTCCCTGGGCCTCTGTCTGAGGGAGAGTGCAGGGCTGAGGCCTGGGGCCGGCCTCTCTCCCCACCAGGTACACTCCCCGCCCCCCCCCCCCCCCCCCCCCCCCCCAGCTGCCCTGACCCGCACACGCACAGAGGAGCACCACGAGCCAGTTTGGTTCTGTTCCGAGCGCAGCATCGATCAGTGTCTCCCAGATGAAATGGCGTGAAGGGGTCACAGGGATGTGGGCTGTCGGAGCCGGTGACAGAGGCGGAGGAAGTGACCACAGGAGCAGGCAGGACCCAGCGCGGTCTCATTAGAAAGAGCCTGGGCTCGCGGACCGTGGCGCTTGTACAGAGTTCGCCTTTTGTTGAGTTTTAAACAGCTTGAGAGTCAGGAAGGAGAAAGAAAAAGGTGTGTCCCAGCCACTGCTGTGCGATCACAGCGTCCAAGGCAGGAGGACCGATTTAAAAACCTGTCTCCTGGCAGAAGGCTGGGCCGGCAGAGGCTGGAGGGAAATGTAAACCAGTCCCGTGGTTTCAACCCTTCTTCACTGTGAATTGAAACAGCCATAAATACGTGGGCAGCACAGACGTATGGACTAGCAGATGGTTATTAAAAACCATCTCTGTAACCATCACCCAGATGAAGAAAGATCATGGCAAGGACCCTGGAAGCCCCCTCACACCCCCTCAATCCCAGGATCCTCCTTGCTCACAGGACCCATATCTGGCTTATTTGACGAACATCAGGTCCTTGCTTTTCTATAAACTAGAGGCCTGGTGCACGAAATTCATGCAGGGTTAGGCGCCTAGGCCTCGCCTCCCCTCCCCTCCGCCTCCTTCCCTCACTCTCTCAGTGCCCGCAGCTGCTGGTTGCCCCCCCCCCATGTTCCACACCACCCCCTGGTGGTCAGCGCACATCATAGCAAGCAATCGAACTCCCCGTCAAACTCCCGAGTGGAAAATTTGGATATTAGCCTTTTATATATATAGATGGAACCATGTGACACATGCTCTTGTGTGCCAGGCTGCTTTCACTCAGCTTTATGCTTAGGAGATTCATCCGTGTTGCATGTAGCAGTTCATTCTTCCTCGTCGGTCTGTATTATCCCGTGGTATAAATACATCACCATTTACCTATTCTACTGTTGATGGGCATTTGTATGGCTTCTTAGTTTAGACTGTTATACTTTCTGCTGATATAAACTTTCCTGTAGAAGTTGTTTGAAATGCTTGTGCATGCATTTCTCTTGGGCAGAGACCAAGGAGCGGAATTGTTGGTGAAAGAATATATGTAGCCTGGCTGGAGTGGCTCAGTTGGTTGAGCCTCGTCCTGTGCACCAAAATGTTGCTGGTTTGATTCCTGGTCAGGGCACATTCCCAGGTTGTGGGTTCTCACACTGATGTTTCTCTCTCTCTCTCTGTCTCTCCCTTTCTCTCTAAGCATGTCCTTGGGTGAGGATTTTTTTAAAAAGAACATATATAGGTTCAATCCATATTCTCCATAGTTATTGATATAGCCACCAATTTGATCAGCATTAGTAATTTATGGATATTTTGGTTAGAATTAACATCTTTACAATGTCAACCTTCCAATCCAGAAAAAAGGTATTTCCTTACATTTATTTCAGTCTTATTTAATTCTTTTAATATTATTTTACAGTTTCCACCCTTAGGTATAATTTTGCTATAGTGTTTTGGGTTTGTTTTTTTTTTCAGATTTAAGAAGTTTCCTTTCATTTCTGTTTTGCTAAGGGTGTTTCTTATGCATGGAAATTAATTTTGTAAAATGTTTTTTCCTCATCTAGTCACATAGTCATCACGATATTTTTCTGCTCTACCAGGTATACTGTTAATGTGTCAAACTGCACTGATGCATTGATGTGGATAATGCCATGAAGTGCATACGAATTTAGGTTTTCACATCTTTCTGTTGAGTTAGATCTTTTAGCATTATGAAGTAAACCCCTTTATTTCTAGTCACCCTTTTTTCTCTTAAAGACCATTTTATCTACTATTAATGTAGCAGAAAGTGACCCTATGTTTACTAGATTCTGGTTATACACTCATTCATTCACTTTCAAAAAAAGTTGCTAAGATCCTAGGTGCCAGGGCCTCCTATGTAAACTTGTGCAATTTATGGAACCACCCTTTTACTGTGCAGATGAAGCCTTCGTTTTCTCGGCTGTAAACTTCTTCCATCAGTTTTGGGAAATGTCTAAGCCATCATCACATCAAATATTGCTTCTCCCTAGGCTCTCCCTTCCTTTCTTTGGAGACTCCAATGAAAAATGTTAGATTTTTGCCCTGCCCAGTGTCCTCAGTGGTTAGGGCGCATGCCACGCACTGAATTTTGTAAAGTGTTTTTTCCTCATCTACTAGTAGTCACATTCATCATGATATTTGTCTGCTCTATACTGTTCATGTGTCAGATTGCATTGACGCATTGATGTGGGCAATGCCATTAAGTGCATATTCCGGCCAAGAGCATGCACTGGGTTGCGGGTTCACTCCCCACCCCTCATCGGGCATATGTGGAAGGCAGCCAGTCGATGAGTCTCACATCGATGTTTATCTCTCTCTCTCTCCCTTCCTCCCTCCCTGCTACTCGCTCTCTGAAAAGCAGTGGAGGGAAAAAATCCTTGGGTGAGGACAAAATAAAAAATATGTTGGGTTTTCTCATTGCATCTTCCGTGCTTTTATCTTCTCCATATTTCCCAGTGCTAGTCTCTCCTTACTTTGTTGTGGATTTCCTCCTGATCTGTCTTCCAGCATACTAACTCTCTCTTAGCTGCTTCTAGCTACCATTAAGCCTATTCATCACTATCTATACTAATAAAAGGGTAATATGCTAATTAGACCAGACGTCTTCCGGATGTCATTCTGGACATCCTTCCTGACAAAGCTGGGGCCCAGCCCAGGCGAAGCCACCCAGGGTCCTGGGTGCCTGTGGCCAGCCCAGGCAAAGCCAGCCCAGGTCCCGGGTGCCAGAGGAAAACCAGTGCCGGCAGCTTGGGGAAGGAAGGCCTACTCTTACACGAATTTTCGTGCAACAGGCCTCTAGTTAGGTTAATAAAATTGGACCACATTCTTCAATTCTGAAAATCCTAACTGGTTCTTTTAAACTAAGCAGTGTCACTCCCAGCTCCTTGCTTAATGTGTTAAGCGTGGCTCTGGCCGTCATGAGCACAGAAAGCATCCACTCTTCGGAGTCCAGCCTTGTACTCAGGCTCTCTGGACGACCTGTGGTCTGACGGGAACCCCGCCGTGTGGCTCTCGGTTGCAGGAGCTGTACCACAGCACCATGGGAACCTTCCAGACGCTTGTGGACGTCCTGTTCCTGCAGACGCTGCCCGATGTGACAGGCCTCTCGCGGGCTGAGTGCGACTCCGTGAGGCGGGAGGCCCAGGAGGACGCCGCCCTGCAGCTGGGGAACGCGGATCGCTTCCGCCGACAGCAGTGGAGGCTGTCCCAGGACCTCCTGGAGCGCGAGCAGCAGGTGCGGCGCCTGTGGAGCGGCCCAGAGTCGCTCTTTTTGAAACTTAGGAAGAATAAGGAGCGTTTTGTTCCCTGAGCACCTCCCGGGGTCCTGCTGGGGGCTTGACCAGGGTCCTGGTGGCCAGCCTTTCACCTCAGCCCTCAGGGGGGTTGGGGGAGATTGCAAAGCGCTCCTGTCCCAGGACAGGAAGTCAGCGGTCGATCCCTTCAGCCAATCCAGCGAGAAAGAGCAGCAAAACCCGTTCTTTAGAGAGAAAGGAACGGCAGAAGGTGGCTCCCAGGGCTGTGGGCTGGGGTGGGGTGGGGGCTGCACTCACGGGACACCTGCTTTTCAGTGAGTCTGTTTCACCATTAAAACCTCATCCATATGCCGGAGGTAGAATAATGGCCCCCAAAGATGCCCACGTCCTAACCCAGAATCTGTCACCTCACGGGGCACATGGGCCTTTGCAGATGCCGTTACGGATCTTGAGATTTGGAGCTCATTGTGGCTTCTCTGGGTGGGCCCAGTGCCATCACGAGGGGCCTTATAGGAGGGAGGTGGGGAGGAGGCAGAGGGAGACTGTGCCAGAGCAGAAGCTGGCGTGGTGGGGCCAGGAGCCGAGGGATGCGGGGCTCCGGGCGCTGGAGGAGGCCAGGACAGGGTCTCCCCTGGAGCCACCCCAGGAGCCAGCCCTTGACGTTAGCCCAGGGAGACCCGTGAGCTCTGACCCCCAGAGCTGTGAGATGATGTGTGTGTGGTTGGCTCCTCCTCTCACGCCCTGCATCCAGCTGGCAGGAAATAGTGTCCGTTCCACCTTCACTCCAACCCAGACGGTCGCCCCCTCCCATCGCCCACACGCTGAGCACCCTGGGCAGAGCCACCTCTTGTCACTGAAGGGTGCCCCCCCCCGCCCCGGACTCCCCGCGGCCACCCTGGCCCCTGGCCTATTCTCGACCCCCAGCCAGAATACATTTAAAATACTATAGGCCACTCATTGTTAAGATCTTAAATATATATTTATATATTTTAAATCCGTTTAAACGTCCCCCAACCCATTTAAAATGTATCTTAACCCCCTGGGAATGGAGAAGCAGCTTCCTGTAATTAGCAGCGGTTTCTCCCTTAGTGAGACCCAAAGTGACGGTGCATCTTGTCATCGCTGCACCTTCGACTGGACAAGACACCACGTCGCATCGTGTCACTTCTCTGCTCAGAACCCCCCACGGCTTCTCCTTTCACGGAGCGTAAAAGCCAGAGGCGCCACCAGGCCCCGCCAGGACCCGGGGTCGGGGCCCGGTCACCCTCGCCCTCCACATCCTCTCCCGGCTCGCTCCGCGCCTGCCTCTCCGGCTCCTTGGCGGCTCTGGCTCGCTGGGCACGGTCCTGCCTCAGTCGTCCCGCTTCAGGTCTTTGCTGCCTTGCCCTCCCCAGCACCCCAGTGTCTGCATAGAGCCCGCTCCCCTGGGAACCACCTGGGACTAGGAGGGCTGTCAAGCAGTACCGGGCACCCTCTGTTAGCTCCCTTCCCCTCTCTCCTGAGTCAGTGAAAGTCTGAGACAGAGTAAACTTCTCTGAAACCACTGACTGGCCCGCACAACCCCCAGGGCAGCACCTGGCCCCTGAGCAGCTGGCTGCCTCCCAGTGTCACACCCCTGAGCCTGCCTGGGATAACGGCAGAGAGGTCGGAGGGACAGTGCAGGCACCCCTGGTTGGTGACCTTGGTGCTGTGGCTGGTAGTGTCTGCATCCTCAAAACTCACACCAAAGACCCCATAGGCTTTAGGGACAAAGCCAGTTTACCTTTCAGAGAAACAAGACTAGAATTTTCTGTGTCATGGTTTCCTGGGCACTTTGTTCCTGTAGACGCCTCACTAGCGGAGCCAGAGACTGTCCGTAACAGGAGATGAGACGCAATGCGATTTTGTGACATTAGGTTTAAGTGCTACAAGTCACAATGCCCAGAACGAAGTCTGGCTGCGGTGCTTGGTGTAGGCCTGTTCTACCCGAGTTCTGTGTGCAGCGGGCGCCCTCTTCAGGCAGCTGAGGGTAGCGCCCCTTGAGCAACCACAAATGCTGGAAAAGTGAAGGTCTCGCTCAGGCCTGAGACCCCGGCTGTAAGTCCGTCTGCCTGGGCGCGTGTGCCCCTGGTGACACAGACTAGTCGGGGAGGAGCAGGGCAGGGCCAGACAGGACTCGGCTCTGGAGAAAGACAGGCCTAGATTCAGTCCCTGCCCCACTCTTTAAACTTACTAGCTCTGTGGCCTTGGACCTCGCAGGAGTGTACACAGATGTAATCCAATCAAACGACAAGAAAACGCAGGGGGAAAAAGCTGTTTTTCCAAAACTTGCTAAAATCCATGGGAAAGGAAGAACAACCAAGCGTAGCTAATAGTTTTGTGCACGAGAACATGGGAGGCCCTGCCCTGGCAGCCTGAGGCTTGCTGTGAGTGGCAGCTGAAAAGCAAGTGGTGTGATACAGAAACGAACAGACCACAGACTACAAGAGCATAGAAGGAGGTGCATGTATCTATGGAAACTGCGCACCTCTGGAAACTACCAGATCCAAGGTGGCATGACGGCCAGTCATAGGAAGATAACGGCTAACAAAGGGTGCTGGCACAATCGGTATCCATCCATCCACAGAAAACCAGATCCCTTCCTCACGCCGTAGGAGATTCGTATTAGATGCTTTACCATGCAAATAGGAAAACATGTAAGTCTTTAGAAGGAACTATAAGAGAAAATGATCGTGAAATCAGGGGAGATGTATTTTAAACAAGAAACAAAAGGCAGGTTCCAGCAAAGCAGTGATGGATGAGAGGAGCTTGAGGTGACCGTGTCCCTCTCTCTGGTGTCCAGGTGTGGATGGAGGAGCACGCCCTGTCCACTGTGCTGCAGACACACCTGCGGGACGACCACGAGAACGCCATCCGCTGCGTGCTGGGCCGGCTCGGGGGCCTCAGTGAAGAGTGAGTACGGCTTCCTGAAGGGCCGGGCCCTGTCTCCTGTGTGACACCCACACCAGTCCTCACCCGTGAGGTGGGCACATGGACGCCCGCCTCTCAGTGCGGTGTGACTATTGGGACATTTGTTGGTAGCTCAGTGTATTAGGGTTCTCCAGAGAAGCAGGGCCAGCGAGGGGTGTGTGTGTGTTCATCTATCTATGTGTCTATCGATGCATCTATACCTGTAGAGACAGAGGAGAGGAGAGAGCAGCCGAGAGGTTGCAGTATCTGCCGGTTGGCAACCTGGAGACTCAGGAGAGCCCACGCACATCCCCGTCCGAGCCTGAAGGTCTAGAACCAGGAGAGCCGGTGGGGCCAGCCCGTCAGAAAGCCGCCGGCTCGAGACCCAGGAAGAGCCAGTCTCTCAGTCTGAGCCCCAAGGCGGGGAAAGGTGTCCCAGCTCAAGGCGGGCCGACGGGCATTCCCTCTTGTTTATAGAGGGTCGGCCTCTTCTCTCTTCAAGCACTCACCTGATTAGGCAGGGCCCACCCCATGAGGAAGGGCAATCTGCTGTCTTTGTCTACCATGTCAATATTGATCTACCCAGAAGCCCCAGAGCAGTGGTTCTCAACCTTCTGGCCCTTTAAATACAGTTCCTCATGTTGTGACCCAACCATAAAATTATTTTCATTGCTACTTCGTAACTGTCATGTTGCTACTGTGATGAATCGTCATGTAAATATCTGATATGCAGGATGGTCTTAGGCGACCCCTGTGAAAGGGTCGTTCGACCGCCAAAGGGGTCGCGACCCACAGGTTGAGAACCGATGCCCCAGAGAATGTGTGAGCAGCTGACATAAGAGTAACCACCCGCGGCAGAGAAGCCAAGAGCACTGACCCCGCCCCACCCGCTCTCCCCGCAGGTCTGCACGGTGCCTCCTGCAGGGGCACGAGCTGCTCCTGCGCTCCGCCCTCCGGAGGCTGGCTCTCCGTGGCCACGCCGTGGCCGCGCTGGCGCAGATGCGGCTGTCGGGGAAGAAGCGCCTGCTGCAGGAGCTGCGCGAGCAGCACGCCCTGGAGCAGGGCTCCTCCCAGTGCCTGGACGAGCATCAGTGGCAGCTGCTCGGAGCCCTGGTGAGACCGCTGCGCGGCCCTAGCCCGTCCCAGCCAGGCTCCGGCATGGTAGCCAGGACCCAGCCCTGCCTCCCCGTGGTCCCGGGGGGGGGGGTGGGGGGGGTGATGGCCGCCCTGTCCGGGGGCTGCCCAAAGGCTCCAGTGCATGCTAGGATGAGAATTGTACTGAAAGTGCATTTGAAATCAGAGCGCAGATGGGCACAGTCATCCCTGGGAAGAGGGGGCCCTGTCATCTGAAGGGGTTAACAATCGGAAGGAAGAACGTGTAAGTTACAGGGCTGCGCTATGGGAGCAGCCGGCGTTTTCTGGCCCGTTGGTGAGGGACACGCTCACTCTCACTGCCCCGGAGGCTCCGTGGGAAGCAGGCTGCTCTGCCTCTGACTCCCCTCGCCTCCTTCTCTGACTCGTGTTCCCACGAGGAAAGCCGTCCCCAAGGGCCCATATGCCCTGCTGTGGCTTCGGTGATGTCCCAGATTCCTCCCAGACCTGGATCTGCTGTGTGACTTTTAGAAAGTTACTCAACATCTCTGAGCCTCTGTGTCCTGATCACGCCTAACGTTCAGGCTCACAGTGTTCAGGAAGAATGAGGAAGTGCTTGTGTATGTGATGGCACTGGGCGTGCAGTTGATGCTCACTAAATGCCTTGGGTTGAAGGTACCTTCAGCAGACACCTCACTCGTCCATTGTGCTGGGGTTTGCAAGCCCAGAGGCCCCCACTTTCTGGCCCTTCTCCCTCCCTTCCCCAACCCTCCTGGCCCTGGGCAGGGCAAGCCCACGTCCTGGTCCTGCCGATCTGGTGCAGGGCTGCAGCGTGGCTTCTCCCTCTGCCTGCCCCGTCCTTCCAGGAGGCCCGGGTGCTGGAGGAGACCTGCCGGCTGGAGGAGGAGGCGCAGCTCACGCGGCTGCAGCTGCAGCAGCAGCTCCTGGCAGAGGCGCAGGAGGTGGGCCGGCTCCTGCAGCAGCACGCGGAGCGGGCTGTGGGGCAGGCGCTGCTGGGGCACGCGCGGACCGCCGCCACCAGGAGCCGGACCAAGGACCGGGAGGACTTCAAGGTGCGTGCCAACCCCATCCCTGGGAAACACGAGGGCAAGAAGGATTGGGGAGAGGGGCAGGGGCAGACGAGGGGACGGACTTGGACAGAGCGGCCTTCTGGGCGCTGCACCTGCTATCCCCACCCATCCCCACCCGGGAGCTATGGCCTTGCAGAGGGTGTCCATTATTTTAAGTGGAAGGATGGTAACCGGTAACCCTGGTGGACTGGGCACCCAGCCATCACGTCTCCAGCCACAGGCATCTCAGCATTTCCTCTCCTTCCTGCTTTGGGTCAGAAGCTGTATCACTGAGGAATGCATACAACTCACGTCACCAAGTCCTACTGAAATGACTCCAATAAACGAGCCACTCATCCCACATAACGAGCCATGTGGAGGCGGGCGGGCCCAGGCTCAGAGGCCCTGCATGGCACCACGGCCCAGGCTCTTGCTTTCTGATCCGCATTCTTAGTGTTAGTTTGTTGCCTCATGGTCTCAGAACAGCCACCGATCCTCCGACATCACATCTGCATCCCAGGAAGGGGGAGGAAGACGGCCAAGTCTCTACTCCCGCTGGAAAGGGAAGCCCCGCCCCAGCAGACTGTCCCTAATGGCGCATCTCATTGGCCAGGGTCGTACACCAGCCTGAGACCATACCTGAACACGGAAAATAACACAGGGTGGGCAAGACTAGGCTCACAGGTGCAAGTCCATGAAACACAGAGTTTATTGTGTTAGTAACTAGAGGCCTGGTGCATGAAATTTGTGCACTGGCGGGGGGGGGGGGGGGGGGGCGGCGTCCCTCAGCCCAGCCTGCACCCTCTCGCAGTCCGGGAGTCCTTGGGGGATGTCCAAATGACGGCTTAGGCCCGCTCAGCCGTCAGACGTCCTTAGCGCTGCCACGGAGGTGGGAGAGGCTCCCGCCAACACCATTGTACTCGCCAGCTGTGAGCCCGGCTTCTTGCTCAGCAGCGCTCCCCCTGTGAGAGTGCACTGACCACCAGGGGCAGCTCCTACTTTGAGTGTCTGCCCCCTGGTGGTCAGTGCATGTCATAGCAAGTGGTTGAGCGGCCTTAGCATATCATTAGCATATTACACATTGATTGGTGAACAGCCGACCGGATAACCAGACACTTAGCATATTAGGCTTTTATTATATAGGATTATTATATATTTTCTTTTTTTAGGTTTTTTGTTGTTTTAAATACATTTTTTAATATATATTTTCATTGATTTCAGAGAGGAAGGGAGAGGGAGAGAGCGATAGTCACATCAATGATGAGAGAGAATCATTGACCGGCTGCCTCCTGCACCCCCCCCACTGGGGATCAAGCCTGCAACCTGGGCATGTGCCCTGACCGGAAATCAAGCCATGACCTCCTGGTTCATAGGTCAGTGCTCAACTACTGAGCCTTGCTGACTAGGCAATTATTGTATATTTTCTGTACGAACAACTGAAAACCTACTTTTGCCCCACCCCATGTTATCAACTGGTTTAAACCAACCACGCACTCTCTGCCCGCTCCCTGCACAGTCGAGGTTGGGAGTGGGCGGAGGAGGAGGGCCAGGGCCAGGGAGGTGGGGGCCGCGTGTGACCTGCTCAGTCCTTCCCCTCCTCCCACAGAGGACGCTGCTGGAGGCGGCCGTGGAGAGCGTGTACGTGACCAGTGCGGGCGTCGGTCGGCTGGTGCAGGCGTACGACCAGCAGGTTGGGAGGGCCATGCGGGACCACGCGGAGCGCAGGCTGGAGCACCTGGAGACCCTGCAGGGTACGCGCCTGGGGAGCCCTGCCGCTGGGAGCTGGCGAGCTCGGAGTGCTCAGATTTCACTTTTGGAAATCTTATCTCTTCAATATTTCGTTTCCGTATGTGTCCCCTGCTCGTCCCCAAAAGGCCGTTTTAGAAGGCACTGAGAGAAACGTATGCATGCAGCACGTTGAAGCAGATGGATCGGGACAAGAGCAGTGAGGTGGAGTGGGTGGGCTCTGTTCCGGGGACCTGTGTCACCAGACCCCACTGGGTGGCGACATGGTTTGGCTCTGGCCTCCTGGTGGCCAGAGAGATGGACACGCCCTCAACCCGAGCTGAGACGGGGCCGAGTGAGAACAGGCCAGTGGCCCCTACGCTGTGCCCAAGACCAGGGAGTTTTCCCCGGGGCTCTCGTAAGCGGTGAGTGGGGAGCGGCATGGACGTGTCCCCAAGACCAGCGTAATCACAGGTAGAGCCGCTGCTGTAACGTCCCTCCCTGCACCGGGGCCTCGGGGCAGGCCCGCGCGCTGAGGGCTGCGCTCGGCTTGTCCACGGGCAGAGTCGGAACGGGTCCCCGCTGAACGCGTGGCAGCGGTCGGAGGCAGGCTCCTGTGATATGATTTCTCTCAACCAGCTCAGCTGGCCTGTCCCCCCTTATCCTGGGAATTTGACCCTGGATTCAAATAAAACCTGGGACAAACCCAGAAACGTGCCGGCCCCGCGGACCCTTCACCGGGGTTTTCCAGAGCCAGGGTGGGTCTCGCCCGGTGGGGGACGGCCGGGGCTGGGACACTCGGGACCGGGGAGCTCACTTCCCCTTTCACGGCCTCAGTTTCCCCACCTGTGGGACGAGGGGTCCGTCAGCCCTCCTGCTTCCTCTCGGCTCGGACTTCCCGCTTCCCTGACGCCCAGCCCGAGTGTGGGGATCGCCCTGTCGGTGAATGGAAACAGTGCCACTGAGCTTCACGACCACATTAACGTCACCGTTTCCTCATTCCGCAAATTCCTTTCTATTTAAAACTCGCAGAGTGCCATAGCCCTGGAGGTCACCCAGGTAAACCTCCCTTCAAGGGCTAGAGCCGTGGTCGGCAAACTGCAGCTCGAGAGCCACATGCGGCTCTTTGGCCCCTTGAGTGTGGCTCTTCCTAAGCCTTAGGGGTACCCTAATTAAGTTAATAACAATGTACCTACCTATATAGTTTACGTTTAAAAAATCTGGCTCTCAAAAGAAATTTCAATCGTTGCACTGTTGATATTTGGCTCTGTTGACTAATGAGTTTGCCGACCACTGGCCTAGAAGCTCAGGTCCAGCCAGGAAGGTGGCCTATTGGACAACCCACAGCGAGGCAGGTATGGTGGCTAGTTAAGTGTGGCAGCTAAACTAACAACTAGGGAAGTGAAGCAGCTAGCTAGGCATGGCAGCTAGTTAGGTGCAACTAGTTAGGCATGACAGCTAGTTAGACGTGGCAGCTAGTTAGGCGCAGCTAGTTAGGTACAACAGCTAGTTAGACATGGCAGCTAGTTAGGCACAACTAGTTAGGCATGGCAGCTAGTTAGTTAGATGTGGCAGCTAGTTAGGCACAGCTAGTTAGGTGCAACAGCTAGTTAGACATGGCAGCTAGTTAGGCATGGCAGCTGAGTCAGTGTGCGTCTGTGTGGACACGCAGTCCCGTGCACCTCAAACTCGGAGGCCAGACTCCCCAGATCCTTGGAAAGCAGCCACCTCAGCACCCACGCCCGGAGGGGAACGCTGTCTGCACGCCCACAGCTCTGCATGTCGACCCCCTTCTCCTTTCTGGGGTGGGTTGTGGCCGTGTGGTGGCCTCTCGGTGTGAAATCGTTCTTCTGCCTCCCCTTCCGCCTGGTACAGGGACTCAGGCCTGAGAGGTCGGAGGGAGAGCGTGGTTGCTTTCCCGCGGGGCTGCCTTATGTGACGGAAGCCAGGGCATCCATCCCCCAAGCCCTCCCGGGGGGGAGTGGGACAGGGGGGTCGTGTCACTGGTGCTCCGCCAGCACCCGCCCCGACCCGGCACAGAGTCAATCCCTCCAACGCGTCCGTGATCGCTGTGTGTTACCGTTCTAGGTGAGAGAAGGGACAGTTACAAGCTGCGGAAAAAGCAGGGACTCGGCGACCCTCCGGAGGGCAAGGAGGCGGGTGGAACTCATGAAGCACCCCAAGGCGTCCACCAGAGGTGAGGCCCCACTTCGGGCACGCTTGGCCCGCACTTCCTGCTTCTCCCCGTGGCCTGCAGGCATCTCCTGTCCACGGGGGCCCGGCCAGGGCCTGGCACAGGGCACGCGCCGTCAGTGTGGCCCTGGCTGCGTTCCTAGTTCTAGGTCGCGCCCACAGCCCTGACACAGCACCCCCCCTTCTCCCTCATACCTTGGGGTCCTCCAGAAGCCCGCTGGGGCTTGAGGATTGGGAGGTGGGTTTATGGGCGGTGACCCCAGGAGGCGCAGTGAGGGAGCAGGAAGCCAGGCAGCCGGGGTCTCGGCTGCTGCCTCCCAGGGGCCCGCACAGACCCCGCAGGTAGCCGATGACTCACGGTTCCGCGGTCAGGTGCCTGGGCACTGCTGCTACTTCCCGAGACCCACGTGGCCACATCAGGTGAGGGCGGGCCGGGCCCTGATGGCGGGCTCCGGGTGGGCGCTCCAGGCAGTGGCCCTGCCTTGGAGAACGAGGTCCTGTTTCCTTGTGGCTGTGAGTGGGGGTCCCCTGACCACCTAGCGGCCTCTCTCTGCTCCCTGCACGTGGCCCCCACATCCGGGGCAGCAGGTCCCGGCCACACCTGGGACTCCCTGCCTTCTTCCCCCTGGTCTCTGGCTCCAGCTGGAGAGACCTCTGCTTTAAGGGCCCCGCTGATTGAGGCACCTGTAGCCCAGGTCCTCTCTGAATCCCACAGTCATGCCCTCATCAGGACCACCAACCCCCACGTGGGGTAACCTCTTCACGGGTTCCAGGGATTGTGGCGTGGACGCCTGTGGGGACACTGTGTGACCGACCCCCACGGGAGCACGGCCAGCACCACCTGCGATAAGGAGGGTTTCCAGGGCAACAGAGGCCGGAGCATTGACCTCTGGGTATCACAGCCAGGTGTTCCATAGTGATCCCTCGCCCCCCAGCTTAAGGGGGGGCTCCGGGAAGGCAGGGGCTGTGAGTCTCGCTCACACCTGCATCTTCAAAACCCAGCACAGAACCTGGCAGCCCCGAGATGATTTTATGAAGGAACAAAGGAGTGGATGGGTGGGTCCATGCAGAATGGGTGAACAGATGACGGGGTCTTGTAGGATGAATAGGAGTTTGCCAGGCAAATAGAAAGAAAAGAGCATGAAGCAAAAGCCAGGTGGCATTTTGTGCCTCAGTGCACTTTCTGGGCCGCTGCCTGCGATGCAGAAGGCGGCTTCTGCCTTTAAGTCTAGAAATTCTGCAAATCAGACACAAAGGACAGAGAAGGGGGCAGAGAGTAAGCCTGGAAGCAGGGTGATGGGATTGCAGAGGCCAGAGGACCATGGGCCAAGGAAGGGAGGGAGTTCATACAGCCAGGGGAGGTCTCAGTGCCTGAAAGGGCTGGGGGGAGGGGGGGCGGCGGGACCGGCGGGGGGGTGGGGGAGGAGGCGGGGGCGCCTTCTCAGGTCGGGGACCGCTTCCGGCACAGCTCTGTCCTCCACTCAGAGGGACTCGGCTTCCTGGGAAAGGGGCTTCCTGTTCCTGGGGGGCGGGGGGCGGGGCCAGGGCGATCCTGCAGTGTTAACAAGGAGTGCGCCCCCACCCGGGCTAAGATCGTTTTCTCACACAAAGACATCACCTGCTGCTCAGCCACTCTGCCGCTGCAGGATCCCAGGGACACCTGCCCTTCTGGGCTTCTCCTGTCCCCAACTTTTCTGACCTCTGTCCGGCTGATGTCACCAAGCCACTCAGTACAAATGTGCCCGAGAGATTCCGTAACCCCCAGAGGGAATCGCTGTCGTGGTGAGCCAGCCTGTGGGCGGGGGGCCCTCGTGTGGCCGCAGATCGCGGCCGTTCTCCTCTCGCTGCCGTGGGTCACGAGCCTGCAGGACGCAGCGGGCCCCGGGGGTTGGCGCTGGGCCTGATGCTCCTGGCGCCCGGGCCGCGCTGACGGCCGTTCCCTCTGCCAGGATGCGGGCGCAGCAGAAACGGTTCCTGGCCCAGTTCACGGCCCACCAGCGCACCCGCCTGGACACGTGGCAGCAGAGGGCGCGGGGCCTGGACCTCCTGGAAGCCCAGCTGGAGACGCAGCTGCAGGTACAAGTTTGGAAGCAGGCCTGGGCGGTGCGGGCAGGGCTTAGCGGGTGGCCACAGCAAGGACTGGCCCTGCCATCGAAGGTCAGCGATGGGGTCTTGGTGAGGGGACCCCGGCCCCCGCTGACTCTCACCGCTGATGCCGCATCCGCCTCGCCGAGCCTCTGTGAGCCTGGGGCCCCTCAAGACTGCAGCACCCGGCTCACCAGGCCGGTCCTGGGCAGGGAGCGTCTCCCTGGGCGGGGTCGGCCAGCAGGTGGGCTGCTCCTGTCAGGGCTGATCGGCACTTTAGGCAGTGTTGCTGGGGACTGAGGTTTGTCCTTGACGTAGAACATCCCGGAAGCTCAGCGCTTGTGCTGGAACGTGGGCGTCTCAGCACAGAAAATCCTCATTGGCATGTGATTGTGAATTGTGGCTAGAAAGCGAATTGGCTGCCTTTAAAGCAGCGGTTCTCAACCTGTGGGTCTCGACCCCTTTGGGGGTCGCCTAAGACCATCGGAAAACACATATAATTACATATTGTTTTTGTGATTAATCACTATGCTTTCATTATGTTCAATTTGTAACAATGAGATTGGGGGTCACCACCACATGAGGAGCTGTATTAAAGGGTCGCGGCGTTAGGAAGGTTGAGAACCACTGCTTTAAAGGAAGTCAGATATTGGAGGCAGTTGTGAGCGTGTTGGGCCCGGCACAGCACAGGCCACCAGAGCGGCAGTGACGGCGGTGACAGCGATGAGGATGGAGAGGGCGCTCAGTAACGGAGGGTGAGTGGTGGCGTCCCTGGCTGGGCCACCTGTGCCACCTGATGTCGCCCTCCAGCCGAGGAGGAGGTTCCTGATGGGATCCCAGCTACAGATGGGGAAACTGAGGCTCCCAGAGGTTGAGTCACGGCCAGGGTCGCACAGTCAGGAAGTCGTGGAGCCCAGGTCTGTGTGGTTAAACCACGGGGCTGGCATCACAAAGAGACTGGAGTCAGGCAGAAGCGGGCAAGATCCTGGACCAGCCGCTGCCACCTCCGTGGCCCTCCCTGAGCGCCCCTCACCTCAGTGTTCCCACCTGTAGAATGGGGCGCATGGCTGGTGTGAGGGAGGAGGGACAGCTACCTGGCAGGAGCTGGCTCATGTCAGCTCCCTCCCCCAGGTGCCTCTGCCCTGCTCCTGGCCTCCCTGGTGCTTCGGGGAGGATTCTCCTCCCCGCGGGGCACGCCCGCCTGGCAGCTGCCCTGGAGCGAGTCAGCCCCTCCTGGCGGAGGGATGGGGAGGAGGCCCTGCTGATCCTCTCGCCTTACATTCAGGAAGCAGAGCAGAGCTTCATCGCCGAGCTGGCGGCCTTGGCCCGGGTGCCCCTTGCCGAAAGCAAACCGTCTTCGAGTAAGCGGGGCCTGCCAGGTAAGGTGTGGGCGAGGCTGGGAAGAGGGGGTCCAGTCCTATGTCTCCCACACCTGGCGGTGTGGCCTTGGGAACCGTACGTGCCCTCTCTGGGCCTTCGTGTCATATCTGTACATGAGCAGCCTCCGTGAGGACACCCGGGGGCCCCCTTGCTCTCCATGGGTCAGTGATTCCCCTTCCGGGGCCTGCTGCTCACCAGCTGCGTCCGAGCTCTGACTCTGTTTCCCCATCTGTAAAATGGGGATGATTAACTCCTCTCCTGCTGGAGACAAGTCAGTAGGGTCACCGGCAGTGACAGCCTGCTGACGGGAGAGTGCGGAGAAGGCGTGTGGACAGACACGGCTTCTTAAAATACCGTCTGGGTCCTGGGCTGTGTGCTCGGGGTCCTGCTGCTTCGGGGCCTTCCCACCAGCTGGCGGCTGGAGAAACAGAGGGAACCTGGTGGCCCCAAGTTCAAATCCCGACTCCGCCACGGCGGGCTGTGCGGCTCGGGAGGGCACCTAGCCCGTTCCCTTACCCGGTAAGCGGGTGTGAGACACTGAGTCCCGAGTGCATCCTGGCCCCGAGAGACTCAGATCAGGCTGGCGGGAGCGAGGCCGAGGCTGCACGTGCCTGGGTCACAGCCCTGCCCGGTCACACCCTGCCCGGGTTACACCCTGCCCGGGTCACAGCCACACCTGGGTCACACCCTGCCCGGGTCACACCCTGCCCGGGTCACAGCCACACCTGGGTCACAGCCACACCTGGGTCACAGCCGCGCCCGGGTCACACCCTGCCCGGGTCACAGCCACACCTGGGTCACACCCTGCCCGGGTCACAGCCCCGCCCGGGTCACACCCTGCCCGGGTCACAGCCACACCTGGGTCACAGCCACACCTGGGTCACAGCCATGCCCAGGTCACAGCCCCGCCCGGGTCACACCCTGCCCGGGTCACAGCCACACCTGGGTCACAGCCGCGCCCAGGTCACAGCCCCGCCCGGGTCCTGTGTCTTCACAGAGAAGCCCCTAAGGACCAAACGGAAGAAGCCGGCGCTCCGGGACCGAGGGGACCTGGGGGGGCCCAGCAACGACGAGCCTGCCTCCGGGGAGCACCCCTCAGGATCGCTCAGGTACACAGGGTCCCCGGCTTAGTGCCCGGATGCTCGTGGACCACCTACTGTGTGCGTCGGCCTGGCCAGACGCACATCAGCCCTGACGCGGCCTCTCTTCCATGCTTCACGCAGCCCAAGGCCCAGCCAGCAGGAGGGCGACGCTGGTGCCGGGGAGGACCCCAGGAAGCTGCTGAAGAGAAGGAGCAACTTGTAGTCTAAGGCCTGTCCGTGGGGCGGAACCTGAGGTCTGAGTGCCTGCCCCGCCCCCTGCCTTGTGAGACTGAGAACGGACCCCCCACCTGGGGGGCTCCCCGTGCTCACAGGCCTGGTGTGGGGGGTGGAGATGGATGCTCATGTGCCTGAGACAGTGCGTGTTTCAGACCCTGTTGCTCGGACAATGAGACGCCCAGGGCTGGACGCCGCCTGCGAGTGTGTGTCTCTGTGGCTCCGTCCTCCGTGCTGTGCCTCCCACCCAGGGTCCTGCTGCCGGCACCTGCCTGCCCGGCGTGAGGCTCTCCCTCGCGCCCTGGCCCTCTCTCCCTCGCGCCCTGGCCCTCTCTCCCTGGGAGGCTCTGTGGGAGGTCGGACGTGGCTGCTGTTTCCTGGGAGGAGGCTTTCTCCTCCACATCCGTCGCCGACTCTCTCTGTCCCGGGAACCGTGGCCACCGGCTGCCACGGGGAGCTCACCTGGACCCACTCCCGCCCTGGCTCAGCCAGAAGCAAAGGCCTGGTCACCGAGGGTCTGAGTCTCAGGGTCCCTGGACCCCGACACAGAGGTGCAGACTGCACCCCTCCCTAGGAGGAGTGTCCGCCCAGGGGGCACCGCTTCCCCAGTGGACGGTGAGAAGGCCCGAGGCTTCCAGACCGGCCCACATCCACCCACCAGGAGAGGTCTTCCCACGAGAAAGGAAACGGCTCTTCTCGGCCAAATCCTGGATTTCGACCTCTGCACGTGGTCGTGTTGGGTGAGACCATTCTTGGGGGGCCGCCCTGGGCATTACGGGGTGTTTGGCAGTGTCTGGCCTCTCCCCACCAGATGCCAGGAGCATCCCCCGTGTGACAACCAAAAACGTTGCAGACACTTCCAGATGCCCCGGGCGCATCCCCGTGACCTGAGGCCACTGGGTGGAGAGCTCAGTGCTGCCACGAATCCCCGGAATAAGGAGGGCTCTGGGCTCTGGACGCCATGTCTCGGGGATATTCTAGATCGTTTATGACCCGAGTGTTTATTTCTTAAAACCAGAACTAGACTCTCAGGCAGGAGGGTGGCTCCTTAAAGAAGTGACCCACACCAATGACGGGGTTTAACCATCCTCAGAGCATCCGCCTGTCCCGACGGGTCAGCAGACAGACGGGATTCCCCAAGCCGGCCAACAGCGCCCTCTTGTGGCCAAAGCGCCCCCTTATTCTGCAGCGTCTGGAACACAGCTCCTTGGAGCAGACTTAGAACCTGGTTCACAGAGAAATCATTTCTTTTCGTCCTGTGGGTCCCGCACCGAGGCCTTCGGGCAGCAGGCTCCAAGCCGGGACATCTGATTGGGTGACGGGGTCAGGGTAGAGGCCGCTTGCTGGCGGCCTCACCCCCACCCTCTTGCACTGACAACCGTTTCACTCCCTCAGTGCCGCTTCCTTAGCCCGAGCGGGAGGGGGTGTCACAGGTCCCCCGCCTGACCCCCAGCTGCTGCACGGGCAGCTCGGGCACGGAGCTCTGAGAAAGCGTCAATGACGACACCCCAGGCAGGCCAGGGGCCGTTCCTTTTATTTTCCACAAGCTTTGAATTCAGAAATAAGAGCCACGATAAGTCGGTTATTAAGTAAAAATGGGGGTGATTACAAAGGAAAACTCTGTACAAAACGTTAAAAATCTGGCTGCCCCATCAGCCTCCTCAGAGGGACGAGGGCACGGGCAGCCGGAAGCAGCATCCCCCACGGTCGTCGGCCCTGCATGGGGACGAGGGACCCCGTTCTGAGGGTGAGTCCGGCGCGGCCCGACGCCCAGAGCTGGCTGGGAGGACAGACACGCTGACCGAAGGCGTCAGGGCCAGGGACACGCGCCACGGAGGCCGGGACACGGGACGTGGATGGCAGACGTTGCTCAAAGCTCCCCGCCTTCCGAGAGCTCACAGGTCCCGGGGGTCGGGGGGTGCGGGCTCCTCTTGTGCCCACTGAGGTGGGGGCGATGAGTAAACACCTTCGCGTGGAGGTTGGGACCCTGAGGGCCCGAGGCCGGACCTTGTGTCCGGTTGGTCCTCGTGTGCCGTCAGACGCTCGCACAGACTTGCATACGTAACTTAGCAACATGCATCAACTACCCTAGAACAGCTACGAGGGTGCAAGGGAACCACTCGGGGACCGTGAGCCGGGACAGAGGTGGGAGGGGCGGTACAGACGGCTGGACACACACCTGCGGGGCGAGGGATTTCCAAGCAAACAGACCACACTAGTACCACGGCTTCCTAAACGTCAGCAAAAGGAAAGAGCATCATCCGATGTGTCCCCCGTCAGGACCAAATGAAACACCGGGCTTGGAACACACCCACGGGGGAAGGAATGGACATGATTTTCCCAGAATCCTCCACTCCAGCGCATCCGCTCCTCTGTGGTCAACCGAGGCTGGTGATGTTGCAGCGGCCACCAGGGGGCGCCACGATGCGGTGGCCCGTGCGCCTGGGGTTGTTGTCATCTGTCTGGGCACCTGAAAGAGACCGCCGGTCACTTCTGTCACCAGCGCCACTCGCTGCCCCTGAGGGCTGGGTGCCCCCCACGTCCCCTCCCCATTGTGTGCCGGATCACAGGAGCGCGGGCCCGGCCCTTACCAGACAGGCTGAAGTTGGACTGGTGCAGGTTCCTGAAGGGCGGAGGCTGGTGTTTGGAAGGCGAGGATTTGGCAGAAGGAGCGGGAGTTGCATATTTGGGCGTAGCTGGCACCTCGTACACGGGACCGTCGTACATGCCCCTGGGGACCCCTTGCAATCCAGAGACCTAAACGGGGAGGGGGAGCGCGACTGATGGGCAAGGTGCACGCACACCTTCCTGTTCACAGGCCTGTGGGCGGGACAGTGGCCTGAGGTCGCCTCGGGACATGCGCACACACACACATACACACTACAAGGTGCCTGCTCACTCCACACACACATGTGCACACCCCTCTACAGTCGGCAAAGCCCTGGGACCTCCTGGTCGGTGGTGACTCCAGCCTGAGGTGCAGGCAGGACTGTGCCAGAGCTCCACTGACACACGAGCTCAGGGAGGCCCCTCGGCTGTGACGCCCGCTGGCGCCGCACACGGGGACCTGGGCACGCACCTTGCTCCTGATCCTGACGCGCTGGTAGAGGTGCTCGGGGAAAGGCTTCCGGGGGATGAAGCGGCCCATGCCCTTGCTGACGCTGATGGTGCCGTCCTCGAAGACGATCTTGCCCTGGCTGATGACCACCAGCGGGGAGCCGTGGCACTCCATGCCCTCGAAGATGTTGTACTCCACGGCCTGCCGGCGAGAACCACACTGTGCCTCACGGCTTCTGCACGGCCCCATGGTCCCCCACAGTGATTCCACGCCCCCTCAGATCACAAGCACTTCCCCGGTTCTTCTGGAGACACTTTTTTCAAGGCTGTGTAATATTCCACTGTGTGCTCCTCCATTTGCATGACCAACCCCTCGCTATTGGGCATTTGGATTGAGGGGGGTTTTTTATGATCAAACTAATGTGGTCTGAGGCGTCATGGACGTGAAGGGGCCCCTGGGGTTAGGCATGTGGCTGCGCTGACTAGAACAGACATTTCTGGGTCTTTTCAAAAATATTCTTTCTTGCCCGGCCGGCGTGGCGCAGTGGCTGAGCATCAACTTATGAACCAGAGGTCATGGTTCGATTCCCGGTCAGGGCACATGCCCGGGTTGCAGGCTCGATCCCCAGTGTGGGGTGTGCAGGAGGCACCCGATCCATGATTCTCTCTCATCATTGATGTATCCATCCCTCTCTCCCTCTCTCTTCCTCTGTGTGAAGTCAATAAAAACATTTTCTTAAAGTGAACCGGACAAAATATTTTAAAAAGAAAAAGGAAAACAGCATCTGACTGGATTTGCACCTGGTTAATTACCAGTGAGACCGGGTCTGTTCTCAAGTGAACACAAAGCATTCGCCATTCCTTCTGGGTCCCAGTTTTGTGTTTCTGCCCACCCTTCTATCTACCAGGTTCCCAGATAAATGCCCTTAGGTTTGCCGGATGCATGGAGAGGTCAGAGACACGTAAGGCACAAAGCGCAGAGGTAACTGCCCGCCACGGGCATGGGGCCTGGGACCCGGGAGCGGCCCCTGGGGCTGTGCGCAAACAGACAGCTCCAGGCCCAGGCCTCTCCGCTGCTGACCGTCAGCAGTGGACACGCATCGGAGCAGGAGGTGTCTAAACCAGACCTAACGCTCTCCAGCTCCACAACGGGAGGAAGGTTCTCGGACCCTGCACTTGCCATCCTTGCCTCTGTGCGCGAGAGCCAGAGATGGGGGGGGGGGGGGGGCGGAAGGAACAGCCGGCGGTGCCCCTAACAGCGCGAGCCCAGCTGCCCAGACCCCGTTCCCCCAGGAGGAGGATGTGAGCGGCCGAGCCAGGCAGACAAGCAGAGCACACCCTGGCGGAAGCCCCGCGTGTCATTTCTACCCAGAGGCCCCTCCGTGACCGCGGAGCACGACTCGCTGGCCCGGCCAGGAGTGTCTGGGGAACCAGACTCACCGACTTGTGGCTCTTGGCCGTGATGGTCTTCACCCTGTCGGGGTCCCAGATGACCACGTCAGCGTCCGAGCCCACAGCGATCCGCCCTTTCCTAGGGTACAGGTTGAAGATCTTGGCCGCGTTGGTGCTGGTGACTGCCACAAACTGGTTCTCGTCCATTTTGCCTGTGGCCTGAAGGGAGGCGAGACCCACGGATGAGAAGACCGTCCCATAAGAGGGCCGGAGACGGCAGGCGGCACAGACCCAGCCCGGGGGCGGGCGCCCTGCAAGGAGCCTGGAACGTTCTCTCCTGGCTGAGGGCCCCAGGGCCGGGCACCAGCGGAGGGAAATGAACCGACTGCCCACAGGCGCCTGCGTCCGAGCCTCACGACGTCCCGCCACCCCTGGGCCCGGGGTAACACAAAATAACAGCCTTTGGTTTCAGGTCAGTGAAGCCACCTCACAGGAGCTAAAATGTGGTTACAAACAAAACAAGACAGCCCGGTCGGCATGGCTCAGTGGTTGAGCACCGACCTATGAACCAGGAGGTCACTGGTTCGATTCCCGGTCATGGCACATGCCCAGGTTTCGGGCTCGATCCCCAGTGTGGGGTGTGCAGGAGGCAGCCGGTCCATGATTCTCTCTCATCATCGATGTTTCTATCGCTCTCTCCCTCTCCCTTCCTCTCTGAAATCAGTAAAATATACTTTTAAAAAAACAAGCACGTTTGTCATTCCTGAGGAGGAAGGACAGCTGCCAATGTGAGGGCCCCGGCCGGGGCCACTTCCTCTGCTTGGCCTTGGCCCCCACGTCATTGAGGACGGCGAGCTGAGGACCACGGCACGCTGGCTTTTGACGGCCAGGAAGGGTGCTTCTAGGACGTTCCTGGGGGCAGGAGCGGGGGCCGCCTTACCACCGCCTTGTCCCAGACAACGGTCATCCGCTCCTCGATGCCGTTGACGCCCTCGGGGATGAGGGTGAAGTTGTCCTTGCCCACCGCCTTCTGGGCGGTGCTGTAAGGACAGTGGCCGCTGCCCGTGACCTGCAGGTCCCCGCTGGGAGGAACGAAAGCGGGTGGGGCTCAGAGCTGAGCTCAGGTTGAAGGGCAGATCCCTGCTTCACCTGACACGTGCTTGGACTTGCAACCCCAGGGAGCTGCTGGGAGAGGGCTTGGAGCACATCACGGGCACGTGGGGGATGTGACAAGGCCCTGTGGCTGCGGGCGTCTTGTTGAAGACCGGGAGGAGCCACAGACACGGGAGAAGGTCCTAGGTTAGTGTGGGCTCCGGGCTGGTCTGGGGAAGGAGGGCTCCCTGCCGGCCTCCTCTTCCTCACCTGAGAGAGGGGTCGGCCAGAGGGGCCGGGCTCTGCTGCCCTAAAACGCTCTGGTCTCAGGACAGCTAGGCCGAGAGGGGGTTGGCGGCGGGGTGAGTCGGGGAGTGAGGGCCTGGTTGGGTTCTGCCTGCGGGACATCATGGGGACTCGTGCTTCTCACTCAGAGGAGGGAACTGCAGGTCCCCAGGGGGGAAGGGGCTTGGTCTGACTCAGGTTTTAAAATATCTGGGCGCCCGCTGGGAGTGACTGACACGTGGGGCGGGGGTGGGTGGGTGGTGTATGGGAGTGGGAAGGCCGGTCGGGAGGGAGGGAGAGGCAGCGTGAGCCCAGACGGCCACGCCACGGGTGGGAAAAGGCCCGTGTCCTGCCCTCGGTCCGTGTCCTGCCGCCCGACACAGGCAAGGCTGTGGGCGGCGGCTCTGGGGGAGGGTGGACCCACGGGTGTCGTGCTGCGGGCGGCAGGAAGCTGCTGGCTGTGCCAGCCCAGGCTGCACATCTTCGGGGGAAAGAGAGCTCCATGGCGGGCACACACCCTCAACCCCCATGCTTCCTTCTGACCAGAGCCCCATCTCCTCCTCACCCATCCTGCAAGCTGCTCCCATCCCAGCATCAGGCCCGCTGCCACCTCCTCCCGGAAGCCCCTGCAAGCCTCCTGGCACATGCTCAGCACCCGCCTCCTCTCAGCCAGAGTGGCCCCTGCGCCTGGCTAACGGCACGGAGGCGGGGAGTGGCTATGCTCCTACTGTGTGCACGTCGCACAGCTCAGCCCAGCGGCTGCGTAGGGAACCGGAAATGCCAGCTTTCCCCCACTGCCTCCTGCCCAGCTCTGCGGAGTTTCCACATTCTCCCCACTTCCCAACGCGTAAACCGAGGCAGAGAGACATCCAGGCTATGCGACGTGCCCAGGGTGACACCGGCAATCAGTGGCTGAGGCAGGATTTGAACCCGGTCTCGCCTTCCTAATCCTGGCTGCTCCCCAATATCCACAATGCGGGGTGGGGGGCACACAGGAGGTGCTTAAACAGTGGGAGCGGGCCGGGGAGTAAAGTAGACGCTGGGCCCTGAGGGTGCCGGAAACACTCATGTGCCGAGGCCTCCATGCCGCCAGCCTGGCTCCCCTCCGCCTGCCGCCCCCAAGCCCCCGCCCTCACCAGGCCAGCAGGGAGGTCAGGTAGTCAGGGGTGGTGGGGTCCGGGCTCAGGGGCGGGGAGGTGACGAAGGCCGCCGCCTTGGCCCAGTTCTTGCTCCAGTAGTGGGTGCCGTCCGTGCCCAGGCTGGCAGCGATGGGCTCGCCGAACACGAGGGGGCCTGGGGGCAAACGCAAGCGCGCGGTTAAGAGGGAGTGGTCTCCATGCGGATATGGTTGCAAAAACATAGAGGAGCTCAGGCTGGAGAAATAAACCCGCAAAGGCTTCCCCCTGCGCCGGCCCCGGCTGGACCCCCGCTGCCCGCCATCCGAGCTCAGTGCTCGGGCAGGACTGCCCTCTCCTGGCGCAGGCTGGTCCTCTGAGACCGAGCCTGACCGGCTGCCCCGTTAGAGACCTGCCAGCAGCAGATGCTCGAGGAGGAGTCAAGGTCAAGTGTCACAACTGGGAGGTGATGCCGAGACACACTGGCTGGGGACTGAGGACAGGACGCACGGGGGCAAAGCAGCCACGAGAAGGTGTGTCATCACCGAGTCATGGCTGTGGGCACCTGGGCTCAGAGCATGGGGTCCCCCCACCTTCCAGGGAGGGGCTGGGACAGTCTTCGCATGAGAGACAAACCCAACAGCACCCCGAGGATCACCCCAGACTCCCTGAGGCTCAGACGCCCTCACCCAGGGTCACACAGGGCCCACGGCACCCAGGAATCGCCTAAAACCCGCCTCGCGTCTATGACCTGCCACCATCCCATCTCCCTCTCCCAATGTGCAGGGGCCCGGGGGGCCCAGGCTCCTGGCCGGGCAGAGTCAGTGACCTTGAACCTGCCGGCACCCCTGCCTTGGTCAGAGCCGCCACGGAGGCCAGCACGGGCGCACCTCTCTTCCTGGCCAGGGCGATGATGTCGGCCGCACTCTTGCTCATCACCTTGGTGATGTACACGGGGCAGTTGATCTGGCCGGCGATGGTGATGGCCCGGAACACGGCCTCGGCCTCCAGCTGGGCGACAGCAAATCCGAGGTCACAGGAGGGAGGGGCGAGGGCAGCCACCCCCTCCCAGAGTTCCCCGGCTCTCCCTGAATCAGTCCTCCGACCTTCCTCGAGTGTGGCCGGGAAACCTACCGCCTCAAAGGAGGACACAGTGTAGACGGAAGACAGGAAAGAGCCCTGGCCTGCGGCTCCGAGGGTCGGAGGGCCATCCGTGTGCGAAGGGCCTCGGGTTTGATTCCCGTCAGGGCACATGCCCAGGTTGTAGGCTTAAAACCCATCCGAGTGTGTAAGGGAGGCAACAGATGTATCTCTCTCTCCCTCTCTCTCTCCCTGTCCCTTCCACTCTCTCTAGAATCAATGAAAAGCATATCCTCAGGTGAGGATTTAAAAAAAGAGAGAGAGAGAGAGAGAACATTAATCAAAATGCATTTGGGTGGAGGGCTGGAAGGCAGGATTACCTTTCTACGCTGCATGTTCTGCTGGGAGGGGATACGCTGGGCAGAGCAGGGCATCAAAAGGCCATAAAATGGTCTGTCATTTATAAAACGCCTGACGCAGTGACCCCCGGCGTCCACCACGCCTACCTGCCTTCCCTCCCCTCCTCTCACTTTCCTTGCCAGGTGACTGCCTGCGGTGGCTCTGGTCTCTGCCCCTGAGCCCAGGGCTTCTTGAACAAAAGGTCCAGCTATGTTTCCTATAGTTTTGTTTTTAGTTTCCAGTCTGTGATGCCCCAAACGGGGTGCTGCTGCCTGTGGCTGGCACGCAGCCCTGGCGGTGACCACGTGATATGAAAGTGTGTGAACAGAGTCTGCGGGTCTGTCCTACCTCGCCAGGGCCCAGGAGCAAACAGCTGGCGGGCCTGGGAGGGGCAGGGCTCCGGGGCAGGAGCCTGTCTACTGTGCTGTGGCCCCAGAGTTCTGGCCCGGGCCAGGCCCAGAGCAGGAATCTGGGAGGACGGGTATGAAGTGATGAGGACACAGGGAACATACGCAGCTCGAAGGCTTCTAGGGCGCCCTGCTTGCCTTCCTCTGTCCCCACACATACACACATGCACACACGCACACTGTGCTCTCACACATGCTCATATGCACACACACGTGCTACACGTGCTCGCTCACACACGCACACATACGCACCCACCCAACCCACATTGTGTTCTCACACATATGCATACATGCTCATGTGCACATGCACACACACACACACACACGTGCACCCACTGTGTTCTCACGTGTGCGCACATGCTCATGTGCACATGCATACACGTGCTCACACATGTACACCCATGCACACATAAGCACCCACACACATGCCTGCTCCTATGCGCACACATATGCACACAAGCACACACACGGTGCCACTCCAGGGAACTCATCCTTTCTGAGTCTTGGGAACACAGTGGGAACCACGTCATAAGCACGAGGCCTGGAACACGTGGCTGCACTTCCCTGTCATCAAATCTGCCAGGTCCTGCACCAGGGACTGGACATTGGGCTGCCCGTGGGGCCTGGTGTGAGCGTCTGGCTCCCTGGGCTCTGGGGCAGCGCCTCTCCCTGCTCCTTGGTTGGCCTGTAGCCCCAGGGCTCCCGATCAGAGGGCAGACCCCGGAGGGCCAGGCGTGCAGGGGGCATGGCAGGGGGTGGAGGCTGGCTGGGCTGTTCCAGCTGGAAGGGCATGGGGTAAGCTCAGCGGCGTCAGAGTCATGCCCAGTGCAAGGCGCCTTTACCTCCTCGGGTCTGCTCAGCACGTGGCCCTCGGGCCCGGTGATGCCCATCTCCAAGATCCGCTTTTGTTCCTGCAGGACAAGCACAGTGAGTCGGCGTCACCGAGCATCTGAGCTGGGGAGGCCAGTCCTCCAAACTCCGCCCTCAGACAGAGAATAGCTGAGGACAGGGGTGCAGGGCCGAGCTGGGGCTGGGCCCATCCAGCGCTCCCTCTCCTTCCAGACACCTGCCCACCTTCCCTCTGCAGCCCATCACTGCAGCCCCACCTGCCTCTGTGCCTGGCAGGGGCCAGCCCCGCCCTCCCAGTCCTGGGCCTGCTGCAGGCTCTCACCGGGGGAGACAGGTGCTGCTTGGATATGGAAATCAAAGCCTCTGAGCTGGGAGCTGGGAGCCCGGTGCCCGGCTCCCGGAGCCCATCCTGTGACCGGACAAGCCTGTCTTCCCTTCCTCTCTCTGGGGACAGAGCGCCTGCCGCCTCGAGTGCCCGTCTGAGTGAGGCCGCAGGGCCAGGGCCAGGAGGTGCCCGGCCGTCAGGCTCCTCACCTGGGAGCCGGCTCTCATGATCTCGGCGTTGCCTCGGCCCGGCACCTGCCATCTTCCCAGCAGGAAACCCTCCTTCAACCTTGAAATGGCCCTGAGCCCATGGCCCAGATTCAAACCCGTTTGCTCTGCACTTTCTCGCCCCAGGAACACGTTCATTTCTCAGAAACCATTTATTTTTACTTTCCCCGACGTCAGCTGTGCTGCTGCTGCTTTTCACTCCCGCACGCAGTTCCTGTACCACCATCCTTCTGGGGAGCCCTGGGCCGTGTCACCCTAAAAATCACCACCTCCACCGCGTCTACGGCTGTGACGCTTGGGCTCCTGAGAGGGCCAGGCACTGGAAACGATTTCAGGACGTGGCAGCGGGGGCGGACCTAAGTCCACAACCGAATCACTTGGGCTACTGAAGGTGATGCTGACAGAGCACTTTTGTAAACTGTTTACGAAGAGATTGTAGGTGTGGACACGGCCCCGTGCAGCACTGTTTAAATGTCAGTTACTCTTTCTGAGGGAGGGAGGGAGGCAGGGAAGGAGGGAGGAAGGAGAGGGGAAGGATGGGGACAAAAGTGACGATGGGGGAAAGCACAGGTCACTGGAGACTGGAGTGGGGGGTCGAGATGAAGATCAGGGGCTGGCACTTGCATTACTTTTGCTCCCCCCGAAGCCCCGTCAAGTGACAGGAAAAGTCCACAAAAGCCGAGAGAATGCTGAGAAGACCACAGACAGCATGGTGGGGCTGCAGAGCGGATGTAAAGGTGGCAGGTGCACGAGCGGGGAGCGCGGAGACGTCCCCGCTGCGAGGCCGAGGACCGGGCTCCCACCGGTCTCTCCCGCTGCGGGCGGAGTGGACGCCTGATGCTGAACAGCGTGCGGCCGCCTGCAGCCCCGCCCCGGGCTGTGCTGCGGGAACGGGAGCCCAGGTTTCTCGGAAGCCTGACCCAGACTCACGGAGCTTCAAGCACAACAGCCCCAAATCGGAAACTATCCGAATTCCCCCCCCTGGAGGATGGTGGTGACAAACTCCCGCAGCGGATTCCACATGGGATGACAAAGAGGCTGCTGCTGCGCGGAGCCAGGGACTGTCTCAGACTCGGCACTGAGCCAAAGCAGCCGAGAGAGCGCACACCGTGCGGCTCCATTGTTGCCAGTTCAAACCCGGCAGAACTGAGCGGCGGGTGGCGAGCCGCCTCCTGGCCTCCACGCCCTTGTGCCACCCCCGGTCCCTGTGGAGCAGGCAAAGGACCAGGCCCTCCCGGGGCTGCAGGGCAGTGGTCACCCCCATTGCCCGCTGCAGATGGCAGGCGCGTGCCTCATGCCTGGAGTGTCTCATCCGCCGCCCAGTCCTTGGCCTGGTCTCGTTGCCCTGTCACCTCCCTGCTCAATGCCTGCACCGCCTTTGTCAGGCCTTTACAGCAGAAGTGACTGAGGAGGAAGGCTGGGGACGCACACCGCTCACCTGAGCTATCAAGTCTCCGTTCTCCGCGTGGACCAGGCTCACAGCTCCCAGCCCCTTGAGGAAGGTGAAGGCTTCGTAGAGCTGAGGGGGGACACACAGGGGTCAGTGGGGTAAGATTAGCAGCGGTGCCGCCAGCTCTGGGCCCGGCGGGGGCCTCACGGCCGCTCCGCCGAGATCAGGGGATGTCACACAACAGGTGAGCCTCCGGCAGGGTCTGCCCTTGACCCTGAGAGGCTGGGCGGGCGGAGCTGGTCCACGTCCCAGCAGGGACTGCACCCTCCGTCTCCGTGCCTTCTGCTTGGAGTTCTCCATCCCAGCGCTTGAGAAGCCAGTGTGTAGTTTTACTGAACCCGTAACTACCCTGCTAAGCCCTGCAATCACCTCACACCTCAGGAGTCCTGTGCCTCTTTGCAAAGCTGCAACCCGTGTCATTTATAGACCTCGCAGGCAGGGGGCGTGCTCTCCCAGAACTGTGACACTCAGATGGTACACAACCCCTGCATCCCCTGGCCTTCCCGCTGCCAGGTCCTCCTCCCGCCCGCCCGCCCACGAGGGAGCTGCAATCGACCTTCGTTCGCACAGTGAGGACCAACGCCGCCGTCCCCCGCTCCAGGGCTCTCGAATCCCAGCTTTGTTCTCCGCGTGTGCAAGACAACCCCCACCTCCCCGGGTGCGTTCAGGGGCAGACGGCAGGGGGCACCGGGAGGCGTGAGCACTTTCGAGGCCCCGGACCCCGAGTCCGCTGGACTCCCTCTGCATCCGGGGCTGCAGAGAGAAACGGGGTGGCGGGCCTACCTGGCTGTCGGACATCTGGTAGCGGTCCTTATAGGCCATGTAGACCTGGAAGGAATTGACGCCTGTTGAAGAGAGAGAGGAACGCAGGTGAGAAACACGGAGGTGTCTTTCCTGCAGGTCGGGGTTCACAGCGCGGGGTGGGCACGGCCCGGACGGGACGCGCCGCGGAATTCACAAGGGGGCGTGCCCCGCTGCGCCCCAGCCAGTGCCCGTCCACAGCCGTGAGCAAGCAGCAGCCGCACGCTTTTATCCGTTGTGGGAAAATACACAGACCAGAACATCTGCCACCCTAACCTGCCGACGTAAGAGGCGTCCAAACCTACGGCACATTCTTTATGAGCTTATGTGAGCCAAACGGACGACATGCCAGGGAGCAAGATCTCAGATAAACTCTTATAAGAATTCCCTACAGGTCCGGGCATTTCTTACGCTGAAATGTGCTTGGGGCGGTGGCAGGAATGGTTCCAGGATGGCTGGCCAGGGCATGTGCTCCCTGGGGGCGGGCCTGTGGAAGGTGACTAACCTGGAGGCACAGACAGGGGCGGGGCTGCTGAGGGCAGGGACACGCCTCTCACCGCAGCAGGAGAGGCGTGCAGGGGGAGATCCGCGTCTGGGCCGATGGAGGGGACTTCACCACGCTGCTCGGAAGAGCACACTTAAAACTCAGGAACTGCTCATTTCTGTAATTTTCCACTTAATATTTGTGGGCCCTGCTTGACCGCACAGAGCTGAAACCCTGGGAGGTGAAACTGCAGAGAAGCAGGGCTCCTGTGCAAAACTGCAACCTTCCCTGGACCATGACTGTGGACAAAGCCAGTGTGGCTCTGGGACTGCGCTGGAGGGCGATGCCTTCCTGATACAGAGAATCGGACACACAGACGCCCTGCCTGACAGGGGGCTAAAGTACCATCGGACACGCACACAGGGCAGCACATGCACAAAGCATTCAACATCAGCCATTAGAGAACGGCACGCACAAGGGGAGACGGACCCTCCCCTCAAATCCGCAAGCGGGCCCCAGAAACAGCCACGCCCCAGGGCGCAAACACGCAGGGAGTGAGCGTGCCAGTGGGCGTACCTTTCAGAAAAGCGATTTGGCACTATGTTTCCTGACCCTGAACAAGGTTAAAACCATGACCTCAGCCCTAGCTGGTGTGGCTCAGTGGATAGAGCGTCGGCCTGCGGACTGGAGGGACCCAGGTTTGATTCTGGTCAAGGGCACATGCCCGGGTTGTGGGCTCCATCCCCAGTAAGAGGCGTGCAGGAGTCAGCCAATCAATGGTTCTCTCTCATCATTAATGTTTCTATCTTCTCTCCCTCTCCCTTCCTCTCTGAAATCAATAACATATATATATATATTAAAAAAAAAACGAAAAACCTTGACCTCTTAATTTCACTTCTGGAAATCGAAGGAAACAAGTAGAAATCCAAGCAAATGTTCACATAGGAAGACGTTCTCCATGTCATGGAGTGGTTCCCAACCTTCTGGCCCTTTAAATACAGTTTCTCATGTGGTGACCCAACCATAACATTATTTTCATTGCTACTTCATTAACTGTCATGTTGCTACTGTGATGAATCGTCATGTAAATATCTGATATGCAGGATGGTCTGAGGCGACCCCTGTGAAAGGGTCGTTCGACCGCCAAAGGGGTCGCGACCCACAAGTTGAGAACCGCTGGCTTAGAGTGACGCAAACAGAAAACCCAGGTGCCCAATAAAAACGGAACAGCTACACAGATGAACCGGGACCCTGTACATCACGAGCCATTAAAAAAGTCATTAATGAAGAGTAACGATTACTCATCAAATGTGAAGTAGAAAGAGGATTCCAAGTGACTGCTGTCACATAACCACGTAAGGAGAACCTCGTCTCCACAGACGGGATGGAGGGTAACACTCGTTACCGTGAATGGCAAGTGGCAATTGGGAAGAGGACAAAAGGAAAGAAGATGTTGCCGTCTCTTCATTTTCTGACTTTTCTGTACGTGGTAATGGTACTTTCATAATGAGAACACATAGCATATCTACCTAAAAACTGAAAACAGCCCTGCCGGTGTGGCTCAGTGGTTGAACGTTGACCCAGGAACTAAGAGGTCACGGTTCGATTCCCAGTCAGGGCACGTACCCAGTTTGTGGGCTCGACCCCCAGTGGGGATAGGGGGGCCGTGCGTGAGGCAGTGGATGGATGATGCTGTTCCTCTCTCATCGATGTTTCTGTCTCTCTCTCTCCCTTCCTCTTTCTCTAAAAATCAATAAAAACATTTTTTTAAAAAAAGGTTGACTTAAAAAAAACACACCAAAAAACTGTAAACACCCGCTAGCTCTCCCTGAAGAATCGCATTCATTTCAGGCGGCCTCCTCAGGTGGCCCCCAGAACACCCCTCTCCAGACTCGTGCCCTGGTGCACCCCTGTTCTCTTGCTCTTGGCTTCCACGTGTCTTCTGTTCGATGCCCCTCCACACGGTGGAACGCACACTGTCAGCATCTACACTGTGCAGAGCCACCTGGCGGAGCCCAGAGGGGACTGGAGTGGGATGCCGAGATGTGGAGACTCACCCCCTCCCTCACAGAGCTCAGGGCTCAGTGGAGGAGCCAGGCGGACAACCAGAGTCCTGCCATCCAAGAACAATGGAAACGGTGCCTCAAAGAAGCCCACGTAACCTGTTCTGGATATGCAGGAGGTGAGGCCGTCCTGACTGGGGAAACTGGAGAGGTGAGAGCTGAGCTGGGGAGCAGGGTAGAAGGGCATTCTGATGGGAGCAGCGTGAGCCAAGCCCCAGCGGGTAGAGGATTTAGGCGATGGCATCCAGGACAACAGTGCCCAGATGAGTTTATGGTGGAGAAAGAAGAGCAAGGCCAGGTCAGCGAGGCCTGTGTGCCAGGCGAATGCAACCGGGAGTTCTTCTATGAACAGGGGTCCCTCCAGGGCCTGAGGGAAGACAGGCTCCTTAAAGGGGGCCCTGGTTCTCCAGTTTGTCGCAGCACACAGCGCAAAGTTGGGCTCGTGGCACGCAGATAAAGGGATTTTAACTCCATACAATCAGATCCACCGTGGAGCCAGGGATTCCAGAACTGCGTCCCCCATCCCCAGGGCGTGAACTGACCTTTGTCCTGCACCAGCACCTCCAGCTCCTCCCGAACGCCATCGGACCAGCCTGTGATGTCCACGTGGAGGGAGTAGTCGCAGCAGGATTTGGTGTCAGCTGCTTCGTGCCACTTCTCGAAGGCGGTCAGCAGGCTGGACCCAGGTTCAGGGACCACATGGTCAACTAGGACAGAAACATGTGTCACATTCTAAGATGCTTAGGACCCAACTTGTTCCAGTGGTGGCCTCCTCAGCATTATCACCACCACCACCACCACCATCATCATCGTCACCACCATCACCATCATCACTACCATCATCACATCATCATTATCACCATAATCAATATCACCATCATTATCAGCATCATCACCACTACCATAACCACTATCACCACCATCACCATCATCACCACCACCACCACCATCACCACCATCATTGTCACCACCATCACCATCATCACTACCATCATCACATCAACATTATCACCATAATCAATATCACCATCATTATCAGCATCACCACTACCATAACCATCATCACCACCATCACCATCATCATCATCACCACCATCACCATCATCATCATCACCACCATCACTATCATCATCACCATCATAATCAATATCACCATCATCAGCAGCATTATCATCACCTGCAGGAAGCCTCCACTTGCCAATACTGCCACAGGAATGCACCAAGGAACTCGGAAGGCCAATGGACCTTGGGCGTTAGCAGGGCTGTGTTGAGATAGTGGTGGCTCAAGGCAATTCCCTAATCTGATAATCCTTTTACTGTTTACCAAATTTTACCTTTGATATGCCTGTATGCATTACTAAAGGGCAAGTGTGTATTTAAGTAAGTAGCAGACCAGGCCAGAAGTCAGTATGTCTCTTCAAGAAAGAGGCTCCCCCAGGCCCCCAATGCCTTCTAAATTCATATTTCTTGTATAGCATTTTCATTTGTGCGTTGGCCCCTCCTTCAGATCCTGAACCCCATTGCGAAGGTCGTGGCATCCACCACCACAACCATCATCATTACCATCATCATTCACCATCATCACCATCATCACCATCATCAGCATCATCACCATCATCACCATCACCACATCATTAACATCACTATCATTATCATCATCACCCTCATCATCATCATCACCATCATCACCATCACCATCATCACCATCATCACCATCACTGCATCATTAACATCACCATCATTATCATCATCACCACCACCACCATCACTATCATCATCATCATCATCACCATCACTACCATCATCACCACTACTTCCATCATTAAGATTAACATCCTCATCTTCACAATTCTTTTCATCAACACTCCCACCATCACCACTGTCAATATTGCCATCATTATCACCATCATATTATAATCATCAGTAGTGATACTTCAGTGAGTCTTTGTTACCACCATTGTCATCACCATGGTTACTGTTGTCATCCACAGCATCAGCATCACAACTATTTATTGAATGTTATTTATGTGTCAGATACTGCCACAGAGGCTTTACATAAATTATCTAATTAAATCCTCACAACCATCCTGTAACATTTTTCAGATGAAGAAAATGAGGCTCAAAGAAGGTAAGGAACTTGTCCAAGGTCACACAACTAGTAAATGAAGGCAGGGGTTAGATTCCCAGAGTCCTGTGAGCTCAGAGTCTGAACTCTTTCCCACTACTCCACACTGTGTCTGTTGGAGGGAACTATTTGTTATGCAGCATTGTGGCAGCAATACTGACTAATACAACCACTTCCCAGCTGTGTAATCTTGAGAAGGTTACTTCACCTCGCTGAGCTTCTACTCCTACACGTGACATAATAATACATATGTCACTGGTTCTAAAACTTTAGCCATCAGCAAGCCATGTTTAGGAATATTTTGCTTTATCTCCCTATAATCCACATCACTGTTTACTTAATGCTTTTCTTAAATCAATTCACAGTTTCTAAAAGTCTAAATTCTGACTTCAGTCTCAACCTAAGCAGTAATATCCATGAGGTGCCGTTGATTTCATTTCCATATGCACTAAAATACTTTACCATTTTCAATGCCTATATTGCCTCTAAAGTCACTTTGTGCACCACCAGTGGCACGTAACATACGGATATACATTAGGTATAAGGCAGGGTTTAGTGACAATCGCGTTAAACGGTTCCCTGAGCTAAGTGCCTGGTACACTGAGCACTGTGCTGCTGCCGATGCTGGTGAAGGAGAGAAGTCACGGCCTATGTCCCTGAGGCGGGTGCAACTCACTGATCATCGTGGTCCCGCCCGCCAGTGCTGCCCTGGTCCCTTGGAAGAAGTCATCGGCGGCGGTCATCCCCTGGGACGGCTTCTGCAGGTACGTGTTGACGTCGATGCCCCCGGGAATCACCATCCGCCCGTTGGCCTCGATGGTCTTCACTCCACCAGGAACGATTAAGTTCTCTCCTATTTGTCTGGAGACAAACAACAGAGAAGGCGTCGGGTCTTTGAGAGAGGAAATGGTAGCCAGCCACCTTGCAGCTTCAGACCATCAGGGAGACACTTCCGAGCCAGGCCCCATCCCGGGCACTGGGCGGACAGAGACAACGCAGGCAGGTCCCTGCCCTCGAAGGGTCAGGTCTAAGGAGGAGGCAGGGCATGTCGGCAGATGATCACGATCCAGTGCAGCAGAGGCTGGGTCACGTCAGTAGCCTGGTTATCTGGGAAGGCTTCCAGGGGGAGGTGGCGGCAGAGCTGAGACCAGCATCGCCATCAAGTGGTAACGAGTTCCCTGCACAGCCCGTCACTGCAGAGCATGTCACACACCTCTAGCAGCTGGCTCGGGACGGAGGGGAGTGTTTGCAGCGAGACAGTGAAAAGCCCCCTTGGCCCTACGAGCTTTCAGACAGTGTGATGGGCTGAACTGTGCACCCCCACATTCCTAGGTTGAAGCCCTAACACCGGGCCTCAGAATGTGACCGTTTGGAGACGGGGCCTTTAAAGAGGTCACCAGGGCACAAGGAGGCCGTAGGGTGGGCCCTGACCCAGCAGGACCGGTGTCCTTATAAGAAGAGGAAGCTACGCGGAGCCCACGTGCCCAGGAGCAAGGCCATGTGAGGACACGCGAGCAGATGGCTGTCACAGCCGAGGGAGAGGTCTCCCTAGGAACCAGCCCCGCACACGTCCTGGACGTGCAGCCTCCAGAGCGTGAGAAACAAGTGTCCGTGACTGAGCCTCCCTATCGGCCTGGGGAATTCTGTCACAGAGGCCCGAGCAGACTAACACCCAATGTCTCCGGAGGGTGGAGAGGGGACCGATGGGGAGAGAGTGGAGAAGGACTGCAGCCCAATGCACGTCTTTCCTGTAAGTGCCCAGGCGCTGTCCGTAGCCAGACAGTCCTCTCTCTCCCGGCCCCTCACCCAGCCCTGGAGATTCCGAGCAGCTGGAAGAAAGCTGTGAGCTCAGTCAGGTGTGCGAGGCTGGAACTCACGCAGCCCCTCACTGGGTCTGTGACGCGGGACAGACTTCTCCCTGCCCGCCTCTCCCAGGAGGTAGAGCAGGGACCATGTGTTCCCCAGCTTCCACGGGAGCTGCAAGAGGCTGTGGCAGAGCCAGGCACGGGGGTGGGGGCACTCAGTAAACACTAGGACCGCCTCCACCCGCAGTGTAAACCTCCCCAAATCTCTCCAGCCCTGATAGTCACAGCAACACGGCACAGTCACAGCACAGATCCCAGCCTCCCATTCCCTCCGAGACTGGCTTCTTAACAGGTCTGTTTGGCCCAGTTGGTGTGGCTCAGTGGTTGAACATCAACCTATGAACCAGGAGGTCACGGTTTGATTCCTGGTCGGGACACATGCCCGAATTGTAGGCTCGATCCCCAGTGCGGGGCGTGCAGGAGGCAGCTGGTCAATGATTCTCTCTCATCATTGATGTTTCTATCTCTCTCTTCCTCTCCCTTCCTCTCTGAAATCAATAAATATATACTAATATATATATATTTTTAAAAAGGTCCACGCACTTTATAAGCCCATCTTCCAGGTAGACGTCGGCATAGAAGGACTGGTCATCGTTGATGATCCGTCCACCTTTGATGAGGAGCCGGTCACTCTGAAAAGAAAGCAAAGTGTTAAGTGTCACTGGGGAAAAGCCAGGAGGTCTTTTTGTTCGCTTTTAACTTTTAATATAAAATTATTCAAACATTTTCAAAAGTAACAAGTGGCGTAAAAAAGCAAGGCCCGACAACCTGGAATCTCGAGCTCTTGGGAAAGTTTGCTCTCCCACTTGCTTTGGGTCTCTGCTCAGCATCGCTTACCTGAGAGCCCTCCCCCAGCTGCCCTCTTCGGATCACTATACACCGCTTCCTGCCAGCCGACCCCACACCCCTCCCCCATTTATGGTTACACAGCACTTATTGCAGTGCGTCTGACATACTAGGTATTTACATGTCTGTCTGAAAGGTGACTCCCCACGGGCATCAGAGCTGTGGTGTGTTAGTTACCCCACCGGCTGAGTCCAGCGCATATCACAGAGGGTCAAACACACATGCGTGGGTGTGGATGGATGGCGCCACCTAGAGCTGAGCCCTGCACTTGTCCTTACGAGACTGTCAGCTCCAAGGGGGCAGAGATTTCATCCATTTATTCACAGCTGCATCCCCTACACCTTGGACACAGCCTGGCCAGATGGGTGCATGAAAGGATGGGTGGATGGATAGAAGGAAGAAAGGAAGGAAGGAAGGAAGGAAGGAAGGAAGGAAGGAAGGAAGGAAGGAAGGAAGGAAGGAAGGAAGGAAGGAAGGAAGGGTAGATAGATGGATGGATGAATGGATGGACGACTGGGTGGGTGGGTGGATGAATGAGAAAATGGATGGATGAATAGATGAATAGATGGATACCTTGAAGGACGAGTCGGTGAAGATGGAGAGAAAGGCATTGCAGCCACGAGACAAGAACTAAGAGCCATGATCCAAGGAGGAGATGTGTGAACCAGCACGTCCTGTCCCCCTGCAGGAGGGTCTCTGGAGGGAGGGGCTCCAGCTCAATCAGGGCCCAGCCCAGGGAGAGGCCAGCCAAGACGTGTGCGTCCCAGGGAGGACGCCCTCTGGAGGGCACTCCAGGACCAAAGGAAAGAGGAGGCGCGGGCTGTGCACATGCAGATGCAGAGACAAGCTCCGGAGGGAGCAGGGAACTAACTGAGAGTCACAGGCAGCTGGCGCGCGGCTTCCGGGACCCGGCCTCCCACAGGCAGCCGCCTGCCTTCACGTCTAAGAGAGGGCTCTCAGGCTCCGCCTGCAACGTGGCATAGATGTGCTGCGAGCCGAGCACCAGCCCCACCTGCTCTGCTCTTCCTGGAACCACGGTGGAGCTCGGGCTCACATCACCTCCCCCCTCCCCACCCCCCCAACTACCAGCAGGTACAGAGGCAGCTTCTGCAAAAGGGCCCATGCTCCTGCTGTCCTCAGGGGCCAGCGTTTTCCTTAAAATATAAGCCCATGACCCGGCAAGAGCTTATGTGACTTTCTCATTATCTGTGTCTTTGCCTTTTAATTGGCATTTTCCGCGCCATGTTCCTTGGGTCCCTCGGTCACAGGGGTTTTAGCAGCTGGTGTCCCAGAGAGGGAATCCCAGGTGTCGTGAGCTTAGAAAGGTCTGGGTTGAACAGAAGCCAAGGCTGTCTGTGACGGGAACTCCCAGGTCCGCTACTCCACGGTGCGATGTGCATATTCACGGGGGAGCCGAGCTCACAGCTTTCCCAGCGGATCCTTTTGTTTCGCGGGACGCTGACCAGGAGACGTTCCCGCAGGAGGCGTCGGGGATGTGCTCCAGAGACCGAAGGCCCTGCCTGCGCGGACCCTCATGGCGCGTCCGGTCCGACCGAGGCGGGAGCGGGCTCAGACGGGTGACTCCCAGGCTCACACACAAACACGGGCGCAGGTTGCCTTTCCTAACTTCCTCCCCAGCATTCGCTCCATCAGACACACTCTGTCACATCCTAAAACATTTTCAAATCCATCACACCCCATAATCAGGTGCCAGCAGGAAAAGCCCAGGGCTGTGGTCCACGGGCCAGTTCCCTGCGGCTCTGCTTCTTCACTCAGCAAACTACAGCAAGAGCCAATCGTATATGGGACACCAAATTTTAAGAATTTCGGAAAAGTCACACATTTAAAAGAAAAATAATGATACCCCGCCTCTCCCAGACCACCACGAGGGACAAACAAGATATGTGAGCGGGGACAAGCTCTGTATAAAAATCGCTGTTTAAATACTCTGAAGAAAATAAAACAGCTAATTAAAAATCCAACAAAGATCTGACCGTCAGGGTGTGCCGGAGACGGCCAGTTCAGGATTACGACCCGCTCAGCTCGTGTCCCGGATCAGTGTGTGTGAGAATGAAGTGTCCAGAGTCAGACAGGTGTGGGTTCCGATCCCTACCCTCTTCCCATCCAGGTGACTCAACCCCTGCTGGCCTCAGTTTCCTCATCCGTAAAATGGGGATAAGTGTCCCTGTCTCCTAGGGCTGCAGGGAGGACTCCTGGGGACAGTTCCACAATGATGGGTGCTCTGTGCTTAGCACAGGCCCGGCTCACGTAAACCGTGGGGACAGTTACACACCGTTAACTCCTCACCGTTCTCTGTAGCAGGAACTCCACTCCATACACAGCTGTTTGAGGAAGGAGGGTGCAGCTAAAAGAAGCAGTTCTCAGGCCAGTGGGGGCACTGAGTCGTAACCCGGCCTTTGCACCCAGGCTGGGAGGGCTGGCAGAGATTGGCAAGGAGGCCTCCACACCAGCCCTCCCAGGGGAGAAAAGCTTACTTTGGACTTGAAGAATGAGTAGGACTTAGCCCCACAAAAAGGAACAAAGAGCCTGCAGAGAAGGGGAGAGGCGCGGAGGCCGCAAGGCACCTGGTGGGCTCAGAGATCTGTCAGCGGTTTCCTCTGGCTGTGGTGTGGCCTCCGAGGGCACCTAGAGAGGTACACAGGTGCCAGCTCACGGGGACCCTGAGGGACTCTAACATCCTGGTGGGAGGAGCCTGGGCCAGCGGCAAAGTAACTGCAGGGCTTGCATCAGGGAGGAGCTCAGACACAGAGGGCCCTGAACGAATCCATGGTGGGAACCCTGGGCAGAAGGGGACGAAGGGACACTCATCACCTTCACACCCTCCTCAGAGCTGGCCTTTCTCAGTTAGAACAAGTGCCAGCCAAGTTTGCAAACGGTGTCAAGGGCCTTAAAATGGTTCATGACTTGACCTAGAAATTCAGCGCCGGAAACTCGTCCTCTGGAAAATGTCCTGACGAAGGGCAAGGAACTGTGCACTGAAGTGTGATCCTGAATTAATTCCCATCGCACGACCGCACCACCAACGGGGTATCGTTCAGATACTAAAATGCTCCCCAGGGACTTCTGAGAACAAACAGAGGCACTGAGCAATGAAACGTTAGGTGAAAAAATAAAATTTCTATGGTGGTATTCTGGGGTGGGTAGATCTTTCTGGCAGTAACTGACTCCCCCCAACAGAGAGTTTGGGGTGCCTCCCCCATGTCTCTGCTGCCCATCCCTCTCCCATTACAGTCATCACACTTCATGGTTGCTGTTCACCTGACCCTCCCTCGGGTGGACACCTTCATGGCCAGGAGGGCCTGTGCCATTCATCACTGTGTCCTCAGGGACCCGCCAGGGGCTGCGAGGACACCGTATTTAGCAAATGTTTGCTGAGTGGGAAGAGAGGGGCTTGACAGGCAGGAGGCAAAGGAAAAGGGAGGAGAAAGCAAGAGAATATTTGAAGAGAGTGAGAAGGAGAGTGATATAAAAATTATGAAGAGCCCGGCCAGCTTGGCTCAGTGGTTGAGCATTGACCTAGGAACCAGGAGGTCAGAGTTCGATTCCTGGTCAGGGCACATGAGCAGGTTGCAGGCTCGATCCCCAGTGTGGGGAGTGCAGGAGGCAACTGATCCATGATTCTCTCTCATCATTGGTGTTTCTATCTCTCTCTCCCTCTCTCTCCCTCTCTGAAATCAATAAATATATATTAAAAAATTAAAAATAAAAAAGCTCCAGGCATTGCCCAGCTGGTGTGGTTTAGTGGTTGAGTGTTGGCCCATGAACCAGGAGGTCAAGGTTTGATTCCCAGTCAGGACACATACCCGGGTTGCAGGCTCGATCTCCAGTAGGGTCGTGCAGGAGGCAGCTAATCAATGATTCTCTCTCATCATTGATGTTTCTCTCTCTCTCTCTCCCTCTCCGTTCCTCTCTCTGAAATCAATAAAAACACATTTTTTTTAAAATGTCAGGCACTCCTTCCCATACAACAGCAAAGGAAACAGCAGCCTCGGCTTGGGGGGAGGGAGGGGGAGGTCCAGATCACAGTGCATTTCTTGCGTCACCGTCGATCCCTGAGCAACATGAAACCTCCGAGTTGTGCTCCCCTACTGCATGGTGGGAAGAAAATCCATCATCTCCACCAGAGTCAGAGGAATTAAACATCCGTTGCGGCCTGAAGATCCTCAGGGGAAAAGAGAAGTGCTTTTCACATCAAACCCACACGTAACCCATAATCACACGCTTAGCAACCTTGGCTGTCTGGTAAACAGCAGAGAACCAAAGCTGTTATTACAGAGACAACAGGGAGAGAGAGAGGCTCTGTCATCAGGAGGGGGCGTCTGAGCTGGGATCTGAAATATGAGAAGTTCAAGCAGCTGCAAAAAGGAGGAGAAGGGGCACATTGCAGCCAGGTAAGCAGTATATGCCCAGACACACAGCATGCTGAGAGATCCAGGTAGAAGAATGGAAGGCGGGTGTGTGCTGTCCATGGTCCTGAAACGCCCCTGGGTACCCAGACAGTGAGGTCTCTCCAAACCCCAGGATGCTGAAGTTCCCTCTCCTACCTCCCGCACACTCCCCCCCCACCACCGCCCCCCATATTTCCTCACTGCTTTTCTTTCTCAGCTCACTGGCATGTCTGTAATCTTTACACTCCCGCAGAACCAAAGCAACCATGGCTTAGAGTCGGTTTCAAGTCCTTTCAACTCTTAGTACCAACCCTTCAATACTTTACTTCTCCTTCCCCAGGAAGGTGGGGGAGGACATGAATCCCCTCTCCTACAATGCTTCACTAATGCAGAGATTGGAATCTGCAGCTAATAAATGGGTAAATGTCAAAAAAAAAAAAAAAAAAAAAAAAGGATCACAGCCCAGCTATGCACCAGGAGGTCACGGTTTGATTCCTGGTCAGGGCACATGCCCGGGTTGCAGGCTCAATCCCCAGTGTGGGGCATGCAGGAGGTAGCCGATCAATGAATCTGTCTCATCATTGATGTTTCTATCTCTCCCTCTCCCTTCCTCTCTGAAATCAACAAAAATATATTTTTAAAAAAGGGATCTCAGAGATTTGGTCTTCACACTGGGAAGGCAGCTCCAGCCGGGGCTGCTGGGACACACGGATTCCAGTGGGGCATCCTGGGAAGGGGCTTGGAATAACTAAAAGACCCGTCATTTCTGGAAAGATGAACAGCACATTCTCTCCAAAGGGCAAGCACGGAAACGAGTCTCAAAAAGTTCAGGGAAGCCCTGTTTTTGTACACACGTGCTTGTCTGTGCATTAAATGCTGATAGAACTTCTTTCTCTTCAGACAAAGTAAATGTCAAGGTAAGCTTTGCAAGTTATGAATCCTTCAAATCCTACAAGCCATTGATGGTGAGCTCATGTTTGCAACTCAAAAATTCAACAGGACCAAACCCCACTCGTACAGGTACAACTCACATGGCACCGTAGTGTTGGTGAGCGAGCCTCAAGTCCTTCGGGATGGGCTGCGAAAATTCCAGGCCAGCTCTGGTGGGCCAGGAATTCACAAACACCCCAGGTAGTGCCCACGGGGACCCTCCGTGGTAGATTGGGTTCCGGTTTCACAATCCCACTTGCCTCCGCCCACATGACTTGCTTTGACCAATAGAATGAGAGCGGCATGACCGCACCCTCTGAGCACAGGCTTCCCGAGGCTGGTGGGTTTCAGCTCAGGCTCAGAGAGCCCACCCTCTGCCAGGAAAACCACACGACCCAAGAAATGGCGTCTCCTTAAGTCTGAGTCCCAGGATGAGAAGAAAGGCGGGCAGACCTGACCCAGGCAGAAGCCCAAAGACAAATCTGGCTGAGCCCCCTGAGCCTCGGCCCCTCCCAGACCTTTCGCTGTAAATAAATCATTGGTGCCGTGAGCCAGGGCTGCGGGGTTGCCTGCTGCTGGGCATCGCTGCCATGGAAGAGAACTGGCACCCAATCGTGTGCCACAGCCAGAGGTCGATATCTGGCCCAGAGACTTCATAATTCCATGACTCGGTCACGACCTTTAGTAGCCTGAGCCGCCTGCCTCCAGCTCCGGGCGCCATCCCACCCAGCCTCCTATGGCTGCAGCACACTCCTGTGACTCACAGAAAGCCAGCCCATTGCCTTTGCCTCTGCCTCGGGGGATGGCCTGTCAGCTGGAGGCCCTCTGTCACTTCCCAGGAAGGCAGCCCTGTCGGTGACAGGCCTGACACCGAATCTAATTAACACACATTGTACTCCACTTGCATGAGCAGGGGACACGGTAGCATGGCATTCTCCTCCTCCACCAATCAGAACCACAGGCAGTCCCCAGGCTGCAGGCCTTTTCTGCGAGCTCAGGCCCATTTCCATGACAACTGCAGTTACAACACAGAGATCGCAAGTCCCATGATACCTGGCAGGTACTCAGGAAATCCTCCCTGCGGGACTGAGCACCTGGCTTTAAAACGACACCCCTCTGTGGTGCCCCCAGGAGTGGGCAGGGCCTCAGGCTGCCTACAGGAGGCGGGCCCAGCTGTGTGGGCCTCTATGCCTACACCCACTTTTGTGTGTCCTGTCTGCTTCTCGCCTCACACAAAGCACTCTAAACAGAAGCCCGCCGCCTTTGAGAGACTCACATTCCCGAACGCAGGCTCGGTGTCAGCTCTGCATCCCATGGGTTTCCAGTTTCAATTCTTAAAGAAGTGGGTCTGATTGCTACACAGGAGGAAACAGAAGTGAAGCCATTGGCTCCAGGTCACACAGCCAGGAGCCGGTGGAGACACTGTAACCTACTGCCCCCTGCTGGTTAGCCCAGGGTCCTCCTCCCGGGACCTGATCAGCAAGTGTGAGCCTCAGTTCCTTCCCCTGCACAATGGGGACAGGTGAGGACAGACAGTCCGCACCTACTCGGCTCCTATCCAGCCCGCCCCCAGGCGCGTGCACCTCCTCCTCCCTCCCGGTAGCGTTGCTGCAATTATGGCCAAAAGGGAGGAGGCAGAGCAAAGGCTCGGAAAGTTGCCACGGGCTCTCCAGAGGGAAGAAATCAAATGTGAGACCCGATCAGCTAATGAACATCGACAACACCCCTGGGAGCCAGGTGCGTTCACCTTTATCACCGCGGCTGGTTAGGACAGGGGCCCGGCCAGCCGCCTGCAGCCTCCCCGGCCCCTCAGGTGCCAATAACCCCAAGGCTCAGGCAGGTTGCCTCTCTGTGCGTCAGTTTCCCGTCGTAAAGCAGAGGGCGGTTCTGAGAGTTAGATGAACACGGGCACAGCGTTTAGAACGGGGCCTGGTTTTTTAATGTCCTTGCAACCTGGGGGGATGGATCGCATTCAGATGCTCAGTCCATCCTCAACTTCTCTCTAACCCCCCAGGTCACCCCCACCCCCTCCCCAGGACAGCCCAGGGCTGACACACAGGTACGCGTCAGCCCTCCCTTTGAAACCCGTCCCCAGCTGTCCTCACGCAGACAAAGCTCATCCTCCTGCCTCCTCCCGGCCTGGCTGCCCCCCTCTCCTGGCCTTGTGCAGCCATACTGGTCTACTCACACGGCACTGTCACAGCCTGGGCCTCCCTGAGGCCTTCCTGCCTCCTGGAGGTGCTGCCACACCTGCTGCCCCCCCCCCCCCACCCCATCTCCAGCTCACCTGCTGGGCACCTGCTCTAATGCCAGGAACCTGCTGTCTCCCCCTGGAGTCCCCACAGCGCGAGGCGCACACCTGGTTAGCGCTGTGTCCTAACATCAGGATGCTCTGTCTGCCGGCTTGTCTCGATATGTATCTTCTCCCCGAGACTGTGAGATCCTTTCCCCCAGGGACCGCACCTCAGCCCACCAGCCGCTCAGCAGGGAGGCCCAGGCAAGGCCCTCAGCTCTGGGAGCCTCCGGTGGAACTAATCACAGCGCCTCCCTCCCGGGGCTGGTTCAGAGCACATATAGGAGCTCTCAACACACTCAACACTGGCCTCTGAGAGCCAACGCTTGAGGCCACGTGTCTGCACTGGACGTTTCCACCGCTTGTATCAGCTCTTCAGAGGAGTCTATGACCCGGGGATGTTTTTAAGTCAGTTTAAAAGGTGCCCAGGAATTGAGTTTTATTTTGGATCCATTTTGTTCTGCAGGCTCAGAAACCAAGGACAGCAGAAGGAAGAAAAAAATCCAAACATTGTACCTGGAAACTGTGCTGGGTGAGGACTAGAGAACTGGGGACAGAGGAGGTCCTGGGCCTCGGTGAAACAGCTTCCAGGAATATCCGTGTGGAAGAGGAAGGAACCAGGACATTCTGAGGGCACACATGGGGCAAAAGGCAGACCCTCAGGCCACATACAGAAGAGCTGCCCAGCCCTGACCGGTTTGGCTCAGTGGATAGAGCATCAGCCTGCGGACTGAATGGTCCCATGTTCAATTCTGGCCAAGGGCCAGGAGGCAGCTGATTGATGTTTCTCTCTCATTGATGTTTCTAACTCTCTATCCCTCCCCCTTCCTCTCTGTAAAAAATCAATAAAATATATTAAAAAAAAAGAGCTGCCCCACAGCAGAGCTATCCGAGAGTAAACAGGCTGCTGGGTAAGGTGGTGATCTCCCCATCACTGGAGGTATGCAAAAGGAGGGTTTGGAATTCCTACACTAGAGGGGAGATTGAAGTGGAATAGATGCAATGGACACTTTCAGCCTCCTTAAATGCACAAGCACAAAAAAATACATATGTTAAAAGGTTCCTTCCAATTTTGAGGTTGTATCAATCAAATATTTGCAGAGATTGGGGCTGAAGGCCTGAGGGTCTACAGATACGGTGTGACAACAAATACATGCAGCATAATTGGGGTCAGGTCCAGCCTCGCCCTCAAGCGGCCACCTGGACGCTCAGTGCATTTCTGCTTCATAACCACGGAGTCTTCCATGGAACCGACCCCAAGTTCTGACACCAAGCAGTTACTCAGTGGAGGTCCTGGTAAGGATGTGCCACAATGACCCAGCCTGTCTCTGGAAGGTTCTTACTGTAAAGCTTGCCTTTCAGGGTGACATGCAGCGAAGCCCATTAGTAAATCAGATCCACCCTCTCCCTGCTGCCCACGCACCATACAGAGGCTTTCGCTCTCTCCAAAGCCCTTCATGCCACCCTGGTCTCCTTCTGGGTGGCAACCACCTAAATGCTAGCTCTATGGATAGGACATTTGTTACGGGAGTCAGACGCAGGAGGGGCTGGGACCTCGCTCAGCGAAGAAGCACCGTTTGCCACCTCCTCTTCATTCATCCCCTCACACGACACGGCGTCCCAGCTATGAGTCACCAGTGCATAGCGTGCTCCTGGGGACGCGCCAGGGAGAATCAGACGCTGCCCCCGCCCTCCAAGCACATGCACCAGAGTGAATGGAGTGGGAGTGCTCACAATTCCAGCCCCGGGAGGAAGGAATCCCTGCAGGGAACGGGCACGGCTTACACGCAGGCCAAGGACCGCAAGGGCGAGCCTGGTCAGGGAGAGTGGCCGGTGCCTGGGCTCAGGCCTAGGGACGGAGCAGGACCTGCCTCATCGTGTGTCCACAGCCATCACCCCCCTCCTTCTGGCTGCTTATTTTCCAGACCAGCCACCCCACGGTGCATCCTGGACTCCATGCCATTTCCGAGGCCACCAACTGTTGGAAGCTACCCGTTGTCTTCACTATCAGGAAAGTGTAAACAAGGAGCCTGGAATGCTGGTGGACCTTGAGCTCTGGCAAGGGCCAAAGCTATGCACTGACTGTTCAGCCGAGACAATGGTGGCTCAAGCAATTTCCTGACCAAATAGTCTCAGAGTAAATATTTACTAATATTTACTGAGCTTTAAGATAGTCTGTCTGCTACCAGAATTGACTGCCTAAGGGCTATATCTAAAACTGAATAAAAGGTTGGCAGGGCCTTGAGGAAGACTCTCTGCCTGGCCCTCCAATTTCCAAATTATTTCTTGTCTCATCTCATCATTTGCCCGAGGCCCTTCTCCAGGTCCTGAACCCAAGCCACGCAGGATGTGGCCATCAAAACTCTCGCAACCAACAACAGTTCAACACCAGTTCAGGGCTGTCGGCTTGCAGAGCAGTTATGATCTGGCCATTGCCTCTCTCCAGGCAGTGACCTTTCTCTGTTCAGGTCATACTTACAAATACAGTCCCCTTTGTCACGGTTTCACTTTCTGAGGTGTCAGTTACCTGTGGCCAACTGCGGTCCAAAAGTATTAAACGGAAAATTTTAGAAATACGTAAACAACGCCTATGTTTTCAACTGTGCGCCCTTCCGAGTAGCGTGCTGAAATCCCGCTCCATCCCGCCTGGAACGCCAATCATCCCTATCCAGCGTATCCACCCACACCGTATGCACGGCCCACCTGTCAGCTCCTTAGTAGCTGCCTCCGTTATCAGATGGCAGCATCGCAGCGCTTGTGTCCAAGTCACCCTCATTTAACTTAACAACGACCCCGAAGTGCAGGAGTGGGGGTGCCGGCAATGAGGACATGCCAGAGAGAAGTGGTGAGTGTGTGCATCTACCGGAAAAATCACAGTCTACATAGGGCTCAGTACTATCCGTGCTTTCCGACACCCACTGGGGGTCCCGGAACGTATCTCCTGGAGATGGGGGTTTGGGGGGGTGACTGTGATGTAAAAATTGGCAGCATCATTAAACACCACCACCAAATACGTCAGCCATCGTTACCAACCAGCCCTTCTACATGGGGCCATGTCTGTCTCAAGGGGCCTTTAATAAAAGCTCCTTAACTGCACTTGCTTGCTCGTCAGCACCAGGCGCTGTCCGCTGCCCGCACTGCTTTTTCTGTGCTCAAGGGGCCAAGTCCTCTGAGGTTCCCCGCCCAGGGCAAGACCGGTCTTTTACTCCCACAAAAATGAGACTCCATTCAACACCGTTCTGCTTGTGCGTGCTCAGGGCTCCAGCCAAGAGGTGTGACTAGAACACTCTGTACACTTGGCCGTAGCAAACATCAATGTTAACTGCTGGTCACGTGTAGCAGCATACCCTGGAGGACTGCTTCAGTGCACAGCACGTGGGCGGGGCCCTGGGGATGGGACTCCTGCATTCTCCTGGCTTCAGTACTCGGCTCCCTAATCTCCATCTCTGGCCCCATACCTCTCACCCCCATTCCATCCGATTTCACTCTGCAACAAACCGCTACAGGCATCTCAAATCCTCTGTGTAAAAGGGCAGGGAATAAACGGAATATGTATAGACAGGCTGAATGCCACCCTCAGGAGCGCAACAGGCCTCACACGGCTTCTGCATATTTGCACGTTAGAGCAACGACTTCCGTCCCATGTGACTCTCAGTTGATCTCTTTCTCCCCGGCTCAACGTTCCTGACTGTTTTGCACACCATACAGTATCACATCTACACTCATACACTCAATTACACACACACACACACACACACACACACACACACACACACACACTCTGAAACACACTGTAACACACACAGAGATTTCAAATCAGATAGTGATTGCTGAGCCGGCAGAGCAGCCTGTCGGCCCTCCTGCTTCACTCTGAGTTCTCCATGCCTCCGCAGGGCACGGCAAGAGCCTGCACACACCACCACGTCTCTGTGGGCCCCGGTTTACTCTTTGGAACATAAGGAGGACACATCCAGGCTGTTTCCCTCACAGGACAGCTCTGCAAACCAAATGAGAGGTCATGGAATTCCTGCTGGATTCCTGCTGGGATACTCGGCAAAAGCGGAGATGATCAGGACTCAGGAAGTATTATTTGAGTATTAATGCTTAGCCACCATGGCGGACACTCTGTCTCCCCCCACAAGAAGCAGGAAGCCCCCTTTAGTGGCTCGGTGAGAGCCAGGAGGCTTGGCAGGGCCAGGAGGCCACGTGCCTTTGTTTGCCCAGAGCCACGCCCAGGACCTTCTAGTCACTTAACCACAGCACTGGGCGCCCAGTGCGAGAAACAGCTTCTGCTGAGTTAATCCCCGGCTGGTCATTAATTTTTAAAAGCCACACATGAAACAGAGCCTCGTGAATATTTTAAACCCTTGGGGGCTGAAGCTAAGTGGTTCTGCTTTCCCCTTTTTCACTCCCACGCTATTGTATTTTCTCAGGAAAAGGCTGAGGTGGAAAAAAGAGGGAAAAGGCGCCACGATCGTAATCAACAGGAGCAGAACGTTTCATAACCCGGCCGTGTCCCTACCTGTGTCCACACTGCGCCCCGCCTGTGCAAGTGTCCACTCTCCTAGCTCTGCATTCATTGGCAAAGCTGAGACCTTATCCCCATTGTTCAGATGAGAAAACTGAGGCTCACAGGGGCACAGAGTGACCCACCATCAAGCAGGGGTGACTTGAGGATGCACCTCCGAGCTGTAGCTGGTCCTTTCTGAAGCCCCTCCAGGCACCAAGGCCACACTCACCCTGCCTGCCAACTGCGTTTTACTGTTTCCAAGATTTGCTCGAAGTGTGCGAGAAGCTGCCTGGGGAGCAGAGGCTGGGCTCCCATGATGCTGGCTTTGCTGGCTTTACTTCAGTCTCTCCAACATGCCACACTTGGAGGGGAGGGGCGGGCTCCTCCCTGCGGTGTCTCCTCCAGCCTCCCGTACTCCCCCTTACACCATCCCCTCCAATGGGTTGTGATTTCAGGCTGAAATGTCAGCCTCTGCTAAACTCTGGGAAGGTAAGGGCCAGGCTGGCTCCTTCCCACGTTCCCTAACCCCCAGCGCGCCCCATCAGATCAGGTGCTTTAATTTCTGGTAATTACCAACTAAGAGCTATTTACCAGAGTGAGGGTGCAGCCCTGGGAAAGCCACAGCCCGCCCACTTAACCACTCCTGCTCCTGGGGAAGCTGAGGGGCCCAGAAAGGAGCTCCGGCCAAGGCCACCCTCTCAGGTTCACTGTTTCTCCTTTAAACCATGGTCTCTCTGGCTGGGATGGGCTTGAGGACCCAATGAAACACAGATGCCTCCTCAAGGGCGGCTTCCTCGGAACCAGGTGTGATTCTCAGCATCTCCTCCCTCGCCCCAGGCTATGGAAGCCCTTAGGGTCCCTTACACGGGGATCACAGGAAGGACTAAAGCAGCAGGACCAGCCAGCAGTTCTGAAGCCCCTACTATGTGCTAGCACGCACTGGGCGCTCAGCCAGGGTCCTCTTAGATGCTCAAGGGGCCTGGGAAGCGGCCAGTGTGATACCCACTTTGGAGAGCAGAGCTGGAGGTTCAGCGAGGCCACCAAGCAGGATGCACCCAGACATCTGGCACAGAAGCTGCCCATCTCCACTCCAGATTGTCACGAGGGAAGGCTGGCAGGGTGACTGCTGTGAGCAGACTGAGACCTGTGCACCCCCAGGGGTACCACTCCCCCTGACCCGCCTCAAAGACCATCCTGCTAAACTTCCTTCTTGGAAACTGGGGTCCTGGGAGGGGTACAGATCTGCCATGGGCCACAGTCACAAAGGGACTCGGGGCTCCTAACTTATCAGTCACTGCATCGCCCTCCCCATCACCTGCCTCAGTTCCCCTGGAGGGGAGGGTTAGAAAGCCCCAAGAAAGGGACCTGCTCATACAAATACCCCAGACCTTCTTACCACTGGGCTCAGCCTGAAGCAAGCACACTCCTGCCACGGATTCTTAGCCAACAACACTTGGAAGACATCGGTCACTGTGCCTCCTGGTCCCAGGGCAGGGACTCAGGGTGGGGAAGTGGGGGTCCCCACCCTCAGGAGTTGCATCTCTGCACAGAACGCAGCACAGGCCCGCTGGCTACACCTGCAGCTGGCCCGTAGGAGGGAATTTCTCGGGGAAGATTCAGCCCATCGTTGGGTAGGATGCAGGGCTGTTCTGGGGGATCAGGGGGCCCAGGTCCCTCCCAACCTCCCTCCACCTGCACCCCGGCCAGCGCACAACGCCCCCCTCAAAGGACTTATTGGGAAGATTCAATAAAACAAGGTCTGCAATATGCCGGGTGGGCGGGCGAGTGGGGACGCCAGCTGCCTCCTCCTCCCAAGGCGGCCCCCCCGCAGGGACCCTGGGGTCATCCCTGAGCCCGGATTTTGGATCTGTGAGGATGCTGGGTCTCCCGTCCGCAAACCTCAGGCATCACCCTGGAGCATTCCTCACGCCCAGAGTCCCCTCTCCCAGCACCCAGCTGCTCCCGCACCCACCACCCCAGGCCCGAGGGCCCCATCCCTCAGGAATGGTCTGGTTCCACTCGGATATCAGGCAAAGCCCTCAGCGCCCCACCCAGAGACAAAGCTTAAAGAAGTGGGATGCTTTGTTTCCGGCCACACCCAGGGACCCAGGGACTCAGGGACCCAGGGACTGATCGGCGCCCACGCCCCAGCGGTAACCCTTCCAGGGCCACAGCCCCCAGCGCTGCCCTGGCGTTTGTTTTAACTGCGGCGAGGAATGGGAGGGGCCCTCCGTCATGGCGCGGTCTCCAGGTGCAGACTTCCACCCCACGGTCTGGGAGCAGACGGGCGGCCCTGGATCTTTTTCCTTCCTCTGTGCTAGAAGGAACTTGGCTGCGTGGTGTGGGCAGTGTGGGCCGAGGTGCGGGAGGCTGGGCTCCAGGCCGAGCGAGGAGGTTCGGACCCTGCGCCCCTCCCTCTTTTGTTCAGCTCAGCATCCTTCCTCCCAGGCCACGCCAGCCTCTGGCACATCCCCTGGGGAGGCGGGGGCTGCAGGCCTGGGGACCCAAGCCTAGCCTCCAGCCCCGCCCCACCCGCCCGCCGAGCGGGGCTCCCCACCCATTGTCCCCCGAGGCTGGGGGGAGGGGGCTGCAATGCGAGACCCGCCCCGCCCCAACCGTGTCGCAGAAACCCTCGGGGCCGCCCCTACTTTCCCAGGCGGATCCGGACCTGGTGGTGACCACCCCCACCCCACAAAGGGGCGGGCGGGCGGCTTACCGTGATGTGCGGGATGCTCTTCTTGCCCTGGTAAGACATGGCCCCGGTGGCGCCCTGGGCCTGCTGGCGGACCTGGGGCTGTCTTCGCACTGCCGGGCTCTCTCTCGGTCCCACTCCCCGCGGGCGCGGTGACAAATCCCGGGAGGGACGCAGAGGCTCGGAGCTCGCGACCGTTGACGCGCCCGCTGCCCGGCTCCGGCCCGCGCACCGCCGCTCCGGCTGCCAGCACCGCCCGCGCCGCGAGGGGGCGGGAGGAGGAGGGAGGGCGCGGGCGGGAGGAGGGCGCGGCAGACACACAGCGCCTCCCGGCGGCGCGAGCCGAGCCCTATTCGCCCCGCGGGCAGGAACCGGGAAGCGCTTCCCTTCCGATCGCCCCCTCCGCCTCCGCCCCCCAAATCGCGCCAGCTGGCGGACCCCCGCCCGGTGCGCACCGGCGGCCTCGCTCTCGCGATGGGGAAGGGCCGGTGTGCAGGGTTCTCTTTAAAGCAGGAGTCGGCCTTGCGATGCGCAGGCAGAGCCGGGGCGCGGCGCCGCCGCAGCGCGCAATGGTGGCCTCCCCGCCACAGCCGCTTGGGGGAGGGAGTGCGCGCCGGTGCCCAGGACCCGCCCAGGCTGCTGGAGCTTTCAAAGCCCCCAGAACCGGCTCAGAGGCGGCCCCCTCCTGCCTCTCTCCCTCAGATCCCGTTTGTCCGCCAGCCATTCCCTGAATAGACCCCGCACTTTCCCATCTCCAACTCCAAGCCTTTCTTCAAGCTGTCCCCTCTCCCTGAATAGCCTGCCCGAGACAAAAGCTTACCCATCCTCCCAGACTCATCCCCAAGGCTTCTCAGTAAAGCTCCTTCCCATCACCCTCGCCACCTGTCACCGAACCAGCCTGCCTGAGGCCTCAGCAGGGCCTCCTGCCTTCGGAGAGGGGGTAGCAGGGACCCACAGACAGGGTCCTAATTCATGGCTGCCCTGCTCCACCCCTGCATCCGCTGAGGCGTCAATGCCAGGCCATCAGGGCTCCACCACAGTCTTGCCTACCAGACAGTGACTGTTTCCAGGGCCAGACCATTGGCGCTAATGTCCCCACAGCCTCCTGAGCAGACGGGAGGCAGGAGGAGAAACAGGACCTCCTGACTCCCAGGGGAGAGGGGACATTAGCCCAGGACTCAGAATTGCTCCAAGGAGGGAGGCAGGAGGCCAGGGCATAGCTGGCTAGACTTCATGACAAGGGAGGAATAAAAGATACAAAGGAGAAAGGAGAAAGCCCCAGCAGGCCCCAGAACACTGGACAGAATAAAATGCTGACCTGCTCTCTGCCTATAAAATCCCAGCCCGCGGGGGCTGTACAATGACCCGTCTCCTTTACTTTCCAGTTGTCACCCAGAGGCGTGGTGAAGCACCCACGGGCAGGCTGGGGCTGAGGCCTCACCGTTACCCCTCCTGTCCAGGACAGGAGGCCAGAGGTGCCTAGGCCTTCGAATGGAGGTGGGTTGGAGCTTTGCAAATTCCAGGAACACGAGGCCACACTTTCCCACGTTGCAGGGGGGAGCTGAGGTTTACAGAGGTCAAGTATCTCAGTGCGATGCACATGCGCTGCAGCAGAGCAGAACCTGGGAGCCGGGTTCCTGCACACCTTGGCCGAGCTCAGTCCCTCATCTAGTCAGCCTCTGCCCTGAGCTGGGTGGATGCCTTATCCATGACGGGACACTGTGAGGACATGCTCCCCCTCCCTCACCCCCCCCCCCCCACACACACACCTCCATTCTCTCTCTCCGCTTAGTTAAATCCTTGGACCCACGCTGGAGGGCGTCCCCGGTGCTCAGCCTGGGCAGGGACAAGACCACGTGTGTATCGGGGGAGGGGCACCGGCCAGAGATTGGCCAAACAGACAGCTGCTCCCAAGCAGACTTCCCCGGTACAAAGCCCCGCAGTAGCTCAGCCCTGGGCCTCGGAAGATGCTGCGCCTGCGCCGCAGAAACCCCTCCTCCCTCCCCAGGGAAGAGCTGGATGGGTGGGGGGAGGGCTGGCACCCTCTGCAAAGCGCAGGAGCAAGAAGGCCCGCACGAACGGAGCTCCCCGGCTGCTCAATCCGCAGAAAGTAAAAGGTTGCCCCCAGGGAGACCCGGAGGCCCTCTGGACTCAGTCTGGAACCTCCAGGGCCTCCAGAGCCCTCAGCTGGCTGGAGGCGCCGCCTTTTGTCCTGCCCCCTGTCCCGGAGAAGCCGTGGAGAAAGGGGAGAGGGAAGGGGCGGGGGGGGGGGGAGCAGGCTGCGATCCGGCCCAGGCGGAGCCCCGGGGGCCATGCTGCTGAGGGTAAAACTGACCGCAGCTCCTCCAGGGATTCGCTTCCTGCCAGCTCCCAGCCCAGCACAAAGCGCCCTGGCCTCCGGGGCACTCCACCGCGCTTGGAGGGGGCCTGGAGGAGAATGTCACCCGCACTTCCCATATGGAGCAGCTGAGGCTCAAGAGGGCGAAGGGCCCTGGTTGGAAACCAGGGTTTCCCAGTATTGACCCCGGCTTCTCAGTCTGTGGCCCTAAAGCCTCCCTTTTGGACTCGGAAGGCTGGATCCTAAGTGAGGTTGGCCACCAGAGAAGAGAGGTGGGCAGGGGGAGAAAAAGGAGTAGAAAAAAGGAGATGGGACGCTCTCAATATCACTTTCCCTGGCTCCCACCCCGTTCACACCCCCTCAATGTACACCTTCCCTTCACGGGGCGCCGGCTTCAGAACCATGGAGAGTTCCCGACTTATGGGGACAGAGTCGCAGGCAGGGGTGGGGGGCAGAAGGAGACTCACTACTGCGCGGTAGCAGCCAAAGGCCTGCCTAACCCTATTCCTCCAGGAAGCCCACCCAGATTTCTGTCCTGGTCAAGCTCTGACTCCTGATGGCTCACTTTATGCCTCTAATAGCATTTAAGGGAAGGGCGAATTAAAATGATGATGATGATAAAACTAACAACCAGCCTTTATTGAATGCTCACTACTTACTTCATTCTCACAAGGAATGTTTCCCAATCTGGCCTGGGGTGGGGCTGGGGTGCTGAGCAGTGCTCGGACGTCTACTTCCGGGGCTAAGCCTACAGGTCGCCGGCCCTCTGCTGCTCCAACTTACATTGCCCAGACACCTGGCCCTGACCCATATATCCCAAAGCTGTGCCCTTATCCATCCATCGCCCCCGGTTCCCTGGCGACCTGCAGCTCAAGGGAGGTGGGCCCTCGGGCCAAGGCCTGGTGTTCCTTCTCCACGGTGCTCCCCCGCTTTGGCAGAGGGGGCTCCGAATCCAGGAAGCGAGCGGCTCGGGTTCAGATCCCCAGTCGGCCACCAGCTTGCTGGGCAGCACACTGAAGCCAGCACCCCAGGCCGTGCTGTGGGGCTCGGGAGCAGCCCCTGGGAATGCCTGCGCTTGGGGGTTCGAGGTTTCCCGTTCCATCTAAATCTTTAACCAAATCCTTCCCGCGGAAAGCCCCCGGGGCGAGGCTTCCCTCCGCTGCCAGCTGTGTGACACGTCCCTGACCCTGTCCCAGAGCCGCACACAGCAGGCGCTGTGAAATTCCTAACCAGTGAGCGAATACATGCGTGGACCAATGCGGAACCGAGCTGCCCTGCTCCTGCAGCGGAGAATGCGGGCCCCGGGGCCCATGTGGCCGCTTAGCTAACTTACTTCCCCTCTCAGAACCTCCCGCTCTTCCTGCAGAGGAGGGTGGGAGCCGGCTCTCACCGGCCATGCTGGCCACCCTGACCTGGCGCGCAACCTCTCGGAACCTCCCACAGGACGGGCGGGGGAGGGGCCTTCCACAGCTCTCCCCAACCTGGCGGCGGCGGCCCCGGCACTCAGGCCTCCGCACTGCCCTCGGGCGACCCCACTCCCCGCCGCCCCGAGGCCCCGCCCCCTCCGTCCGGCCCACGCGAGCCCCGAGGGTACCTGGCCATTGTCCCGGCCGAGGGGCAGGTCGCGGGGCGCCGGGCAGCGGATGCACAGCGCCGGCGGCCGCTCGTCGCGCTCGCCCGGGGAGCTGATGGCCGAGCCCGAGGGCTCGCTCACGTCGCTGGCCGTGTCCTCGCTGCCGCCGGGGCCCGGCAGGCCGACGGCGTCCAGCTGGCCCGCACCGCGCGGCGTGCGCGCCGAGCCGCGGCGGCCCACGCTGTACGCGTCGAAGTCGATGGTCTTGTTCTCGTAGGCGCCCTCCACCGCGGCGAACATGCCGCCGTACTTCTGGCGCGGGGTCTGCGCCGCGCTGCCCGGCCGCGCCAGGTACACGGGCAGGTCGTCCTCCGTGTTCCACGCGCGCCGCCGGTCCGCCATGCCGGCCCCAGGCCGCCCGCCCTCCCGCCCGCCGCGGTCCTAGCCACCGCCGTGCGCCGCGCTCCGCGTCGGGTGCGGGCCCGCGGCGGCCCAGGCGCGTCTGCGGCCCGAGGCGGGCGGGGCGGGTCGCGCGGCGCGGCGGGGCGGGGCCGGGGCGGGGCCTCGGGGCGGCCGGCTGCGGCGCTGTCGCTGGCTACAAAGGACCGGGAGGCGGGGACGCGGCGAGGGCGGGGAGGGACGATGACGTCCCCGAGCCGCAGCGCCGAGGGGCGGCCGAACTGCGGTACCCTCCTGCACCCGCTCCCCGCCCGCAGGCTGAGCGCCGGAGAGCGAGGGTGGGGTCCCGTGCATCTCACACACACACACACACACACACACACACACACACACACACGAGTCACACACAGGTTGGTACTAGCACAGCAGACAATTAAGGCCATACAAACACGTGAAAGATGCACAGACATGCTGGCACACGCGAGTCGATGACACGCAGTCTCCCCAGACACACACAGGCTCGGTCACACACACCATAGACAATTCTGTGCACACACGCACGCTCGCACATATTCCAAGCCTGTTACACACAGACCAGAAATTCTCAGTCACCCAACCCCGGGCGTGCACAGCGTCCCGCCGAGATGGATTGCACCATCGGAGAGACGCGTACATGTTGGACGCCGCATACGTTTACTCAACACTGTCACACCGAATGACCTGGCGCCTGGCAGGTGTTTTGGTGCTGGGGACAGAGCCGTGCACAAAGTAAACCGAGGCCGGCCCTCCAGGAGAAGACATTCTAAGGAGGGAGACACACACACATAACGTTCCAGGAAGGACGAACAGCAAGACAAGACACGTTCGCGCAGACAGAGAAACACACTCTTGCTTGAGAGCCAGTGACTCACACGTAGATGATGCTCACGCCTGCAACACCCACGCAGCAGAGAGATTTTCACACCCTCATGCCAAAGACAAACTCACAGGGTGACTCCACCCACACAAACCCCAACAGGACCCCCCCCCCCCCCACACACACACACACAAATCCACAACAGATAGAAGGGAAGCCAGAGCTTAAATAGAAACGCTCCAGAAATGGACAAAGAGTTAGATCACCCCCCCCACCCCCCCCCCCCCCGCCACACACACACACACACACACACACACACACACACACACACACACACACACAAATCCACAACAGATAGAAGGGAAGCCAGAGCTTAAATAGAAACGCTCCAGAAATGGACAAAGAGTTAGATCACCCCCCGCACCTCCCTCCCCCCGCCACACACACACACGCACACACACACACACACACACACACAGAGAATCCTGTCAGTCGCCCAGACAAATATTCTCCATTCTGGGGGTCACCTCTCAGGAATCCAGTGCAGCCTGTCCTTGCTGAGCCTTGGGGTGCCGGGCTTGCTGTGAGTAGAGCCAAGGTGGAAGCATGGGCTTAGGGTCTCTCTGCTGGGGCTCCCCTCACCCTCTCTTCAAGCCAGGAGCAGGGTGTGTCCCCTAGACGCCGTCCCTCATTTTTCCATGATTATTACAGGCAGAGGGGCCTGCGGGTCTCTGGGGACCTGGGGGTCCCAGATGCTCTTTCTGGACCGGCAGAATCGCCAATGCCAAACCCTTCTGCAGCAAGTCCCGACACACAGCATAGCAGCTGGTGGGGACCAGGGCCAAGACCCTCAGTGCCTCCAGGCTCTGTGCGCCCACCCCAGCACCCCTCCCCGTGCTGGGAGCTGTCCCTTCAGCACCGGCCAGTCCTACAGCCCCTGGGAGTCCCAGACAGACAGCAGGATTCACATGATTCTTCTTGTGACTGGGCCTATGGGCTGAAGACTGGGGATGTGGGCTCCATGGCCTCAGGGACACCCCTCCCCCTGCCCTTCCTGTTATTTCGCCCAGGAGCAGGCTGGTCTGGGCAGTGAGTGGGGATTATTTCCTCCCCACTGGGCGGATGAGGAAACGGGAGAGAAGTAAAGCAGCCGGCTGCCTGCTACCTGGGATCCCGCGGCCTCTCAGCCTGGCCAGGGGCACAGCAGGCGTTTAGCAAGCCCCTTTTCTGTGCTTGAGAGAGAAAGTAGTGCTGGGACACACAGATGACTATGTATACAGCCCCTGCCTCTGAGAAGTGTCTGTTATAGTAGGAGAGAGAGTGCTAAACATAAATGAGAACAGAGACCATCACCACCACCACCCCACTCGGCCCACACACCCCACCCGGCCCGGCCTCCTTCCGTGTGTCCCTGGGCACCCTGCACAGACTCTCCACAGAGGGTCCTGCTGAGGTCGGCAGGACTCCGGGCTGCAAGCGTTTTCAATTTTTTAATGAAAACTTCTGTCCCGGAAATACCGATACCAGCACATTCCAGGCAAGGACATTTCACTTTTTTCAGAAACTTCTAGAGCAACACCCAGGCAAATTACTTATCTCTCTAAGCCTCAGCTTTCTCATCTGTGAAATTCATAGTTGACTAAACCCATAGAAATACCAGCGAACCCGAGAATCGGAGTTGGACAGAACCTTTGCGGTCAGCTCTCATTCTGTGTACCTGAATCTGCTCTCGGCACCTCGAGGAGACCGTCTCTCGGGCTTTGCTTAAATGCCGCGGGGGGTGGAGGCCTCACTACTTTGCAAGAAACCCCTTCTCACTGTGAGAAAGGGCTGGGCAGTTGTCAAGACGGGGAGGGAGCGACACAAGGAAAGAGGAAAGGAGGAGCTGTCTTCAGAAAGGATGCTAGTCCCACTCAGAGAGCTTGCTGTGTGCCGGGGGCATTGCAGGCCCTTCACAGAGTCCCTCCTTCACAGAGTCCCTCCTTTAAGCCTCCCAGCAACCCTCGAAGCAGGTGTCATCCAACCTCATTTCACAGGAGAGAAAACTGAGGCTCAGAGAGAGAAATCATTCGCCGAGGGTCACAGCTGGCGAATGGTGCCACTGAAGGGTTAAAACAGTAGCGTGGTCCCAGTGTCTGTGCCTTACTGGTCTCCTTTAGCCCCTCCACACACACACACCCCCCCCGCACCCCGCCCCCGGAGCCTGGCAGAAGGGGTCCCGCTGGGAGAAGGGCGATAAAGGAATGGACTAGATTGTTGAGTTGGAATCCTGCTCTCCGTGCAACCTTGGACAATGCTTCCACATTCGTCCAGCACTGGGGGCGCCCACCGGGTCTCAGGCTTCCTCACGCCTCTCTTCTTCAGGCAGGAGGGGATCTGACTTGGTTCGAGCGCCTGCCATGCGTAAGGGTCTTTGCAGACGCGGTTTCTTTCTACACATCACGTCCTGCCTTCAGCAGCCCCGGGGCAGGCAGTGCCACCTCCGTTTCCAGGCTGGAGCACGGGGAGGCCAAGGGGGCAGCCTTGGCTGAGGCCAACAGAGGAAGAGCCCAGGGAACCTGAGCGAACCCCACTCTGTCCAGAGGGTGGCTGTGACCTTCCCCACCCGGCCCCCCGCCGCTGCGCCCTGTCCTCCAGGGAGGGAGTGCTCATTCGCGACTCCAACCAGGACACTTGGTGAAGGACAAGCGAGAGCTCACCCCGTCCGCCCGAGGCCTTCCAGGGCGAAGCACGGAAGGGAGGGCTGTGTCGGGCGGGAGCGGACCTGGGGCCACGCAGCTCCGATGCCTCTTCTCCATCGCGGCCTATTTTGGGGCGAACAACAGAGAAATATTTTTTCAAAAAACACCAGTTGTGCTCGAACAGCATGGCTCACGGTTCGAATCATGGCCAGGGCACATGCCTGGGTTGCGGGCTCGGTCCCCAGTGTGGGGCGTGCAGGAGGCACCCGATCAATGATTCTCCCTCATCATTGATGTTTCTATCTCTCTCTCCCTCTCCTTTACTCTCTGAAATCAATAATAAAAATATATTAAAACACATACACACACACCCCAATAACAACAAACATCAGCTGTAAAAAGAAAGTTTCCCAAAAGCAGGGGAAGGGAACTGTGCTTTATTGTGGGTGTACAATCCTCTCGGCAAACCTGTGAGGCGAGGGAGGGCCTGCTGCACTCGTTTTGGATGGAAGAGTCAGAGGAGTTTCCCGAGCTGCTGACCTGCAGGGCCGGCCAGTGGCAGAGGCGCAGCTCAAGTCCGGGCCTGCTTGGTGGTAAAATGTCTGTGCGTGTGTTTTGCTGCCCCCGAGTCAGCTCCCTACGGGGTGTGGGGGGCAGAGTGATGCCCCTGCCCTAGGCGTCCAGTCCTAATCCCCGAGCCCGTGCACAGGATGCCTCTCACGCCAAAGGGGACTTGCAGGTGTGGTAAGAGCAGGGCCTGGAGCAGGAGGTTACCTGGGCTCACCGGGTGGCCCGATGTCATGGCGAGGGTCCTCACAGGTGAAGGAGGGGGGCAGGAGGCTCAGAGTCCAAGGCAACGTGCGTGACCCCAGATCAGTGAGGGACCGGAAGGAGCTGTGCCGTGAGGATGGAGGAGGGGAGCGAGAGCCTCAGGAAGCAGCAGCTCCAGAAGCAAGCTCTCCCCGGGGGTCTCCGGGAGGAGCGCCCTGGCCCTGCCAACACCGCGATTTCCGCCCAGGGACACCCCGCTTGGGCGTCTATTCTCCGAATGGGAGGTCATAAATCATGTCTTGTCTTAAGCCACCAGCTCATGGCGCTTTGTTCCGGCAACAATAGCAAACGGACCCAGGCAGGAAATGGATCCCTGAGGAAATCTCTCCTCTCTGTGCTGAGTGGACTGGGCAGCCGAGAAAGTCATTTATCCCCACAAAAGCCGAGACTCTTGGATCCGTGCGGGTCCGCAGCACTTTGTAACGAACCGTTCATAAGTTAAACTTTCAAAAGAGAAAAAAATCTTTGTGAAAAAGCAGACATTTTAATGTCCCAAACTACACGAATGATACATGTAACAAGAATGGAGAAAAATACATCTTGGTAACAAGAGCAAGTTCAGCCTCTTTTACACGAGGCTGGGCCGTCACTGTGAATCCTCAAACCCCGGGGAGGCGTGTAAGCGCAGTGAGCGCTGGTCAGGGATCCGATCAGCCTCCCCAATGGCTCCTCATTTCCCGTCAGGCCGCGGGCGGTCAGGCAGCTGAACCTCCGAAGGGAAGGGGTCCCCTCAGCTTGCCAACCACGGGACAGAACTCGGACTGGAACACCCTGACCCTTGTGTCCAGGTCACGTAGGAATCCTGTTTAGATTCACGCAACTGCAAGGTGTCACGTCATCGCACGATTTCCACGCTGATGTCTGTGCTCACGGCTTTCATGGGACCCCTGCCTGGGGTGCAGCCTGGAAGAGTGGGGAGACCAGGCGGTCCTGCCCATGTGAACTTGCAAGCCCCGCCCACCCCCTTGGCCAGTGACCCCAAGTCCCTTCCTGGCCGCACCATCAGGGGTTGGCTGTGCAAACCTGAACTTTGGGGGATCGTCCTAGTCACCCCGCCCAGGCCCTGCCATCGCACTGAAACGCATCTGGGCGTTCTCACAGAGGGGAGGGGAGGTCCCCAACGTCACAGCACTGCTGTGTGCCGGGCACTTTAGGGAACATGGCTGCCTCCTTCAGGCTCACGCCTTCCCTGGCGCCACGGAGGACAGTGAGGCGGCAGGAGGCCCGGGTGCTGAGGGGACCGGCACCGACAGCTGGTGGCAGTCACAGGTCAACCCCGTGCATCTGGCCCATCACTCACTCTCCAGGCCCTGTGAGAGGCAGACCTTGCCCTGGTCCCAGTGGGGAGTCTAACTCAGTTATAACAGCGCCGTGTAGGTGGTACTGCCCCATCGCTGTCAACGGCGCATTTACAAACATGGTATCATACCACTGTACTTGGGAAAGAACACGTTGATACCGAGTTGCTATCAAGATTCCAGCCATTTTTAGCAACCCATTCATTGGTCTTTCTCTTCCCTTGTTCTACAATCATGCAAAGGGCCTGTCCGTGTCCCTCTGGCCTAGCCTGAAGGTGGAGCCGGAGCAAACTCCACTTCTCGCATTAGTCTCCCCAGGACCCCGCGTCCTGCATTCAGGCCAAGGATGCAGGCATCCGACCTGGAGCCACGCTGCTAAGACCAGAGCAGGAATCTGGGAAAATCAGACGGAACAGGAAAGCCCAGTCCTTCCACCATGAGCCTACCGGCTTCTTAAAAAGCAGCGTTAGGTCCAAGGCCCGCGCTACCTTTTTCTAGAAACCCCCATAAAGCAGGAAGGAGTTCTAATACAGGAACAACCCCCAGGGCTTCTCCTTCCTTCTCCGCCTCTGGAGACGCCAGAGAGTCCCCGAAGCGTTTGTGTCCAGGCCAGACGGGAACCCAGCTGGCCATCGGGGCAAAGGCCGAATAGAAATCGCCATGTGCTTACGACTGGTCACCGTATGTGCCACAGTGCACTGAGCACATCGGCCTCTGAAACACGAGGATGCAGGCCACCGCACCCAGCAGAGCCCCTTGGTGTGCCTTTACCGTACCGTCTGAGCTTGCGTGTCATGGTGCCGAGGTCAGCCACCGGGAGCCTGGCACCCCGTCCCGCCCCGCGAAGTGGTCCTCAGCGGGTCCTGCATTTAACTTTCATAAGGCCATTGGCTGCTTCCAGGGCCTCTGAAGGGGAGGTTACAGAGCCGCCTCTTGGTCCCAAATGTTCCAAATGTGAGCAGTCTCCTTCTGTCAACGCTGAGCACACATTTCTTCCTCAGTGAGAACACACAGATACGCGACTCACGTGGGAGAGACGGGCGAGCTGGGAGGGACCGTGAGGCCAGAGCCTGAGGGTTCGCCCCTGGATGCCCGTTTGAATCACTGTGGGGCTTTCAAAGACCCCAGCCTGGGCTCCCGCCCCCCAAGGCAATCTGATTTAAGGGGCCTGGAGCACGGCCTGGGGTTGGTCTTTTATAAACCTCTGCAGCCTGGCCGTTGTGGCTCAGTGGTCGACCTATGAACCAGGAGGTCGTGTTTCGATTCCCGGTCGGGACACACACCCAGGTTTTGGGCTCGATCCCCAGCAGGAGGCATGCGGGAGGCAGCCGATCAATGATTCTCTCTCATCACTGACGTTACTCTCTCTCTCTCCCTCTACCTTCCTCTCTGAAACCAATAAAAACATTAAAAAGCTCTGCAGATGAGTCCAATGTTCAACCAGGGTGAAGAATCACCACTGTGGGCAGAGTGCTATGTGCCCCTATGAATGGCCTACCGGGAGACATGTGACACCCCGCCCCCCGCCCCCAGCCCCCAGCCCCGCCTCCTCCCCTGCAAGGCCCTGTCTGAAGAGAGAAAGCGCCGCCGAGTGTGTAAAACATGTGAGAGACGTCTAGCGCCTGCTCTCAGGAGTTGCTCGACTTCTCACAAAGTTCCCCGTCCCGAATTTCAGCCTGGGATCCGTCAGGAGCTGTGAATCTCTTAAAAGGAACTTACCAGCCTGAAGGTATAAGGCCGCCCCACCCCCACCTCAGTTTTATGAAGTTTAATCAATAAATTGCTGAGTAACACCAATAGGAAGGAAGGAACTCCTCTTCTAAAGAATTTGGATTCCCGCTTCTTTGCAATGACGGGTGAGTCATTCCCACCGTAATCGCATCGCCAAGTGATTCAGAAACGTTGGCTGAGCGTGTCTGCTTGGATTTCACACCGGAAAGCTGGGGTAGGGGCAGCTGCAACCACCTTCGTCCCAGCCGCACCGAGACCTAGTGAGTCTCCAGGATATTCAGGGACTCAGGGCCCCCCAGGCAGGAATGTGGCGTGGAAAGAGCTCCTTGATTTACTTCCTGTTGCCCAGCGATGCCCCTTAGAGAACGGGTTGCGTCAGACCCATATCTGGAATTCCAGATCAGAAGAGCACGCATGGAGCCGGCACCCTCGGTCACGGACAGTCGGGTTCAGTCCCAGCTGCCCTGGAGGGACCGTGCCGGTGCCGGTGCCGGTGCCGGTGCCGCTGAGCCTCCGAGGGCTTCCCTTCTTCTCTGTGAAACGGGAAGGCGGTGTTCGTACCGATAAAGCTCCGGCTCTCACAACGGACACTCCGGAGTCTGTCATCTTTTTAAAAATATATTCTTATTGATTTCAGAGAGGAAGGGAGAGGGAGAGAGACAGAAACATCAATGATGAGAGAGAATCACTGATGGGCTGGCTGTCTCCCGCATGCCCCCACTGGGGAACAAGCCCACAGCCTGGGCACGTGCCCTGACCAGGAATTGAACTGTGACCTCCTGGTTCATAGGTCGATGCTCAACCACTGAGTCCTGCCGGCCAGGAGGGTCTGTCGTCTTAATGACCGCACCATTGGCCGGCTTGGCAAGGGCAGGGGCAGGAGCACCGCGCACACGGGTGGCGGCACAGGCACCTTGGTCTGCAGAGTCGGCAGACTGATCGCTGGGCGCTCTCCGCGGCCGCCACCCTCTGCTGGGCCTATTTTAAGAACACCACCTAGCGATTCGCAGGGAAGCGTTGCCATGCCAACTCGCTGGCTGTTGCTAATCATAATCGACGAGTGTGCAGAATAACCATCTGACAGGCAAGCCTTCCTTCCTTAGCCTGGGGACTTTTTCCAAACTGCCGTAACAGACCGCCCTCATTGCTCATGATAGCGCACAGTAGGCACACACCAGACACACACTGAGTCAGGGACATGGACCAGGCGTGCGCACACACTGACCTCTGCCAAGTGCTTTCCCACCCGGCGTGTCCATGAGGGCTCTCAGCAGGTGCTGAGGCAGGTACGTGTTCACCCCATTCACCAAGGGGGTACGGTACGCTGAGGAGGGGACGTGACTTCCCCATGACCTCAGAGCTGAGGGCCGCATGGCTCCAGCCCGGGCTGCCGGTTCATGCCCTGACCTCTTTCTCCCACGCCAGGTGGTCTCTTAGCTTTCGATCACGCAACCGTCACATCCTGTATGTTTCTGCCGAACGTAAGAGTTTCCATTCACATTCCCATCGCATCCAAGCCTGGAGCACAGCCTCAGGCTCTGCTGTGGCCACCCTGCCTCTGAGGTCTCTGCGGGCAGTGGGATGGCCTGCCCCCCCGGGGGTGCCCCCTGGCCCCCCAGTGGCTCAGAGACCTCCCTCGGGGACTCTGGACCGGGCAGGGGGCAGACAGAGCCGCTGGGCAGGGTCAGGGCCCTGCATCCTCCTCTCCCATCTCCACAATAAGCTGGTGAGGTTGCCGGCGGCGGGACCTGCTCACCCATCTTCCTCTGAAAGAGGAAACTTGGGCTGCGCAGGGCTAAGGGCAGGGATGGCCGAGAACCCAGTGCAGACCCTGCCTGGCCCACGGTGGTCAGCTCACCGCCCCTCCCCGAGACTGCGGGCCCAGGTCCTGCATCTCTCTGAGCCTCATATGTCCACCCATGACGTGAGGGTGCTGACCCGGCAGGTCAGAGGGTGAGCGGAGAAGACAGGCCCACCAGACCGGGTGCGCCCCTCAGAGGTAGGGGGAGAGCTGCCTCCAGCTCCGAGTGTGGCCGTGAGGATAGAGACCCCGAGTTGCCAGATCCACTCCTTTTCCAAGAGAAGCCAGAAATCCAGAATTTTATGAACAATCGCTTGGTGTCTGCATGTCACTTGCTAATTCCAGTATCAACCTACAGCGCAGGCGCGTGCACCCCTGGTCACCGCGGCGTCATTCACAGGAGCCCAGGGAGGGAAGTGGCAGGTGGAGGGATAACCCAGTGTGGGGGACGTGCCCACACGGGGGGCACCACGCAGCCTTCACCAGGAGGGAGTCTAGCACCTGCTCCCGCCGGGAGGAGCCTGGGGGGCCCTGTGCTCAGTGAGAAGCACCACAAAGTGATGGAAACTGCCTGACTCCACACACATGCGTCCCCGGAACAGTCTGCATCACAGAGACAGTGGGAGGGGCCAGGGGCCAGGGGCCGGGGGCCGGAGGGGAGCTAGAGCTCAGTGGGGGCCGGGTTTCGGTTTTGCCAGATGAAGGCCTGGGGTGATGGTGGTGACGGCTGCACAGCAGTGTGAATGCACTTAATGCCGCTGACCTGGCGTTCGAACATGGTTGGGACGGTAGGCTTGACGTTATGTGTATTTTACCACAATTTTAAAGGAACGTAAGCAAACAAGACATGGGGTGACCCGATGTGCCGCTGTGGATGGGGAATCTGAACGCGTCCCGTGGGGCAGACCGCGCTGTGACATCAGGTGACTGCCAAGACTTGTCAAAGCCTCATCCCGCTGCACCCCGCCTTTCCCTTGGGGCGCTACTAGGACTGCATGACGGACACTCTGGCAGCGCGTGCTCCTGAGCAGCGAGAGGGACTCACACTACACAGCAGTGACCTCTGAACCATGAGGGACTCACACTACACAGCAGTGACCTCTGAGCAGCGAGAGGGACTCACACTGCACAGCAGTGACCTCTGAACCATGAGGGACTCACACTGCACAGCAGTGACCTCTGAACCATGAGGGACTCACACTGCACAGCAGTGACCTCTGAACCACGAGAGGGACTCACACTGCACAGCAGTGACCTCTGAGCCGCGAGAGGGACTCACACTGCACAGCAGTGACCTCTGAGCTGCGAGAGGGACTCACACTGCACAGCAGTGACCTCTGAGCCACGAGAGGGACTCACACTACACAGCAGTGACCTCTCAACCATGAGGGACTCACACTGCACAGCAGTGACCTCTGACCCACGAGAGGGACTCACACTGCACAGCAGTGACCTCTGAGCCACGAGAGGGACTCACACTGCACAGCAGTGACCTCTGAGCCGCGAGAGGGACTCACACTGCACAGCAGTGACCTCTGAACCACGAGAGGGACTCACACTGCACAGCAGTGACCTCTGAGCCGCGAGAGGGACTCACACTGCACAGCAGTGACCTCTGAGCTGCGAGAGGGACTCACACTGCACAGCAGTGACCTCTGAGCCGCGAGAGGGACTCACACTGCACAGCAGTGACCTCTGAGCCGCGAGAGGGACTTATACTGCACAGCAGTGACCTCTGAACCATGAGGGACTCACACTGCACAGCAGTGACCTCTGAACCATGAGGGACTCACACTGCACAGCAGTGACCTCTGAGCCGCGAGAGGGACTCACACTGCACAGCAGTGACCTCTGACCCACGAGAGGGACTCACACTGCACAGCAGTGACCTCTGAACCATGAGGGACTCACACTGCACAGCAGTGACCTCTGAACCATGAGGGACTCACACTGCACAGCAGTGACCTCTGAACCATGAGGGACTCACACTGCACAGCAGTGACCTCTGAGCCGCGAGAGGGACTCACACTGCACAGCAGTGACCTCTGAACCATGAGGGACTCACACTGCACAGCAGTGACCTCTGAACCACGAGAGGGACTCACACTGCACAGCAGTGACCTCTGAACCACGAGAGGGACTCACACTTCACAGCAGTGACCTCTGAACCATGAGGGACTCACACTGCACAGCAGTGACCTCTGAACCACGAGAGGGACTCACACAGCACCGCAGTGCCCTCTGAACCATGAGGGACTCACACTGCACAGCAGTGACCTCTGAACCATGAGGGACTCACACTGCACAGCAGTGACCTCTGAACCATGAGGGACTCACACTGCACAGCAGTGACCTCTGAACCATGAGGGACTCACACTGCACAGCAGTGACCTCTGAGCCTCGAGAGGGACTCACACTGCACAGCAGTGACCTCTGAACCATGAGGGACTCACACTGCACAGCAGTGACCTCTGAACCACGAGAGGGACTCACACTGCACAGCAGTGACCTCTGAACCACGAGAGGGACTCACACTGCACAGCAGTGACCTCTGAACCATGAGGGACTCACACTGCACAGCAGTGACCTCTGAACCACGAGAGGGACTCACACTGCACAGCAGTGACCTCTGAACCATGAGGGACTCACACTGCACAGCAGTGACCTCTGAACCATGAGGGACTCACACTGCACAGCAGTGACCTCTGAGCCGCGAGAGGGACTCACACTACACAGCAGTGACCTCTGAACCATGAGGGACTCACACTGCACAGCAGTGACCTCTGAGCCGCGAGAGGGACTCACACTGCACAGCAGTGACCTCTGAGCCACGAGAGGGACTCACACTACACAGCAGTGACCTCTGAACCACGAGAGGGACTCACACTACACAGCAGTGACCTCTGAACCATGAGGGACTCACACTGCACAGCAGTGACCTCTGAACCATGAGGGACTCACACTGCACAGCAGTGACCTCTGAACCATGAGGGACTCACACTGCACAGCAGTGACCTCTGAGCCGCGAGAGGGACTCACACTGCACAGCAGTGACCTCTGAACCATGAGAGGGACTCACACTGCACAGCAGTGACCTCTGAACCATGAGGGACTCACACTGCACAGCAGTGACCTCTGAACCATGAGGGACTCACACTGCACAGCAGTGACCTCTGAACCATGAGGGACTCACACTGCACAGCAGTGACCTCTGAACCAAGAGAGAGACTCACACAGCACAGCAGAGACCTCTGAGCCGAGAGAGGGACTCACACTGCACAGCAGTGACCTCTGAACCATGAGGGACTCACACTGCACAGCAGTGACCTCTGAACCACGAGAGGGACTCACACTGCACAGCAGTGACCTCTGAACCACGAGAGGGACTCACACTGCACAGCCGTGACCTCTGAACCCTGAGCGACTCACACTGCTCAGCTGTGACCTCTGAACCACGAGAGGGACTCACACTGCACAGCAGTGACCTCTGAACCATGAGGGACTCACACTGCACAGCAGTGACCTCCGAACCATGAGGGACTCACACTGCACAGCAGTGACCTCTGAGCCGCGAGAGGGACTCACACTGCACAGCAGTGACCTCTGAGCCACGAGAGGGACTCACACTACACAGCAGTGACCTCTGAACCACGAGAGGGACTCACACTACACAGCAGTGACCTCTGAACCATGAGGGACTCACACTGCACAGCAGTGACCTCTGAACCATGAGGGACTCACACTGCACAGCAGTGACGTCTGAACCATGAGGGACTCACACTGCACAGCAGTGACCTCTGAACCACGAGAGGGACTCACACTGCACAGCAGTGACCTCTGAGCCGCGAGAGGGACTCACACTGCACAGCAGTGACCTCTGAACCACGAGAGGGACTCACACTGCACAGCAGTGACCTCTGAGCCGCGAGAGGGACTCACACTGCACAGCAGTGACCTCTGAACCATGAGGGACTCACACTGCACAGCAGTGACCTCTGAGCCGCGAGAGGGACTCACACTGCACAGCAGTGACCTCTGAACCATGAGGGACTCACACTGCACAGCAGTGACCTCTGAACCATGAGGGACTCACACTGCACAGCAGTGACCTCTGAACCATGAGGGACTCACACTGCACAGCAGTGACCTCTGAACCACGAGAGGGACTCACACTGCACAGCAGTGACCTCTGAGCCGCGAGAGGGACTCACACTGCACAGCAGTGACCTCTGAGCCGCGAGAGGGACTCATACTTCACAGCAGTGACCTCTGAACCATGAGGGACTCACACTGCACAGCAGTGACCTCTGAACCATGAGGGACTCACACTGCACAGCAGTGACCTCTGAACCATGAGGGACTCACACTGCACAGCAGTGACCTCTGAGCCGCGAGAGGGACTCACACTACACAGCAGTGACCTCTGAACCATGAGGGACTCACACTGCACAGCAGTGACCTCTGAGCCACGAGAGGGACTCACACTGCACAGCAGTGACCTCTGAGCCACGAGAGGGACTCACACTCCACAGCAGTGACCTCTGAACCACGAGAGGGACTCACACTACACAGCAGTGACCTCTGAACCATGAGGGACTCACACTGCACAGCAGTGACCTCTGAACCATGAGGGACTCACACTGCACAGCAGTGACCTCTGAACCACGAGGGGGACTCACACTGCACAGCAGTGACCTCTGAGCCGCGAGAGGGACTCACACTGCACAGCAGTGACCTCTGAGCCGCGAGAGGGACTCATACTGCACAGCAGTGACCTCTGAGCCGCGAGAGGGACTCACACTGCACAGCAGTGACCTCTGAGCCGCGAGAGGGACTCACACTGCACAGCAGTGACCTCTGAGCAGCGAGAGGGACTCACACTGCACAGCAGTGACCTCTGAGCAGCGAGAGGGACTCACACTGCACAGCAGTGACCTCTGAGCCACGAGAGGGACTCACACTACACAGCAGTGACCTCTGAACCATGAGGGACTCACACTGCACAGCAGTGACCTCTGAACCACGAGAGGGACTCACACTACACAGCAGTGACCTCTGAACCATGAGGGACTCACACTGCACAGCAGTGACCTCTGAACCAAGAGAGGGACTCACACTGCAGAGCAGTGACCTCTGAACCATGAGGGACTCACACTACACAGCAGTGACCTCTGAGCCACGAGAGGGACTCACACTGCACAGCAGTGACCTCTGAACCATGAGGGACTCACACTGCACAGCAGTGACCTCTGAACCACGAGAGAAACTCACACTGCACAGCAGTGACATCTGAGCCGCGAGAGGGACTCACACTGCACAGCAGTGACCTCTGAGCCGCGAGAGGGACTCACACTGCACAGCAGTGACCTCTGAACCATGAGGGACTCACACTGCACAGCAGTGACCTCTGAACCATGAGGGACTCACACTGCACAGCAGTGACCTCTGAGCCGCGAGAGGGACTCACACTACACAGCAGTGACCTCTGAACCATGAGGGACTCACACTGCACAGCAGTGACCTCTGAGCCACGAGAGGGACTCACACTGCACAGCAGTGACCTCTGAGCCGCGAGAGGGACTCACACTACACAGCAGTGACCTCTGAACCACGAGAGGGACTCACACTACACAGCAGTGACCTCTGAACCATGAGGGACTCACACTGCACAGCAGTGACCTCTGAACCATGAGGGACTCACACTGCACAGCAGTGACCTCTGAACCACGAGGGGGACTCACACTGCACAGCAGTGACCTCTGAGCCGCGAGAGGGACTCACACTGCACAGCAGTGACCTCTGAGCCGCGAGAGGGACTCATACTGCACAGCAGTGACCTCTGAGCCGCGAGAGGGACTCACACTGCACAGCAGTGACCTCTGAGCCGCGAGAGGGACTCACACTGCACAGCAGTGACCTCTGAGCAGCGAGAGGGACTCACACTGCACAGCAGTGACCTCTGAGCAGCGAGAGGGACTCACACTGCACAGCAGTGACCTCTGAGCCACGAGAGGGACTCACACTGCACAGCAGTGACCTCTGAACCACGAGAGGGACTCACACTACACAGCAGTGACCTCTGAACCAAGAGATGGACTCACACTACACAGCAGTGACCTCTGAACCAGGAGGGACTCACACTGCACAGCAGTGACCTCTGAACCACGAGAGGGACTCACACTGCACAGCAGTGACCTCTGAACCATGAGGGACTCACACTACACAGCAGTGACCTCTGAGCCACGAGAGGGACTCACACTGCACAGCAGTGACCTCTGAACCATGAGGGACTCACACTGCACAGCAGTGACCTCTGAACCACGAGAGGAACTCACACTGCACAGCAGTGACATCTGAGCCGCGAGAGGGACTCACACTGCACAGCAGTGACCTCTGAGCCGCGAGAGGGACTCACACTGCACAGCAGTGACCTCTGAACCATGAGGGACTCACACTGCACAGCAGTGACCTCTGAGCCGCGAGAGGGACTCACACTGCACAGCAGTGACCTCTGAACCACGAGAGGGACTCACACTGCACAGCAGTGACCTCTGAACCATGAGGGACTCACACTGCACAGCAGTGACCTCTGAGCCGCGAGAGGGACTCACACTACACAGCAGTGACCTCTGAACCATGAGGGACTCACACTGCACAGCAGTGACCTCTGAGCCACAAGAGGGACTCACACTGCACAGCAGTGACCTCTGTGCCACAAGAGGGACTACGCAGTAATGACCTCTGAGCCACGAGAGGGACTACGCAGCACTGACCCTGACACTTGGGAGGGTCTCGCCGTGTCGGGGGCACTTTCGCAGCCCCTGGCTCTTCTGGGCGCACAGTGACCTGCGGTGTGGGTGAGCAGGCGTTAGGACCCTCAAATTGATGACATGGAAGTTCAAGGTGGTGAGGTGTTTGAGCCGGTGACACAGCTCAGGCGTGGCAGTGCCGGCCAGGGCGGGGACCCCAGCCCCAGGTTCCTGCCACCACCCCTGCCAGTGCATACGGCTCCCGATCGTCAACAGCCACGGCCCTGACGCCCGGCTGGTGTCAGAGACGCTCCCAGGAATGACTTGAAATGGGAAGATGGTGGTCCCGCTGGTGGCTCAGCTCCACGGACGGGATCGCAAGTGCCGGGGCCGCCTCTGCTCCTCTGGTCAGTGAGGAGGGTGTCAGGATCTCCCAGCTTGAAGTGCTCGCCTCTGAGCTGTCTCCTTTCCTGCAACCACAGAAGTTCTTAAAGGGGACGTACCCACCATGTGGCGTCTACTTGGAACGAACGCACAAGGCTTTGAGGTGCTGGGAGGCCCACTTTCATCTCTAAAGGTGGCGGCCTTAAGTCACAATACCTGTGCACAATTCACCAGCTGCGCTCTCAGCAAAGAATCGTAGTTGGGGATTCATGGACAACACCCTCTCTATGAGGGGGCGGGAGCATAAGAAGCCAGTGTAGGGGGAGCGAGGGGCAGCGTGAGGCTGGGAAGGTGCACAGTGTGGTAGATGCTGGGCTGGAGGGAAGTTGGGGGGCTAGTGCAGTGCTGGGATATGGTAAGGGCTCAGTTAATGAAGGCAATGAGGGAGGCGCCGGAGGAAGACTGCCTGGAGACGACGCCATTTGGATGGAGTCTTGGAGAGGAAAAGGAGTCATGGGGCAGAGGGAGCAGCTGGGGCAGAAGCCGAGAGGTTTGCAAGAATGTGAGCAGGGAGGGGCTCGGCCAAGCAGACCGGCATGCCAGGAGGAGCCTTCAGGATGCGGCCAGAGCCCTACATGTATCGGGTGGTCCGTTTGCAGAAGGGCCCGGAAACACTGAACCTGTCAGGCAGCAGCCGCCCTTCTCAGCTGCACTGCTGGCCCCATAACTGACTTCCCCGCGGGGGTCTCCAGAGATGGGTGGTGACGGCTCACTCACAGCTCATGGCCACATCCATGACGAGCTTTTGGGGGGGAGACCCGACAGTGGAGTGAAGTCAGATCTCACGCACTTAGGTTGTCTGTGTAGCTGTTTTTAAGTCTGCTTTTGAGACTGTATTACAGTAGGTCCTGGGGTGACTTGGGAGGTCCGTTCCTATGACGTAACACGATGTTCTCCATAAGTCGGAACCCACCTACATGCGCACCTACGTCACTCACATGGAGCACAGACACAGCAGTAATGAAGGGAAACAGTAAACAAAATTAAAAGAAAGATAACAATTCCTGCCCTCTACTTGTGGTAAATAAATAATAAAAAACAAAGCACATATGTACAGATGTCAAAATGACGGAACTTTTTTTTTTATAAATAAATGGGAGATGGTGACGTAACCACAAAACGACATACATTGAGTCTGACGTAACCCAAGGACTGTCTGTTCATACATTTTGAAAGCTGCTTTCACTCCTTTTTATATGAAGGAAATAAACAAGACAAAAATAAATCTACTTCCAATCCTCAACGCTTATGGGACCATCGGTGCCCAAACTTCACGCTCCACCAGAATCTCTTGGAGAGCTTAAGAATTCAGATTCCTGGGCTCAGTACCACACGTATGGAATCAGTATCCAGGAGGTGGATCTCAGAAATCTGTGTTTTCAATGCATTCAATGCGCACACATTAATCTGGGCAATTCTTACGCATTAAACTCACGCACTGAGTACCTGGCACCTGGGGGCTGCTGCATTGGGTGATGCTTCAGTCTGAGGACAAAGTAGAAAATGAAAGTGTGTTTTATTAGAATCAGGTGAGAGAGACCAACCACAGAAAATCACAACCTCTTCATACATCATAAGCAAAGTTGGTGCTCAAATCCTTGTGTCAACCTTGCATTCATCAAGAAATTAATGTAACAACTCTTCCAGGATTAATGGATACCACAGGCTCACCTCTATAACCCAGGTGGGTTATAATGCACAGACGATAATTCCTGATGAAGTCACATTTTAAAAATTATAACAACACAAATATACTCAACTCCTGAGAGATGGCTAGCAGATACAACAAATAAGAGGAATCACTGTGGGGAGATTACGTGTAACAGGGATTCTAAGAAAGACTTTAAGATAAAAGTAGTTACAGTATTCACCTATATCCTACAAATTAAAAACAGAGTAACTGATATAAGACCTCAATGGGCAAGATAAACAGTAGACTAGACACAGCTGAAGAGCGATTTAGTGAACCGGAAGACAGATATGAAGAAATCACCCAGGATTCAGCCGAGACAGGTAAAGAGGTGAAGGAGCAGGGGGAGGTTATTCTAGACTGAGTGGTTAAAAATGACCTTTCTGAGGAGGTGATATTTGAGTTAACATCCAAATGACAAGGGGAAACATCCAGCCATGGAAAGAAATGGGAGTCAAGTGTCCTAGGCAGAAGAGCAGATGTGCAAAGAGCTTAAGGTGGGGACAAGCGTGGCAGGAGCAGGCTGGGATGTCTGAAGAGCAGAAGTAGACCACGTGGTTCCACCTTTGAGAAGCCACCATAAGCAAGAGGAGAGTGTGATCACTTGTGTGGTCAGTGAGTGGGCCTCGGGTCAGAAAGCGGTGGTCAGCCAGAAGCAGGTCCCCGCCGAGTGTAAAGAACTTCCTACCAATGGGAGCTAGTCATTCACTCGCTCACTCACTCACTCACTCACTTGTTCATTCATTCATTGATTCATTTGTTCACTCATTCACTCATTTGCTCTTTGTCCATAAGCTACTCTGTGCCAGGCACCGTGTTCAGGGCTATAGGAAATGTTGAGATGAATAAAACACAGGCATTTTGTTCTCAAGGGCCTCACAGTTGAGGGATTGAAACAGTCAGGCGAACTGTACTGCAGAAGAAGGAGGTGCGGGCTTCCCATAAACAGCAGTGGCTGTGGAGCGTCAGGGAAAGAAGCATGAAGGACACCTACGGAGACATCAGGACGATTCACGGGAGGCAACCGTGAGCTCAGTGCCTGCAGATACGGGGACATCAGGGAGGCCTTCTGCATGTGGGGGAACATGGAACCAGGGGGCCCTGTGAATTGTCTAAAACCACAGCAGGTATCCACAGGCCTCAGGCCGCAGCCTCCCTCCATAGGCCAGTGGGGGAAGCAGATGTCTGAGCGGAGAATGGCGGAGATCCCAGGCAGGGAGGCCAGCGCATCATGGGGGGAGGGGAACCCTAGGGTATCAGGAAATGAGGGCAAAAACTGGGACAGCAGTCCATGCCTTCCTCAGTCCCAGACCTTTGTGAAGACAAGCGCCCCGGGTGAGAAAATGCGCTCTGATTGGCAGGAGGTGCCAACACAGACGGGACTGTCCTTGACACCATTCATGTACCGCAAGGTCATGCAGCCCTCGGCCGGGATGCATGGAGGAGATGGGGAGGTCGAACTTGGGGACTGCTTTGTCACCACCCTTTCACTCACGCTTATCTGTAAACCAAAGCAGGGCTGACCTGACCTACTTCACAGATTAAAACGCCCGGAGAGAATAGAACCGGCGTTCTCTGCTCTGTCTCCGGTCTCCCCTGCATGGCCTTCCGCCAGCCCAGGCCAGCACCGTCTCTTACCGGGGCCCCTGGGACAGCTTCCTGGCCAGGCTGCCTGCTCCCAGGCCAGCCCCTGCCAACCCGCCCTGCACACAGCAGCCAGAATCACTAGAAAGCAGATCACGTCACTGCCTGTTTCCACTCTCCATCTCTCTCTGCCCTTAGGACAGAGCCAAGCTCCTTGGCAAGACTTCCGGGACCCTGTGACGTCTAGCCCTCCCATGGCTCCCGGCCCATCTCTTGACATTGCACTTCACACAGCAGCCACACGAAGCCTTACGCACTGGGCACCCTTGCCTTGGTCACATCAGCGGCGTTAGGTGTGAGGGGCGGAACGAGTGAGTGAGCCACTGGTGGCAGTGCGCCTGGCACCGGCGGGCGTGCTCATCGGTTCTCCCTTGGGGCCTCTCTCTGCTCGGTGTTGGAGCTTCTGTTCCACTGACTCTTCATCAGGAGCAGGTCCCGGGCCACAAACAGCTCCCCTGTTCACATGTCCTCATCTGAGCGGGCGGCCAGCTGGCCAGGTAAGCAGGTGCCTGCTCCGGCGGCCGCTGGACACTGGGCGGAGCGCTCAGGAAATGCACCGGCTCTCGGGAGCTTTCGGGACGGGACTGAGGGACCAGCACTCAGGAACTTGAGGAGGGGAGTCTGGGAGATGGGGTGGGGCCCAGGGCACCCAGGGCTCCAAGTGGGAGGACCAGCAGGGGCAAAACCTGATAAGCCAAGAGTTACAAGGACAGCAATCCTGGGCCACACCTACTGTGTGTCAGGCAATCCTGGGCCACACCTACTGTGTGTTGGCCACCGCCCTGAACCCTTGACCAGTGTCTCCACACCGAATCCTCGCAGCTCCCAATGCTGCATGTTCATCGCTGTCCCGGGGGCTGAGGGAGAAATTTCCCCCAGGTCCCACCGCCGTGAGTGGTGCCGCTGGGATTTTAATCCTGACCCGTCAGCCTCCAGGGCCCGCGGAGGAGCAGGTGAGCCGCCAGGCAGAGGAGCAACCGGCCCAGCGTAACATGATGCTGACTGAACCCAGCCTCCCTCCAACTTATGTCCTCGGGGGACAGTTCGCGCTTTTGCAGGTAGAGGGACCAAATGCAAAATTCATGATTTTTCCCCAAACAAACGCCTTCAGAATGTGGAACCGGCTCAGTGCCCCATCTGGCCACTGATTTTTCCACTTCCAAGGCTGCCTGCTTACGATGTGCAGCCTGCTGCACACAGGCTGGTGTGGGCCGCTGTTCCCATTAGAACACTCGTTATTCCCAAGAAGTCACCCCAAATGAGTCCTCGTATAATTGGCTGAGGAAACAGACCCTGGGAGAGAAAGCGACGCCACGGTAACCACCCAGCTCCGATCCGCCTGAGCAGGGACAGCTCCCAGGCCTCCCACCATGCTCTCTCACCTCACCCCACCATTCATCTAGAACCTTCTACATGCCGGAGCTGGGCAAGAAGCTGTGCTGGTGTCCTGGGCGAGGGGGTGGGGAGGGGTGGGGGGGAGGGGGAGTGTGGAGCCAGAGTCCACGCTCCTAAGCTGCTCACATTTTGTGTGCGCGCCTCCTCACTGCACTTGAAAGAAGGTTCTTATTTCTCTAATATTTCTCTTCTCCCCCGATGCCCTCTGAGCTGGTGGGGTTTCTGGCCCTTGTCAATGTCAGAACTCCCCGCCCTCGGCCCCTGGAATGGATATTCCCAAGCTCTTCTTGGCTACGTCCTCTCACGGGAGGCTCACCACCTGTGCCAGGGAAGCCTGATCCAATGGGTGTGTTTTCCAACACCACGCAATTCTCCAGTTCTCAGTGGACACTGACCCGGTGTCCCGCAGTTTAACTCAGCCCTGGCACCACCTGCCTGGAGCTAGCGCCAGCCCCAGGGGTAAGGGCTCAGGCCCAGACCGCCCCACTTTGGACACCACAAGTCCAGGTTGTCACCTTTGCTTTGAACGGACTACAAATGCGAGGTCCTAAGGCCGCCCCATGTCCGATGACATTACTGGGGCTGGGGAGCCCAGAGAATCAGCTGCTGACTTTTACTGGCTGGTTATGGAGGGGACGGAAGAGGGACGTAGGGCGAGCTCCAGAGGGTGCTGAGCACAGCAGCTCAGTCCCCGGGGAGTGCGGGGTGCACCCCTGCGAGCGCCTGGATGCACCCTGGTTTACCCACCTGGGCATTCTCCGAGCCCCATCCTTTTGGCCACTGAACTCTGGAGCTCTGGGGGGAGACCCTGGCCACCTGCCCCCACGCTTAGGTGACCTTGGGGCTTTCTGAAAATCCTCTCATTAGCATAACAAAACACACCCTCATCACTCTCAGGAAATTCCGCCAGGAACAGGGGATGACTAAGAAATAGCATTTCTAATTATAAAGCATAATATCACAGCCACTCATCCATGCATGGAATTGGAACGAGGTCTGCTAGGATGTGTGTGAAGCCACTGTGGCCGACTTCCTGCACATTTAAACCCCAGAGCTGGGCCCCTCTTTGTTTTTTGTTGCTGCTGTTGTTAATCCTCACCCGAGGATATTCTCCCATTGGTTCTTAGGGAGAGTGGAAGAGAGAGGGAAAGACAGAAAGAAACATTGATGTGCGAGAAACACACATCAATTGGTTGCCTCCTGCACGAGCCCTGACCAGGGCCTGGGCCGGAAAGGACCCTGCAACCAAGGTGCGTGCCATTGACCGGAATCGAACCCGGGACCCTTTGGTCCACAGGCCGATGCTCTATCCACTCAGCAAAACCAGTGGATAGGGCTGGGCCTCTCTTTAGACTCACAGAGCCTGGTACCAATGAACTCCCCACCCCCCACCTGCTGCCCTGGTTTCCTGGGTGGTGGGGGAACCGGAAGAGAGGCCCAGCTCTGCCCGCTCCCCCTGCCCACAGCGGCCCATCCAGGCGTCGGCCCCAGGTGAGCAGATGAAGGGCAGATCGCTGCTCTCACGTCCTGGCGGGGCACGGCCATGAGATGGTAAATGCTAGGGACTGACTCTCAGAAAGAACAAACCAAACCAAAACAAAAAAAAAACCCAACTTGATTTATAGTGTTTGCCAATTCCTATGGTGTAAGTACTCCCACTGTGGCTGATTTCAAGACACCAATGGGAGGTCGCTGAGGAGCTGGTAAGAGATGCTGACCATGAGCTCTTGGGAGCCAGAGGAGCCGGCTCTAGCACACCACTGTTTGGGGAGAGCATGCGCATGAGAGAATGAATGAATGAGTGATACCAATTTTGCACAGTGGTAGGAGAGAACTGGACTGAGCAGAACGTTCTATAGCTGCAACAGATAAGACTTGACAAATGAAACAAGCTGGGATCAGTGCACAAAGCCTTTTAAGCAGCTTCTCCAAATTACTTTCAAAGACTCACGCCTGCCTTTTCGTAAAGAGCCATGATGACAAAGCTCACCAGCTTCACACCTCATCCCCCCTGTCGCCTTGGACACACGTTACCTGTCTTGCTCTCTCTCAGTTTCCCCATCTGTGAAAAGAAGGAGATAATCCCCCCTTAAGTGACTGGGGAAAGGAAGGTCACGCCCAGAGAGGCCCCGCAAAGGGCAGAGCGGGCATTTGAACCAATTATGGAGACTCCGGAGGAGAGCGCCTTGAAGATGACCATGTCCCCGTACCACCACGTCCCCAGAGCCTCGCACACTTTCTGGAGTGTGGCGGGTATGCAATGGTCAGTCTTGAACTAGATTTGGGTTACGGGGGTCGTGTGGGTCTGCGTGGGAGTGTGTGGAAAACATTTACTCTAAAGCAGAAGGGCCTGTGCTCAGTTTCCACCAGCTCCCCAATCATGGGATATGGAAAATGTAGATAAAGATAAAAAGCACCCCCACCCCCAATGCCCTAATCTGTGTTTCAATTTCAAGATTCCTTGGGGCCATTTTCACTTCCCCTGCTCGTAGCGTCCTGGCCTAACGGATGGGTTCGTTCATGAGTCCAGGCCCCTCGGCACCTCATTACGCTGGGGCTCCCAGAGTATTGATCCTGTTTCGAAATAGGCAACCAATTGTCCACAGATGCCACGTCCAAACCCACGGGCTGCCAGGGCAGAGAGTGCAGCGCGCGGGGCTCTGTCGCGGCAGCGTCGCCCTTAACGTCACTTCTCAGGCCTGTGAATGTCTGAGTCAGCAATAGGCTTTAAAAGTGGTGGTTCCCTCGGGGTCTAACCCCGCCTCGGAGAATCCCTCTCCGAGAAGCAGCCCTCTGCGCAGGCAGACATTCTCCTTCAGGGATAAGCATCCCCTGGTCTATCACAGCAGGAAAGGGAGGCGCGCAGACGCTCCGTCACAGGGGCCATGACGCTTCGTGCTAGAAAGTTCCGGAAAGAGAACTTGATGGAAACGACGCTGGGTGGGGGAAAGGCCACCAGAGGAGACCCAATAAGATGGCTCTGAATGCCTAGGGAAGTCTGCGCATGTGAACAAAAAGGATGTGGGCCACGAGAGCAACAGCTGCTGGTGTAGGGCAGTGGTCGGCAAACTGCGGCTCGCGAGCCACATGCGGCTCTTTGGCCCATTGAGTGTGGCTCTTCCACAAAATACCGACTTCTGTGCATGGGCCACGAAGTTTCAATCGCACTGTACGTGCGTGCCCACACGTGGTATTTTGTGGAAGAGCCACACTCAAGGGGCCAAAGAGCCGCAGTTTGCCGACCACTGGCGTAGGGGTTTGGGATGTTTTCTGGTCCGCAGCTCTCCTCTGTTTTCTGTCTCCCTGTCGGAGCACACACCCTTGAAGGCACTGTCGTCACGTGAACGGCCCAGCAGACAGACAGGCACAGAGCCAGGGCTCCGAGTGAAGGCGCGTGTGCAACACGCCCCTCATTTTCCCGTTAGAAACACTCGCTGTCCTCGCCTACATCACTCCGGTAACGTGTGCTCGCTCCCCCTGGCCTGTGACCCTGAGCCTGTTTTCCGTGGCCGCGTCAGGAACTCGCCGTGGCCTGGGATTCGCTCCCCCACATGGAAACGCAGGGAGAGCCCTGTGTCAAGTCAGCCCTCGATGTGGGTGCCGCACCACAGCCCGCGGCCCGAGGACCTGTCTCCGGCCTTGCCCGGGAGTTCAGTTCAGTCTCATTTTCCTGCCCAGCCCCTGCGTGATCCGCTGCGCAGCTCACAAGGCGCTGCTGTAAATTCCCCGCCTGCAAACTCTACCTTCAGTTCACAGCTGGGCGCGGCCCATGCCCCCCACGGGCTCCCAGTCCAACCCGCCAAGCCTCCCTCCAGGCAATGGCCAGAGCCGTCTTTCTCGAATGTGAATCCGGTCCTGACAGCCTCCACGTGGCTTCAGCACCCAGTGGCTCTCACCCCATGCCAGGTCCGCACTGACACCTGTCAACATCGTTTTGTCCTCCCTGCCCGTCCACGCCAAGGCCCCCTCATATCCGGTCCCTACCGTCCCCACACCCAGCCGCTCTCTGACCACCGGGGTGCTGTGGTTCCCAGGGGAAGACCTGCTGCTGGCCAGTCCACAGCTATTCCCAACCACCTCTCCTCTGTCACCTCCCGGCCAAGAGGTGGGAAAATGGAAATTGAGTCTCAGGCAGCAGTGGCCATGGATTCGCTTCTGGGCAGAAATACAAGGCAGGTCTGCTGGGAGCACCTGGGAGAGGCCTGCCTTCCCCTTCCCGCTGGGGACGCGGGTGTGGAACCGCAGCGGCCGCAGCCCTCGGTGGCCACGAGGCAAGAAGCACCAGGAAGAAAGGCTGACAAGCTGAGGACAGTGGGCCCGAGGTGCGGCAGGGAGCCGAGCGGCTGGTGGCATCACTGAGAGGCCCGGGCAGCCCCATCTGGGTCCCCCGGTTGTGTGTGTATCTTTGCACCCAGTTTGACGGCCTGTGACAAACCACCTGGAAGCGGCTTCGGCAAAAATGGGACGTAATGGCCAACCTTCCTCAGACCCCGGGACGGTGAGCAGTCCCTCAGGGCTACAGCTGTGAGTGGGGCGCGGAGCCAGGAAGCCCTCGGCAGGCACCTCTGTCTCTCCCGCGGCTCAGCCCGGTGACAGGGGCACACGCACCACCAGCTCCTGAAGTTACGGGGGAGGCGGGGGGGGGGGGAATGGGGGGGAGGTACTGCTCAGACAGCCTGCGGTGGCAAAAGGCAGACATCCCGGACATTTACCCAAAATGAAACAAAACAAAACTGTGGAACAGAATAACCGCAAGCATCAGTGGGCAGCCACCGCCTGGGGCCAGGCCCACAGGGACATGCGACGGCTCCAGTCCCCGTTCCTCCCGAAGCCGTGGGAGCTCCCCGAGTGCGAGGCCCACGTCCGGCCTCAGGGTGGCTCCCCCGCCTGTCACGCCCGGTGTCGGTCAGCACAAGGCCATGCAGAGGCACCGCCTCCGGCCTCGCACATCCCCGCGGGCCAGCCCAGGCCCAGGGCGGGCGGCACGGTCAGCTCCGCGTGCAGCGAGACGCGGCCGGCATTTTGATGGACAGATGGATGGACGCACACGAGTGGACGGCGGGGAGGGGCCCAGGGAGTTCGCGGCGTCCACACTCCAGGCCACACCTGCCCGCGGCCGCTCACTCCATCTCCACAAGACGCTCTGAGGCAGGAGGCGAGGGCTCAGCGCACCCGGCGCTCCCTCCCGACGGCGCTAAATTTTAATTAGTCATCATCGTTATGAACATGTTTACGGCCCCTCAGCACCGACAAACCACTTTCCGCATGTTATCTCCCTGGGATCTCACGCAACTCAGTGAGGATGGGACCATCAACCTGCCCGAGGGTTTTCGGGGTTCCCTGCTCCAGGGGAGGAGGGAGCGGGCGTGTCCGTGAGCCCCCGCGTCTTACACGTGCTGCCACTGGGTCATACGGTTACTGGTACATGTGCCACTGAACGATCTCACCGACAGTGCCAGGGTATCGTCATCATCCCCGCTCCACGGACGAGAAACTGGTACCCAGGGAAGGCAGGCATCTTGCCCGAGGACACGCAGCTAGTGAGCCGGGAGCTGGAGCCCGAGCCCCGTTCTGTCTGACTCCCAGTCCAAGACCATAACAACAAAGAGGTCGATGACAACGATGGTGGCGCGTACTGACTGCTAACTCTAGGCCAAGCCTGTGCCCAGCACTTGACGCACTCCATTCATTTCATCCTCCTTCATGTTTCATTTCATACTCATTTAGAAATGAGAATATTAACTGGGTGCTCTCCTAACACATCTTTACTTCTGGCCGTCCCTAGGAGCGACTGTCTTTATTTTATGTGTTTATTTATTTTGTTAATCCTCACCGAGGGTATTTTTTTCCATTGATTTTAGAGAGAGTGGAAGGGAGGGGGAGAGACAGAGAGAAACATCGATGTGAGAGAGACACAGCGATTGGTTGTCTCCCGCACACACCCTGACAGGGGCTGGGGATCAAGCCTGCAACTGAGGCAGGTGCCCCATCCGGGATCTGAAGCAGAGGTGTGTGTGCAGGACTGGGAAGGAGGCGATGAGGGAGCAGAGGGCTGAGTGGAGCCAGACGCCAGGCCGGGGAGGAAACCGGGGGGAGCGCTGGAGGAGGAGGAGAGGTGGAGAAGAGGCTCGGGAACTCACAGGCAGGCAGGGAGGGGGACCGTTCCTGCTGTGGCCTGAGGCCCACCATATGAACTTGACGCCAGGCCACAGGGCCAGGTGGGCCAATGTCCACCCCATGGCAGGGGGCGGCCTCAGTGGGTTCTGGCAGAGACTATCCCCCCGGAGACCAGCTGTCCCTGGAAATGTGGAGAGAAGGGTGGCTGCACTGAACAGACGGTCCCTGTCCCAGGCATCCAAAAACTGGGTTTCTATGGCAACCTGCCTGCAACCTGCATAGCCCACAAGGGCTCAGTTTTTACAAAGCACTTTCTGGACATGAGGGCCTGACACTGCAGAGACACGGGGTGTGGCCCCGGGAGCCTGCAGTCCTGTGGGGGAGACCCCAGTAGGACAGGCACACCCCAGAGGGAGAGGCACAGCCCAGTGGGACAGACACACCCCAGTGGGACAGGCACAGCCCAGTGGAACAGACACGCCAGGGTGGGGGTGAGAACAGGATGGGGCAGCCGAGGCCAGCACTCTTCCTGGGAGTCAGGGTGGCACAGGGCAGCTGGAGCAGGGGAGCTGGAGTCAGCGGGTGAGGGCGGCTGGGGAGGAAGGACTGGGAGGAGCTTCAGCCTCAGGGGAAGGCCTAGGCCTCAGAGAGAAAGCCAGGAAGAGCCGACAGTGAGGGTCCTGGAGGGCCACGTGGTTGATGGCGATGGTGACTGGGGAGGGGCCTCAGGGACACCCCCTCACTGCTATGGGCCTTGCTGTGAGGCTTACAGTTGGAAAATGAGCACACATTAGCTTGGTAACTTGACTGTCCATCACAGCCAGGAAATGGAAACAACCCGAAGGTCCGTGGAGAGACGAGGGGCAAGTAAAACGTGGCCAATCCGCACAACGGGTTATCCCTGAGCCGTAGCAAGAGAGCCAGCGCCGCAGACGCTGCCACGTGGAGGGCCTGCGCCTCGCGCTCGGTGGGAGGTCAGACACAGGCCGGGCGCCGTCTGACTCCTTTGCAGCAAATGTGCAGCCCGGCAGGTCCGCGGGGACGGCCAGCAGGCGGGAGAGGGGGTTCCAGGAGGGGGCGGGGACTGGGGACCAGCTGCTTCAGGGGAACGGAGCTTCTTTCTAGGATGAACATGCTCTGAAATGAGATGTGGTGATGGCTGCACAGCACTGCAGATTAAACGCCACTGAGCTGCACATTTAAAACGTTGGAAATGCTGCACTTTATGTCGTGAACATTGTACCTAAGCTCTTTTTTAATGGACGGCCCAGCAGAGCACCTGTGCCCTCTGATCTCATTCAGAGCCCACATTTCCGAGCCAGAGGCGGAGCTAGACGAGCTGCTGGGAGGCGACCAGTCTATCAGGAGAACCTGCCCCACGATCATCGTTCCTCCAGCTGCTGGAGCCTGCCCTCTGGCCTTGGGGGGAACCGGGGTCTCCATGGCCCCCGCATTCATCCACTCACGTACCGCCCGTTCAGTGCATGCTTCTGGGCGCTTTCCGGGTGCCAGCGTCTCTGGTGAAAGGCTCGGGGGTCCTGCTCGGACCTCCGCGTTGGAGGGGAGGCAGAGGAGGGCAGAGGCCCATCTGCCTGGCGTCCATGCGCGCTATGAACACCAAGCAGGTAGGACAGGTAGAGAGCGGTTAGCTGGGCAGGGCCCCTGCAGCCACTGTGCCTGGGCCCAAGGATGGGCCGTCTGGAGACACGCAATCGTTAGGGCTTGTGGCAAAGACCTGGTGGTTGCGTGTGTCTATGAGGACCCACCACGGGGACCCTCAGCTGAAGGGCAGGCGTCCCCCAGACCCTGCTGCCTGCTGCAGCCCGTCCCTGACCGCTGACCATGCCCCCTCCAGCACTCGCAGCCCTTCCTGTCTTTCTAGCCACTGGCCCTGGGGTAGTTCTTCCTTCGGCCCAGGACCTTCTCAGTCTCTACCCCCGCCCTTGGTGTGATCGAGCCCGACCCCCAGTCTACACAGTTCCGTTGAGACATGGACCCTCCAGGAAACGGACCTCAGTTACCCTGCCGATCCTGCCCCCCCGCACCTCCCCTCGGGCCAGGGGCCCCGGCTCTCAGCACTCATCACGCACGTCACTGTTGTCTGATTTCAACCCCGCGTCCCTGAGTGGACCCCAAGCTCCCCCAGGACAAGAGGCCTCCTGAGTCGTCTGCGTCCCCATGACAGCTGTCGAAGGGGCTGCACCCTGGATCTGGAATGAACATGTGGGACTTGCAATATTAGGGACATAAAGTTTATGGTCTCCGATAAACACCACATGTTCATGGTGCACTGGATACCTCAACTGGGGCAGTGCTCATTAAGTCGGAATAGAAATGAAAACCTCACACAACATTTCCTCGAGCGATGTGTCCTCATTCGTTTCACATCCCGTGAGTGCCTACCCTACGCAGGGCCTGGAATACAAACGGCACCGTGCTCGTCTCACAAGCTCAAAGGCGGGGCCAGGAAACAAAGCTCTTGGGTGGATCTCTCTCATACACACACACACACACACACCTGCACACGTACAAGCACACACACATGCACATGGGCACACACACGTGCACACACAGGCATACACGTGCAAACATACAGACACATGCACATCTCCCCCAGACGGCAGCAGCCGAGCGCCCAGCCCCCAGGGCGTGTGGGAGCAGATGACCAATTATCTTTGTCCTAAGGAGCCCGGTGGGGGCGCCCGCTGTGGGGCCAGAGCTGGGGGACAGGAACGGAGAGGCCAGTCCTCCTGGAGCCTTTTGGGGAGGAGGGTGAGCACAGCGTAGCTGGGACATAAATGCCCTGCACAGGCCCAGGGACAAGCCATCTCCCCGGCCTCGGAGAGGAGGGCACCCTCCTACACACAGACAATTCCAGGCCTGGCACCTCCACGTTCCTGGGGCACCGGGTGTGGGAAGCCTCGTCTCCCCAACATAGGAGGAAATGCTAGCCCGTGGAGTCTCATGCACCCCTTAACAACACGGGGGGGTGGGGGGAGTTTATACGATAAAAAAACAAGTCAGCTTCCCAGAAAACACGTGTGTGTGTATGTTTTCAACTGAGATCACACCATTTCCTGGGCGTGGGGGCTGCCTTAGCTTTGTAAGATTCCCTCAGAGCACCGCGTTCCCGCAGCCTCGTGCACAGCGGCAGAGCCACCGTCGCATCATGCCTACCCCCCTCCCGGGCACACAGGACGCACTCAGTAAATGTGTGTTGCCTGGAAGTTAAATGGCCGTTAGTGCCTTGAGGGGCTGTATCGTCGACTTCACGGTTTCCTGCAGGAAGAGGTGTAGGTTGTTCCCAATAACTCGCTGTTACAAATCACACTGTGATCAACGGTGCAATTATCTCTGTGTCTCACTGATCAGCCGGGTGGAGAATTGCCCAGAGGGCTGAGGGCCCGCCGAAGGGTGTGGGCGCTCTTCAGGCTGCCGGCTCATCCTGCAGCAGGCACTTCTCTCCAGCCACTATCCGCCTCATTCGAAAGGGGGGGAGTTATGCAAACAGTCCTTTATCGCAAACCCAGCAGCCACGGGGCTGGAATTTACACTTCGCTCTGCGAACGTGAGCACATTCTCCTTACGGAGTAACCTCACGTCTTCTTGGCCCAACATGTTCGTGCCCAACATGGACTGCGTGCTCTGGAGAAGCCCGGGGCGGACACTTAAGTGAACTGTATTCCAGTAAGTGACTTGTGCTGGCGGCAAAGGGACGGGAGGGACGGGGAGCGGAAATGTACAACCGACGCTTATAAACAGGGAAGTAACTGGGAGAAACGCAGGGACATGGGGCTTCCGCACACAGAGCCCATCCCGGGAATGTCACAGCCAGCTCTCAGCCCCAGAGCTCCCCCGCCAGTCCCAGCCCCGGGCAGCCCGCTCTTTTGTCGGCATACCCCACCCTGTAGGCGGCAGAGTTAAAGGTTCCAGTGCTCATCCAACTACCTGATCCTGATCTCATAGGGTAAGTAAGTGCGGAGGCCCAGGTCCTCCAGGGCTGTGGTGACAATAGCAGCTTCCACTGTGGCCTCCCCCACAGGCGGTCCTGGTCCCAGCAGAGGAGTGGCCTTCAGGCTTTTCCAAGACGGGTTTACGGCCTCAGGAATGTTTACAGGCTCCAGTTGACACCTTCCAGTGGGACCCCTGTGGAAATCGTGGGGTCCCGGCAGAGGCTGCCCCATGTGGTGAGGGTGAGGGCTGGACTCAGGGAGCCGGGCTCCGTCCTGTCACAGCTGCGCTGCAGACATGCTGCCAGACCTCCCCGCCCTTGAGCCCGAGACCCACACTCCCTAAGGGACATCAGGTCGGATGGCCTGTGCACCTTCCTGGTCTTTGGAAAATAGCCACCAGCAACAAGAGCCGACGTCACAGGGGGGGTGTGCTGAGCCAGGAGCTCTAGCAAAGCTCCGGGGACAACGGGGGGACACCCTGGGCCTGGCCAGGGCTTTTCCTGCGACTCTGGCTTCAAGTGCTGGCTCGGCACCATCACACGTTCCCGTCGGCCACCTCCGAGGTTGCCAGGGGAGTCAACATGGAGAGGCTTTGTGAGCCTTGAAATACTAGACGGTTTCACAACGTAACCCGCCTGCGCCTGAGCAGCCCGCCCGTGCCACATGCTGGGGACGGGCGCAGCAGCCTTGTATTGGGTTCTCAAGCAAGAGGCCCCCAACCCACCACACCTGGGGAGGTCTGACTGCTCCCCCAGGACCTGGGGCACCCCTCCCCGGTTGTGGGTCGGTCTCCCCTGGGAGCACCGAGCCCCCCCCCCAACCAGGGCAGGGACCCCATGTGGATCCCGCTCTGGCAGGAGGCCTGAGCCGGGCCCGGTCGGTGCTCCAAACCTGGCGAGAGGCATCAGTACCATGAGAGGCGGCGGGGACAAAGGGAGGAAGGAGGCAGGGCCGTGCGGGATGAAGCAATGCCTTGTGCATGAGCGAGCGAGCAAGCCAGGCCGGGCCAGCGCACGCTCCAGGGCCTGGACGCATCCCAGGAGGCTGGAAGGAACGCGCCGCCCCACACACCGCCTGTCACCGCGTCCATCTCCGTCAGGCCAGCGGAAAGGACACGCCCAGGGCCAGCGGCTGAGCTGCCAGTCCCGGGAAGGAGCCCCCGGGGCCTCGCCCGCCAGGCTGCCCGCTGGTGCGTTCCCATGACCTCTGCCAAGGGAGGGAACAGGCGGGCTCTGCGCTCCCAGGGGGTCTCTATTGGGTCTGAGCGGCCGGGAGGGGCGGGGCGGGGTTTCCTGCGTGGAGGCACGTCTCGCATGGGCCAGCACTTGCCACTCTCGTCTCCCGTGGGGAAGCGGCAGGGACGTATCATTGTTCTCACTACACAGAAGGGAAAGGCTTAGCAACAAAGCACCATTTCCCATGAGGCGGTGCAGCTCTTAAGGCCCACGCAGACCTGACAGCCTCCCCTTTGGCTCTGAGTCCTCGCCTTTCCACCCGAAACCCCATGCTCTGGCTGTATCCGATCCTCTCCATCCTCTCATACGCCGCCGCCCGGATGGCCCCGCTGCGCTCTCCGCCTCCTCCAGGAAGTCTTCTTGGATGACTCATGCCTGCTCCCTCCATCCGCCCATCATCCCCTGGCGGGATCCTGCGGGCTCTAGCACAGAATCCACCACCCTGTGCGGTCCCTGTGTCCGTAGTGCCCTTTCCTCCCTCCTTCACTTATGCACTAAAGCAGTGGTTCTCAACCTGGGGGTCGCGGCCCCTTTGGGGGTTGAACGACCCTTCCACAGGGGTCGCCTGAGACCATCGGAAAACACATATATAATTACATATTGTTTTTGTGATTCATCACTGTGCTTTCATGATGTTCAATTTGTAACAATGAAATTGGGGGTCACCACAGCATGAGGAGCTGTATTAAAGGGTCGCGGCGTTAGGGAGTTTGAGAACCGCTGCGCTAAAGTTTACAGAGCACCTCGCGAAGGGGAGACTGAGGCTGGGCGGGAGTCAGACTGTGCCACGCGATGATCCGGCCACTCGGGGACCATCCAGACAGAGCCGCCACATGGCCCCGAGGCTAAGCTCCTCCCGACACCTGCCCCCTCACAGGCTCATTTCGCTCATTTCCGCCCAAGCCTCGGACGCCGGCCCCTCCCCCCGGGGCAGGACGGCAGGTGGAGCGCAGTCCCCGCCAGGTGTCAGCCCGCGGCCACCTGCCACCCCAGGCGGAGGCACCTGCTCACAGTCCTTGGCCGAGAGCCCCGGAGAGCAGACGAGGATCGTTTCCACGCCAGCACCTTCCTCCTGCCCGCTGTGCACAGAGCCCCTGTGAGCTGCTAGGCCGGGCTCCTTCGAGGCCCCACCCATCACAGGGCAGAGGGGTGGGGGACGGGGGGGGGGGGGTGGGGGGGGGGGGGGGTGGGGGGGGGAGGGCCTGGTGCTGTCCGAGGCCCCGCCCCTGTGCCCGGTTGGTCATCCTGGCCTGGAGAAGGCAGGCAGGGACCAGCCTGGGAGGGAGGGCCCAGCGGCTGAGGACAGAGAGAGCAGGATTTGACCCCGATCTGCCGCCCGATGGGAAGCAGCGGGGCTCTCTGGGGCCTCAGTTTCCTGCGCTGCAAGATGAGAAGGTTACGAGGTCAGAGAGCGTTCTAGGTGGGCATTCGTGACCCGCGTGCAGCTCCTGGCGCTCAGCAGGCTCGCGACAGACGGCAGAATTAGCCTTATCATCGCCGTTAACTGTGACCCCGTCCATCCCTGCTTATAAGTTTCCCCGCCCTGGCCGGTGCGACTCAGTGGGAGGGCATCAGCCCGGGCACCAAAGGGTCGAGAGTTGGAAGCCCAGTCAAGGGCATACACCTGGGTTGCAGGTTCCTTCTCGGCCCCGTTGGGGCTTACGTGGGAGGCAACTGATTGATGTGTCTCTCTCACATCAATGTTTCTCTCCCTCCCTCCTTCCCTTCCACTTTCTCTAAAAATCAATGGGAAAAATACCTGTGAGTGAGGACTAACAAACAAATAAAGATATAACAAAATAAGTCCGTGTCTCCTTAGTTATCAATAAGCCAGGAGCCCCAGGAGTCAGGTGCTGGGGCAAGTCCTTTAACCCTCGGCTGCTCAGGCTCAGGCTCTGCCCTGTAAGCTGGGACTGTCGCACCTGCCCTCCTGGCTCCCTGCGGCAGGGGGCAGGGGGCAGGGGGCAGAGGAGGAGCAGAGGCAGGAGGCACATGCCCGCGCCCTTTGCAGAGGGAGCTTCACAGCACACAAATAGATGCTGTCGGTGCCCTGCTGGAAAACGCCCAGATCCCGACGATTCTGGGAGATGTGCCAACTCTCCCTCCCAGAACTCTGTGGCTGGGCTTCCCCTGCCTGTCACCCTTCCCCCTCCCCTCCCCCCTCCTTCCTCCCCCCCCCCCCCGCCCCCATACCCTCCATCTGCCGAGAGCGCTGCCCTGACCCCTACTCCCCGACAGGCACCCGTCCCATCAGGCCGCACTCCAATTACTCACTCATGGGACACAGTCCCTGAGGGCTGGCGCTGTCTCGCATCTGTGCCCCCATCACCAGCCAGGCCAGCCCCAACTCGCTCAGTGCCGGGTGTGGGAATGAGCTGCAGGCGGGGCTGTCTCAGGCAGGAGCTGTTTCCTCCCATCAGTGGCTCCTCCCCGCAGGGCTCAGGTGCGCCTGGGAAACGCTGAGAAGCAGGGATGCCTTTCTGCCCCTGACCCACACCAAGGAACCCTCCCAGGAGGCCTGGGATTGAGCCAGGGTGGTGGTCAAAGCCCCTTCAGGCCAGAAAAAATGCCAAGCGTGGGGATGCTGGGGAGAAGCCTGCAGGGAGGAGGGGTGGGAACTGGAGGTCAGGGGAGGAGCGGGGAGGGGAGAGGGGGTGCAGAGGAGGGATGAAGGGGGCTGCCTCCCCCCTTTCCCTCTAAAACTGGAGAGACAACGGGGAGTAGGGCTAAGAGTGGACTCCAGGACCAGCCCCCTCTCCCCTGGGCCCCTGGATGATCTACTGAGCCTCTCTGTGCCTCAGTTTCCCCGTCTGTAAGGAGAGATATGGAGGCGGACTGCCTCGCTGGGCAGCTGTGAAGGTGAAAGGACCTCAGGGAGTGAGCGCCTGGACGCGGCCGGGCCTGGTCAGCGCCAGGATGTGTCTGCCGCTGTGTTCAAAGTTCATGAACCTCAGACCGATCGATCCTTCCCGTGTCAGCATTGTCTCTGTTATCCTTCTGCCCAGACACCATCAGTATGAATGTCTCAAGTAGGAGAAATGAAAAGTAAATATGTCTTAAAGCAGAACTCTAGAATCCCAAAGACAAAGAGAGATCCTAAAAGCAATGAGAGGGGGCAGGGGAGAGAGAGAGACAGAGAGAGAGAGATAAGGGGGGAGATTACCTAAAATATGTGGCAATTACAGCAATAGCAGGAGTCTTGATAGAAGCCAGAAGACAATGGAATAACATGTCACATTACCAAGAAGAAACAGCTGAGAATCCAGAATTCTATATCCAGCTAATGATCACTCAATAATGAAAACAAAATAAAGACATTTTCAGGGAAAGACTAGGAAGGTTTACTTCTAAAATGCCTTGCTGATAAAATACTAGCAAAATAAATAAAATAATAGCCAAAAAAAGTGCTCCAGAGAGAACTAAATTAAACCCAAAAGGGGGGAAAAAAAAATACAAGAAGAAACAGTAAGCAAAGAAATTGGTCATCTAAACAAGCATTGACTATATAAAATAATAATGACCTTCTAGAATCCTGTGTACAGGAGGAAGGTAGAAATATTAAGCCAGGAATGCACCTTGAAACTTTAAAGACTAGTTGTGTTCCCTGGCCAGGGTTGCTCAGTGGGTTGAGCAGATCCCATGCACCTAAAGGTTACCAGTTTCAGTTCTGATTGGGGCCTGGGTTGTGGGCTCAATCCCCAGTAGGGGTCGTGCAGGAGGCAGCCCATCTATGTTTCTCACATTGATGTCTTTCTCTCCACCTCTCCTTTCCTCTCTCTCTAAAATCGATAAAAGCATATTTTTTAAAAAAGAGCAGTTGCTATGAGAATAGAAATATAATATATAGCCCTGACCGGTTTGGCTCAGTGGATAGAGTGTCAGCCTGCGGACTGAAGGTTTGATTCTGGTCAAGGGCATGTACCTTGCTTGCGGGCACATCCCCAGTGCGGGTGTACAGTGCGGGCAGCTGACCGATGTTTCTCTCTCATCGATGTTTCTAACTCTCTATCCCTCTCTGTAAAAAATCAATAAAATATATTTTTTTAAAAAGAAATATAATATATACCTGGAGTGAAAGGTAGAATAAAGAAAACCAGTTTAACAGAAAGCAAGAGAAAAACAAGGGGCATGGCAAAGACAGGGTAAATAATAGACACAAAATAAGATGATGGGAATAATTATATCAGCTATTACAATAGTTATAAATGGACTAAGCTCTCTATTAAAAAGACAGGGATCATCCTATTGGATTTCTAAAATACATGCCGCTACCAGAGACATTCCCAAAATATAACGACAGAGAAAGGTTTGAGGGGAAACTTGTACAAAGCAAATACTAACCAAAATCAATTCCCTGTAGTTATTTAACATTAAAGAAAACGGACTGGAAAACATAAACCATGATTAAGAATACAGAGGGTCACTACCTAATGTAAACAAAGATTGATAGTCTGATAGAAAAATACTAGCCTGGTATGCACTGAAAACTACAGCCTAAAAATACACAAAGTACAGTTAAGAAAATTAGAGAAATTGCTAGATCTACCACAATAGTTGGATGTTTAAACACATCTTCCTCAAACTCGACAGACCACATACAAGAAGACAAATAGAGACAAATTTGAAGAACACATTTAACAAGTTCGGTATAATCATATCTATCTCGCCAATACTAACTAAGTACATATTATTCTTAAAATACATGGAGCATTTGCAAGCAGTGACCATATTGTTGGAAACAGAGCAAGTCCTCACAAGTGGAAACGATTCTGAGGGGAGCAGTGTCCTCAGGTCACTGGGTCCCTTGAAGAAGCCACTTCTCTCCCTGGGCCTCAGCTTCCTCAAGTGAGTTAATTCATCCCCAAGTCTCAGAGAACTGCTGTTAAAAAAAATAAATAAAATAAAAGAGGAGGACTTAATTTAGGTCCATCCCTGCTTCAATTCTGCTTATTACCGCCCGGATCAGGACACATTTCCTCTCTCATTGTACAAACCTGCCAAACCCGCACACAGTGTGATGTCAGTTTTCTTTTCCTTTTTATCGGTTAAGACAAATGATGCCTCTTTCCGCCCCGGCTTCCCCCTAATCGTCCCAAGTTTGCTGGGAGACAAATGGCCCTCTCACCCAGCAGCCGCCTTCCTCCCTCTGCGCGCGTTTGTCTGCGCCCTTGATTTATGACAGAAATGGGGGGCATCCATCACCATGTGGCCCCTCGGTCACCGTCCGCCACCAGCCAGCGACCTCCCACACAACCCGTCTCTGCCGCCTCCCGCCCTTCCCAGCCTTTCTCCACACCAGGCCCGCACGGCCCTGCTGAACACGGAGCCACTCCCCTGGTGGAAGCTGCCCCACGGCTGGAGGGGGGCTGGAGGGGCCGGGAGCTCACATCCCTGCAGGGGCAGGTGAGGTCCAGGTGCCCCCTGGGCCCGCCCTCTCCCCGGCAGAGCTTGGACCCTGGTCTTTGCTTCTCAGCATCCAGGCCACAGGGGCTCTGCTCTGCGGTCAAAGGCTTTTTTATCGGTTTCTCTGTTTCCCACGCTGCACAGCTGGAGCATCTGGCAATTGTCTGGGGTGGGGGAGGCGGAGGGGGGACCACCAGATGTTTGAAACTCCTCCCACCGCTCCCCTGTACCTGCCTCTTACTTTGTCTCTTTGGCCCAATGAGAGGGCATCCTTGTCTGAAGCAGCAGCACGGACTGGCCTAAGAGATGAAGGGATTTGTCCAAGGCCACGCAGCCAGAGCAGGGACTGGAACCCTGGGTGCTGGCCCCTTGGCTACTGTTCACAGCACTTCACACTCCCCCCCTCCCCCCCGTAGCTTCCCTCTGGGACCCGCAGAGACGGGTGGGGGGAGGAACGCACATGTATCTGTTGAGTATTCATTTACGCAGCAACATCTCCCACACGGCCGTGTGCCCAGTGCCGTTCTAGAACAGGACGCCCGGTTCAGCACAGCAGACACAGCTCCGCTCCACGGGGTAAACCTTACCCAGCACACACAACTACTCCAAGCCCCTTCCCCCTTGAGGCCTCACTGCAGCCTTGGGGGGGCAGCCGCTCCCCTCTCCCCATCTTAGATGAGGTGGAGGGATAAATAAGGACTCGCCCAAAGTCCGTCAGGGTGGGACCCAGGTTGGCCCGACCCAGACCCGGGCTCTCCGCAGCTCACGGGGCTCTCCCAGCCTCAGCCACGGGGTGTGTGTGTGTGTGTGTGTGTGTGTGTGTGTGTGGCCCAAGCCTTCTCCAGACGTCCTTGTCCTTCCTGTGTCCTGGTCTCAGTCCCCAGAACGTCCCCAGAAAATGGACACGCCGCCCCAAGAAGCAACAGCCATCAGTGCCGGACAAACCGCTAGCAGCATCCACGGTGCCGATCTGCTTGCTCAGAGCTCAGATCAGAACAGGGCGGCCTGAGGACAGGCTAGGGGTTGGGGGTCCGACTGGAGTCTTGCCTTCGTCAATCACTGTATGACATAGCAGGTGACACATCTGGCTGCTCCAAGCCTCAGCTTCAATACCAACTTCTTGGCATCATTATATTAAACGTGGCAACATGTGTAAAGGCCTTTGAGAATTTCCAGCTTAAATAAATTCACCCCAAATATTAATAACTAGAGGCCTGGTGCACAAAATACGTGAGCAGGTAGGGTCCCTAGGCCTGGCCAGTGATGTGGGGCGACTAGCAAGGGTGGGAGGGGGGGGTCGGGGGGGGGGGCCCACTGGCACCGGCCTTGGCCGGCCTGGGGCCTGTGGACTGGGAGCAGCTCCTGCATTGAGCATCTGCCCCCTGGTGGTCAGTGTGCATCATAGCGACCAGTTGTTCTGCCATTTGTTCAATTTGCATATTAGGCTTTTATTAAATAGGATACTGCCACATATTTGGTGAGAACTTGTTATACACCAGAGCCTGTTCTAAGTTACATATTTAGTTCATGGATGAGCGAATAGGATGGTGCTGACATCATCTCCATCTTATTTGAGCAAATGGTGGGCTTTGAGGCCCAGAGGGATCCACTGGCCTAGCCTGCAGCTGGTGAGAGGCCCGAGGGACCGCTCTGGACTCCATGACCTACCCCACGCTCTCCTGCCCCCAAAGGTGTGACAAGGCACTGCGGACGGTCCCTTCACTGTCACTGAACACACATGACCTCAGCTGGGAAAGGTCTGGCTGCAGGGGATACGGTCACAGCGTCGGGAACGAACACGTCTTCATTGTGAGATTCCACTGCTTTTGTTCACTTTTTGCATTTCCCCAGTGTACTTGGATAGGCATGCATTAATATTCAGAAGCAGGAAATGGTTGTGGGAAGTGCCCCTTAGCGCCTGCGGTGCCGCTGTGGTTCGCACGGGGCGCATCGTAAAGGCCATTACATTATTCCAGGTCTCCAGGCGCCTGGCACAGCTACCCCACCGATGCCCCGCCGCGTCCTCACGGTGAGAGCGGTGCGCGCAGCGGGCTGCCTAAGGCGGCCACCTCTTCTCTGAGACTTCCAGCCCGACAGGGCCAGGCGGTATCTGCATGGCCTTGTTTCTGTTCATTTACTCTCCATAAGCCACCGAGTTTCCCGGGCTCCCATTTTAGATCCTCACACCTAACATTGGGGTTTTGCTGGGGCTGCACGTTGGTGTTGATACCCCAGCAGCCATAGGTATAGTCTGGGGCTGTGTGGTGTCTTTTCCAGACAATTCCATGGAGTGTTGGAGGGGGGAAGTCATAGTAAAGCCCTTCACCCCAGCTGTGCCATCTTGCTCCATTGACTTCATGGGGCCACTGTGACCCCTGCCACGGCCCCCGGCTGGAAAAGTGGGGTGTCTGGATCTCACCCTGGCTCCTCCTGCCCACAGCCCGTCCTCGGGTTTATGACAATCTTAATAAAACGCCAGTGGTCCCGTCACTTGGTGTGCATGGGGAGGTGCTTGGGGCTGAGAATTTTATTTTCTTTAAATATGTTTTTATTGATTTCAAAGAGGAAGGGAGAGGAAGAGAGAGAGAGAAACATCAGTGATGAGAGAGAATCATGGATCGGCTGCCTCCTGCACGCCCCACTCTGGGGATCAAGCCCACAACCCAGGCATGTGCCCTGACCAGGAATCGAACCGTGACCTCCTGGTTCATAGGTCGACACTCAACCACTGAGTCACGCCAGCGGGGCAGGGGCTGAGACCTTTAAATCCTTCCATGAAGCAGGGCCTCCCTGTGTCCTTGGGCCCACCCGTGGCAGGAAGGAGTGAGCGAGAGCAGAAGGTTCTCTTGGCCAATGTGCTCTGCTCCTCGGCCTGGCGACCCACCACGTCTTCCCCAACCTCCCCCCAGTGAGTATTTGAGGGTCAGCTCGACACACGGATGTCCCAGGGGCCTCGGAGTCCGAGTCGCTCCCATGGAGGCTCCCAAAAGTGGCTGCATCCAATCTGTAACTTAACACTCCCCTGAGTCCCGGGTGGGGGGGCATTACCCCACGATGCCAGCAGGACCTGTCCCTCTGGGCACCAATAAAATCAGGGCTGCTGCATGCAAATCCCGGAAAGTATGAGTGTGAGCTCTCAGCCCCGCCCCCAGGCACACGCCAGCCACCTGACCTGCACTGGACGCTCATAATTGTTGCATGAGATGTGGCGGAGCCAGATGTCGCCATCCAGGCACCCACCTCTGTGCACCCCTAGGACCCTCTTAATACTCTATGACCTTGTGGTCTTGCCTCTCTCTGTCCTGCAGGTCTGTGGTCACCCAGGGCAATGCTTCACCTTTCTAACCCAGAGTTGGTGGCCAGTGAATGTCAGACAGTGAGCGAATGAGCGAGTGAGTGATTGAATGAGTGAGTGAGTGAGTGAAGGAGTGAGTGAGTGAGTGAATAGGTGAGTGAATGAGTGAGTGAAGGAGTGAATGAGTGAGTGAGTGAGGAGTGAATGAGTGAGTGAGTGAGTGAATAGGTGAGTGAATGAGTGAGTGAGTGAGTGAGTGAATGAGTGAGTGAGTGAGTGAGTGAGTGAGTGAGTGAGGGAGTGAGTGAGTGAGTGAGTGAGTGAATGAGTGAGTGAGGGAGTGAGTGAGTGAGTGAGTGAGTGAATGAGTGAGTGAGTGAGTGAGGGAGTGAGTGAGTGAGTGAATAGGTGAGTGAATGAGTGAGTGAGGGAGTGAGTGAGTGAGTGAATAGGTGAATGAATGAGTGAGTGAGTGAGTGAGTGAATGAGTGAGTGAGTGAGTGAAGGAGTGAAGGAGTGAGTGAGTGAGTGAGTGAAGACACGAGTGAGTGAGTGAGTGAATGAGTGAGTGAATGAGTGAGTGAGGGAGTGAGTGAGTGAGTGATAGGTGAGTGAATGAGTGAGTGAGTGAGTGAATGAGTGAGTGAGTGAGTGAGTGAATGAGTGAGTGAGTGAGTGAGTGAGGGAGTGAGTGAGTGAGTGAATAGGTGAGTGAATGAGTGAGTGAGGGAGTGAGTGAGTGAGTGAATAGGTGAGTGAATGAGTGAGTGAGTGAGTGAATGAGTGAGTGAGTGAGTGAATGAGTGAAGGAGTGAAGGAGTGAAGATGTGAGTGAGTGAGTGAAGACACGAGTGAGTGAGTGAGTGAATGAGTGAGTGAATGAATGAATGAACGAGTGAAGGAGTGAGCAAGCGAGTGAGTGAGTGAGGGAATGAGTGAATGAGTGAGTGAGTGAGTGAAGGAGTGAATGAGTGAGTGAGTAAAAGAGTGAATGAGTGAGGGAGGGAATGAGTGAGTGAATGAGTGAGTGAGTGAAGGAGTGAGGGAATGAGTGAAGGAGTGAGTGAGTGAATGAGAGTGAATAGGTGTCTGAGTGAGTGAGTGAGTGAGTGAATGAGAGTGAATAGGTGACTGAGTGAGTGAGGGAGTGAATGAGTGAGTGAGTGAGTGAAGGAGTGGACAGAGCCTGGAACAAGACAGCCTGGCACTCCGGTCCCAGATCTGCCACTAGCTAGATCCAAGGGGACAGAGCTACCCTGCAAGCAGCACTTGGACAATAACCTTCATGACACAAGAAATATAAATATGAAGCTGAATAAAGCTGTCACTTTATCTGTAAGATGAAATGTGTGGTCCTAGTAATGATGGTGCAGAGAAGACGCCTGTATGAAGTGGACTGAGACAGATGGCGTGTAATAAGCACCAGTCCTTCCAACAAAGAATTCCAAAAAAGCAGAGTCTGGAGCTGCCTGCCCTCCCTCCCTCCCCTCTCCCCCTCCTCCATCCCTTCCTGCTGATGTCCTCACTCTCGGTCCCACCTTCCTGCTGCCCCAGACCCCCTGCGGTAAGGAGTTTGGGGGGGAGCTCTGGGTTAGCCCCAGCTCCCCTTCTGCTCTTCTCTGAATCATTTCCTCCCCCGCCCCCCCCCACCCCCCGCAAAAGCAAACATGAAAAGGAGAGTAATATATTCTCATCCAACAGAATTTGTACTTGAGACAACCAGTTCCAGTAAAACCTGTGCTTGGAAACACTATTAAGAGAAAATTGAGCAACTAACTCGTGCATCTGTTCAACAAACACTTATTGAGTCCCGAGTAGGTACCAGGCACTGTTGTAGGCACTGGGGTGCGCCCCCCCACCACACACACACACACACACAAAACCCACTGTGCTGGAGGTGGTAGGAAGTGGTTGGGTCATGCTGATGGGAGATTCACTCATACACACACACACACACACACACACACATGCAAACACCTGGGGGGTGAGGAAAAGGAGAGGGGGGAGGGAGAGAGAGAGAGAGAGAGAGAGAGAGAGAGAGAGAGAGAACAGAAGCTGAGCTCATCCTCAGTTCTTCCTCTTGCCTGTGACCTTGTAGCCTGTGAAGGGCACTCATTTTGGGCCATGGAACGTTGCCTGTCTGGGCCGAAGTGTCAGGAGGCACTGCATGCTCAGTTCTCCCCCCTGTGTGCCACAGACCTGGCCCAGTGGTCAAATCCCCAGGAGACCGTGGTGACAGGGGAGCGGCCTGAACCCAGCCCTCAGCCTAAAACAGAGGCTCCCTGCCGGGGTCCAACCCCAGCAGATCCAGGGGTTCCCAAAGGTGTGGATGGAGTCGGCGAAGAAGGAATGACACGGAGACGGAGTTCAGTTGATCAGCAGCCTAGCCAGGATCTCTAGCCAGGATCTCCAGCCAAGTTCTGGTCTGGATCTCCAGCTAGGTTCTGTGTCCATGTTCTCTTGCTAGGTTCTCCAGGCAGGTTCTGTCCAGGTTCTCCAGCCAGGTTCAGTCACCAGGTTCTAGTCAGGTTCTCTTGCCAATTTCTGTAGTCAGGTTCAGTCCAGGATCTTTTGCCATGTTCTCTCGCTAGGTTCTGTCTCTAGGTTCTGAGGCCAGTTTCTGTCCAGGAACTTTTGCCATGTTCTCTCCAGCGAAGTTCTTCTGTCTCTAGAGAATGTTCTGTGTAGGTTCTGTGCCTAGGTTCCATCTCTCTTGGTTCCGTATTCTAAGTTCTGTGTTCTAAGCTCTGTATTCTAAGTTCTGTGTTCTGCTGTCTTGTTGCATCTGTATTTATACCAGTTGATTCAATCCTATCAGTCTCTATTACAAAGGTTAGGGCGTTTCTTATCTTCATTCCAGGGAGTAAAGATTATGTAGCTTAAGCACGATTGTTCCTAGTTAAAGTGATTAATTACCCACCTGGCACTTAGTTAAGAGGTTTTATTCCCTCCCTAACTTCAGGGGAAAATCCCTACCTGGGGAAACAACCTTTCTCAGAGACCTTGGTTAAAACACATAGTGCCAAGAAGGTGAGCAAACATATTAAGAACAGTATGCCATATATGCCAGGTCCCTTGAAACAGCAAGGATGGACCGGCTCCCAGCAGCTCCCCTCTGAGCCCAGCCCATCACCCCCCCACACACACCCCTGCAAGTCAGCCTGCAGACCTGAGAGTGAGAGAATGGATGTTGGAGGTCGCTGAGTTTGGGCTGGTTTGTCATGAGGTATTATTGAAGCTACAGCTGATTAGCACAGAGAAGTTAAGTGACTCGCCTAGGGACACACAGCTTGCAAGCAGCAGCCTCAGACTTCCTTGTCTGGGGCTCCTTCTCTCCCCTCTGGCTGGGGCTGGGGTAGCAGTCTGTTTCCCAGGAGAGGGCCAGGACACAGGGCTCAGACGATTTGGGGGTAAAAGGGAGAAATGAGTGGCCTTTCTGGGCAGCGGCCTGATTGCCTGTGAGCGGAGCCCAGCCTCCAGCCTCCCGTTGGGGCTGTTCCCAGGTCAGGCCCTCAGAAGGTCGTGGCCCCTGAGTCAGGCTCAGCAGTTCAGGGGGAAGGGGCTGGGAGGGCCACACAGAGGAGACCTGCGGCCCCTGCCCCTCCCAGCCCTGCCGGCCTCAGCTTCTGACCTGCCCCTCTGGGTCTGAGGCTCCAGGAACCTGGGTACAGTCACCAAAAAGCACCCCCTCTTGGGGGTCACAGCCCACAGGCTCTGTGTGGACTCGTAAAAGGTTCTGCTTCCTCCGAACGGGCACAGCCTGTTGGCGAGGAGGGGGCAGGGATGCCGCCCTTTGCCCTGGACCGGAGGCTCTGTTCACACACAACCCGCACAGCCGCCCTGGAGGAGCGAGGAGCATGGCTCCTGCCCGACAGTGAGCCCCACCCTGCAGCTGCTGGGAGCCTTCTCTGCCTGCCAGGCACCCAGGATGGCACCAGCACACAGTAGGTGCGCAGCAGTCGGCTGTGTCCAGTGAATAAGCCAGCAGTGACAGCAGGGAACTGGCTGCTCAAGGCCACTGGAACTTAGCGCACCAGCTTCTGTCTGCAGGCAGGTGTGTGTGTGTGTGCGCGCGCGCGCGCGTGTGCATGAGTGTGTGCATGTGTGTGCATATGTATGTACGTGTGTGCATGCATGTGTGTGCCTATGTGTATGTATGTGTATGAGTGTGTGTACGCGTGTGCCTGTATATATGTGTATGTGTGTGCGTGCGTGAGTGCGCTGGGGATTCTGATTCTGGGTTTGGGTCCAGTGTGAGGCAAACACCAGGGTGGCCGAGCCCTGGAGATGGGGATGGGGGCAGAGCAGCAGCTGGAGACAGTGAGAGCCCAGCCCCCACCCCCACTTCCCCACCTCCAGCCTCGCACCTGCTTCCTGCCGCTAAATCACTCCCAGCCTCCAGGAGACAAGCTGCTCATCTTAGCAGCTCTGGCCCCGGGGAGCACTTGGCTGAGATCTATAGCAGGGGCACTGGTGTGTGTGTGTGTGTGTGTGTGTGTGTGTGTGTGTGTGTGTGTGTGTGTGTGTGTTGGAAAGAGAGGTGGGAGGGGCGAGGAGGAGGAAGGGCAGAGCTCAGGGAGTAAACCAAAGGGTGGGGCATCTGAGCTGGGCCGTGGGCAGGGCTTTGGAGCGAGGCAGGCGTGTGCCAGGCCAGAGAGCTTTCTAGTACCCGATGGAAACAGACGAACAGATGCCACAAATTCGTAAGATAAGCAGCTGGTGGAGCGAGCATCAGTCCGCTGAGTTGCCAGCCTCTCCCGGAGCCCGCGGGGCCCTGGGATCCCGCCCACGGGCATCACGTCCACCCGCATCCCTGGACCGATGGGCCTGTGGGGCCTCCCACTCACTTGTTCAAGAGACATTGGGTGGTGCCCGCGGTGTGCGTGCTGGCGCGGCTGGGAGGCAGAAATACAGAAGAGGCGAGGAGGGACCCCATCACCACCGCTCAAGGGGTCCCCACATCGGACACCACCGTTGTCATCACTTTGGCCATTTCAGCCATCACAGCCACCAGCTGTGCAGCATCCTGGCCGGTCAGGCTGGTTTGGGGTGTCTTTTCCCCCCGGGCCCCTGTGTTCTGGGGCAACGATGCCGTTAGCTTTGAGCACCGGGAATACGATGAAGAGGACGTGAACCGGTGAAGTGGGGGTGGGAGGAGAGGGCGGGGGGGGGGGGTGCCCGTCCAGCTTCGAGCACTGCTGAGCCAGCAGCACGCACGTGGGCGCAGATGCGGGCGTCTTGTCCCGGGAGCGCTCCCTCCGGCCCCTGCTCACACTCTGGGCCGCCCTCGGTGGAGAGGCGACAGGGGAAATCCATTAAAGGAAGCCCGTGCCGGGAATGCGAGGACCGTCATCAATCATGTTCCGAAGCCAGAAACCACTTATTAACGCGCGCCGTGAATTGCCGCCTGGGGCTGGCACTTTGGGCCGCCTCACGTGGCCGTGGCTTTGTGCTGTGATTGCAATGGTGGGGGCAGGCTCCAGAGTTCTCCTTCCTCGGCTCTGGGCCCCCGCCCTCCGAGAGGCCATCACGGCCTGACCAGCCCCATGTACAGACAGCCTGGTCAGATGCGCCAGGCGGGGGTGCAGGACCTGCTCGGGTGACCAGGCGGGTCAGGCGGGATCTGGGCACACGGAAGCTGGCCCTGCCAGCCCACACACGGGGGAGCCACTGTGGTGACCCGAGGCCTCTGGCCACCCGCCAGATGGGCCAGCCTGGCCACAGCGGCAGAAAACGATTTGTCAAACCGGCTGTCAGCAATCAACAACGGTGGCCTCCCCTGGGGTGCCTGGCCAGGCTCTGGGAGCGGGCATCCTGAACCCAGAGAGGTAAATGCACCCCCCCCGCCCTCCCCCCCCCCAACTACCACCACCGCAGCGGCCCCACCTGGGCTTTTAGGCAAGTCACATGGGAGGTTGGCCTGGCCGGCGGCCAAGCAGCGAAGTGCTAAGTGTGCTTCCCTCCCTGCTGCCCGGTTCCCCTGCCCCGGGGAGGCGTGCTGCGTGCTGCGTGCTGCGTGCTGCATGTGGTGAGCCGAACATCTGCTCAGCAGATGTTTTCCTGAGCACCTGCCAGAGCAGGTGAGAGGCGAGGGCCGGGCCACCCTGGTCTCCCTCCAGGTCCCCGCCTGGAGGCTCCTGGGGAGGCAAGTGCACCAGGACAGAGGCATGAGCACAGTGTGACCAGTGAGGGAAGTCAGGGAGGGCCTTCTGGAGGAAGTGCCCACTGAGGTGGGCCCTGGAGGTGAGCGGGGGCTGCCCAGGGAGCGAGGCCTTGCAGGCAGGGGTGGGGTGGGACAGGAAATGGGGGTGAGCATCCGTGTCTTTCTGTGATCCCCACGTGGAAGGTGCCAGAAGGAATCCCACCGTGACTCTCCTGTCCCATTTAGCGTGTATGTTTAGTTCAGGGGAAACATTTAGAAAAGTCAGAAGGCATAGGAGCCTACAGTGCAAGTCTCCTGCTCCCCCACCCCCCAGTTCCCGCCCCAGGGGCAAGCATGTGCCGGTTTCCTATGAACCCTCCCGAGGCGGCGAGACGGCCTATATATTCTAAGCAGGCGCACACAGGCACACACACACACACACACACGCACACACACACACACGCTCACACGGGCGCACACACACACACACACGCTCACACAGGCGCACACACACACACACACGCTCACACAGGCGCACACACACACACACACACACACACGCTCACAAAGGCGCGCACACACACACACACACACGCTCACACAGGCGCACACACACACACACACGCTCACACAGGCGCACACACACACGCTCACACAGGCGCACACACACAGGCACACACACACACACACACGCTCACACAGGCGCGCACACACACACACACACGCTCATACAGGCACACACACACACACGCTCACACGGGCGCACACACACACACACACGCTCACACGGGCGCACACACACACACACACACACACACACGCTCACAAAGGCGCGCACACACACACACACACACACACACGCTCACAAAGGCGCGCACACACACACACACACACACACACGCTCACACGGGCGCACACACACACACACACGCTCACACGGGCGCACACACACACACACACGCTCACACAGGCGCACACACACACACACACACACACACACGCTCACAAAGGCGCGCACACACACACACACACACACACACACGCTCACAAAGGCGCGCACACACACACACACACGCTCACACAGGCGCACACACACACACACGCTCACACAGGCGCACACACACACACACACGCTCACACAGGCGCACACACACAGGCACACACACACACACACACACACAGGCACACACACACACACGCTCACACGGGCGCACACACACACACACGCTCACACAGGCGCACACACACACACACACACACACACACGCTCACAAAGGCGCGCACGCACACACACACACACACACACACGCTCACAAAGGCGCGCACACACAGGCGCACACACACAGGCACACACACACACACACACACTCACACAGGCGCACACACACAGGCACACACACACACACACACACTCACACAGGCGCACACACACAGGCACACACACACACACACACACTCACACAGGCGCACACACACAGGCACACACACGCTCACACAGGCGCGCACACACAGGCGCACACACACAGGCACACACACACACACACACGCTCACACAGGCGCGCACACACACAGGCGCACACACACACACGCTCACACAGGCACACACACACACACACCCTCTCGCCCCCATGCCAGCGCACTCCACACTTCGCCCCGCACCTGCTTTAACACGTCAGCTGGATTGCACCTGAGACCATGAGATCCTCCTTCACGGTGTGAACAGCCGCATTGTCCCCATTTGCGTTGTCTCCGGTCTTGGCTGGTGCTGACATGTGCTTGCGTGTACACCTGCGCACACGCGTGTGATGACGCCTGGGGGTCAGCTCCCAGGAGAGGGATCGCCAGGTCCCAGCAGAGCGGCACTTGTCTCTGAGAGTCCTGGCCCCCCCCACTCCCCTCCCCACTGTGCACGTGTACAGCTTCGCTCCCACTGGCAATGCTGGGGGTCCCTGCTGCCCCCAGCCCCTCCCGACACCCAACCGATGTGTGATTCAACTCAGCATTTACCTTTTGAGCCCCTGCCGTGGGCGGGGTGTGGTTTGAAGCCCACAGGACAGACATGGGGGGGGCGGGGTCAGCGAGTAGGTGTTTGCTCCCTGACCCCAATGAGGGGCCGTCTGTGTTTCATCCCGCAGGCGCGTGGGCCCGCGTGGCCTCAGTGCAGGGGCGCTGGGATCTGCTCGCCGGGGAGAAGGCTGAGGAAGCCCTGGGCAGTTTGGAGGCCAAGGAAGCAGAGAGGAGGCGTTTGGGCCGAGCCACGGAGGGCGAAGTGGGGAAGAGGGTGGGCATGGCCTGTGGGGCCCTCAGGAAGAAACAGGCTCTGGGCTGTGCTGTGGGCGGGCCCTGTGCCCGGGGCAGACCCTGGCCCTCGTCTCCTCCTGGGGTCGGTGGGCAGGGGCCAGGGCAGAGGAAGCCCCACACAGTGGCCGGCTGGGACCCAGGCCTGCCCTTCCAAGCAGAGATGGAGTGGGCCCTGGGCTCGGAGACCTGCCTTCGCCTCCACCCCCGCTGTTCTCTAGCCGTGGGTCCGAGCCCAGACCCCGAAGGCGTGGTTTCCTCCAGTGACAGCGGAATGACATCATCACGGCGTCCCACCTCCCCAGGCCTGAGTGTCCGTGGCCAGTGCCCGCCCAGGCGAGTGCCCCTCCGTCTTTGCCTCTGATGCTGGGAGGCCGGTGGGCTTGGATCCCCGCTCTTCTCCTCGCCGCACCTCTGTCTCCACTTTCTAATCTGTAAAGTGGGGGTGCCACCTGCTGGGGTGGCTGTGCGGGCGAGTTGATATCGGAGCTGATAGCTGAGAAGAGCCCTGGACAATGTGAGAGCTGCCGTTGTTGCGTCACTGTGTGCGACGTTTGAAAACTTGAATGGAAAAGCATCACTCGGGGCGCGGGGTTAGGAAGGTGCGGAGTGCTGGTGGCCGGGGCCCCGAGGGGGCTGAGGGCTGAAGAGGCGCTGGTAGGGGCTCTGCGTGTGGTCACACAGCCACGCTGAGAGCGGTTCTCCGTGAACGTAATACTTAAAGTAACAGGTGCTCGGCCCAGGGCTGAGGCTGGGCCCTGACCCTCCCGCACACAGCTCACAGCTCACACCTGAGTGAGCCCCTCTGGGGTTTCTGGTCCTTTGCATCCGCCCGCCTCTCCTGAAAGGTCTTCCTGTGGAACTGAGGGTACCCGCCCTGGCCCTTTGGGAGGGGCTGGTGGGGCGGCTCCCACGTCCTGCAAGTCCCAGTTGGTTTATCTGAAAGAATGCTCATTTCTGCTGCTTCCTGCTTCATCTGACCCTTTTAGAAGGCAGTGGGGTAGAAGCGGCGAGGAGAGGCTGAGCTAGTCCGTATGGGCTGGGTCCTCCAGCTGCGTGACCTCCAGCCACGTGACCTCCAGCTGCATGACCTCCAGCTGTGTGACCTCCAGCCTCATGACATCCAGCTGTGTGACCTCCTGCTGCGTGACCTCCTGCTGCGTGACCTCCAGCTGCATGACCTCCGGCAAGTGGCTCTGCCCCTCCATGCCTCAGCTTTCTTGGTGGAAAATGATGAGAATAACAGGATTCAGCTGACAGGGTGAGTCTGAGGGTTTGGGTGGAGGCGCGGTGCCGATCCTTAGCTGTGGGTGGCGTCAATGTATCTTCAAGTACAACTTGCCACCCCTGCGTGGGGAAGGCCGGCATCCACGGCATCCAGAGAAAGCGTTTCCAGACACAAAGGCATTCCTGCTGGACACGGGAAAGACATTCCGCCTACTTCTTCCGCCCGGGAGTGCAGATCTGCAGGATGCAGCCCCAGCGGCACTGGCCTTCAGCCGCAGGGATCTGACCGACACCCCCTTCAGCCCATCCGCCCTCTGCTCCAGCCACACGGTCACCACACCAGGGCCCTGCCTCTCAGCTCTTGCCCTCCTGTCCCCTCTGCCTGGCCCGCCGTCCTTGAGAGCAGTGACGGAATGGCTCAAAGCAGGCTCTGGCTTCAAACTGTGCCCTGCATGCCCTCTCTATGTGACCTCGGGCAAGTTCAGCTCTGGGCCTCGGTGTTCTCATCTGTAAAATGGGACCATGTACAGGACCTCACATCTTAGGAAGGATGAGACAAGCCAGTGCAGCTTAAAGCACAGAGCCAGGCCCACTGTCTCTTGAGCAAATGGATGGGAGGGTCCACGGGCCCATCAATCCAGAGATGTGGATGGACATGATGCCCATGGGCGGGATCCCAGGGCCCCGCGGGCTCCGTGAGAGGCTGGCAGCTCAGCGGGCTGACGCTCACTCCATCACCTTGCTTATCGTATGGTACTACGGTTAGGTACCAAATACGTTAACATCGGGGAAGCTGGGGGAGGGTGTGTGGAACTCTGCACTTCATTGCAACATAAAAAGTTAAAATACATTCATTTAAATTCCGTGTGTTTTGCCTACTGCTGGGGGTTGTGGGGAGCCCTCAGTTTCTTGTCCTGGTGCCTCCTTGACCCAACATGGCCCCGGCATCCAGGAAGGAACAGAATGGGCAGATAACTGACCCTTCCCTCCAGCCCTTCCCAGCCCGCTCCCAGGGAGAGAGACCAGGTCTCTGGTTGATGAGCCCGGGGGAGGGTCTGGGCAGGTATGGCCCAAGTTCCCTGGATTCTCTTTCCGGGCAGCCTACCCTCAGGATGGGGGTTCTTCTTCCACCCCCAAGTATAGGCGAAGGCAGGGGTGCTGGGTGGGGGTAAGGCAGCGACCCCTTGCAGCTGGCTCAGCAGGGAGCTGCTGTGCACACTCCTTCACCAGCGGCACACCCAGGGCTGCATGGCATGCCCCAGAGCCTTTGCACATGCTGTTCCCTCTGCTGTGACACCCTTCCCCCCTCGCCCAGGTGTTGAACACCTCACTGGGCCTCGGGGCCTTGCCCAGCCAGCCATGCCTTCCTGGAGCCAGGCAGAACCGGCCCTGCCCTTTGGCACACATCGTGTTGCATTCACGTCCGACTGACTGCCTGTGATGTGTCTGCATGTGCCTCTTCCTGGGACCGGGACCAACGTGGACTCACCTCGCTCCTCCTCGCACCACGCTGCCCGGCAAATGCTGGGTGTCCGCCAACGCTGAAGGAATGGCTGATTAGAAAGTACTGATGGGTTTTTATTGTTTTAAAATGTAAAATATAGAATTACTTCAATCAAGCCTTTCATCTGGTAGACAAAAATCTCTTGCAATCTGGGGGAGAGGTCCCAGGGGCAGGAAAGTAACAAAAAGTCCTCAGGGCGGACGGTGTTAGGCGCCGTGAGACCAGCCCGGGGCCTCCTGGCCCAGCTCTGCCGACACGCGGGAGAGGCTGCTCTGTCCGGGGGCCGCCGTGCATTGTGGGATACTCAGCAGCATCTTTGGCTTCTTCCCATTAGATGCCAGGAGCAGCTTCCTGGTTGTGACAACACAAACGTCTCCGGACATTGCCAAGTCTGCCTCCGGGGGGGACAGAGTCAGGCCCAGACTGAGGCCCCGGGCCAGTCACTGGGTGGGTTTGGGTCCAGTCAGCACCCCTTTTGCTGCCCCGCGTTGGCCAAAGCCAAGCTGCTCCGAATTTGCAAGGCCCGTCAGGGGGTCCCCTTGAGCTCTGACAACCACCACAGGCTGCCCAGGCAGGACCACTGGCCGCCGAGCCAGGCTCCGAGGCTGCGATCTCTCACGGTGCCTGGGAGGGCTCCGCATCCCACACTCACAGCCCGCGGGGCGGCCGGAGTGGCGGCGAGGGCTCCAGCTCCAGCGGAGACTCGGTGACCCGGGGGCAGCCGCGGACACTCCGGCCGAGCTCCCGGTGGAAGGCCAGGATCCGGGCGGGGCTCCGCAGCTCAGAGGGCGGGGGGGCGGCGGCCTGGGGGGCAGCGCAGGACACCCCGCCTCTCTCCTGCAGACGCTGCGCTGGGAGTCCCGGTGCCTCATTGGTCACGGCCGGGCGAGGTCCAGGATCAGGCGTCGGCCCCGGAGGCTGGGGAGGCTGGAGGCGGAAGCATCATGAAAGGTCTGCTCCCTGTGGCCCTCGATCCCCCCTTTCCCAAGGGAAGGTGGCGAGGACAGCTACCATGTACCAGGCACTTTCCGTGCCTGACCCCAAACACTCCTCACGCCTGAGCTCACGTCCTTCTGGTAAGTTCACTGAGGCCTACACCACCCCCGCGGGGCACAGGGGAGCCAGAGAAGGTGGGGGGCTCGCACCCCATGTCATCCAGGGGGTGCTGCCCAGACACCTGGTGGGCAGCCCCATGGAGCGGATCCTCCGCAACCTTCCCTGTTCCCAGTGACAAGAGGTAGTGACCTTCCCATCAGGAGGGAGCCACTGCCTCCCAGACGCCAGCCTCCTGCCCTTCCCTGCCCTGCCCTGCCCTGCCCTGCCCTCCCATGCCCTGCCCAGCCCTGCCCAGCCCTGCCCAGCCCAGCCCAGCCCTGTCTGGGGTTCTCGCCAATGTGCCATTTCACATGCTCTCATTCAGTCCTCCCAGCAGGCCAGCATCGGGCCTCAGTTACAGATGAGGAAACGGTTACCTGTTTCAGAGCCTCCCCATTGCTCACCTAAACTCTGGGAGCTCGGAGGTGGCTGGCTCCATGTGCAAGTCCCAGCCCCCTGACTTCAAAGCCCCGGACTCTCTAATCTCCACCCGCAGCTATTACACGCATGTGAGCCCTTCACACTCAGCATCTCCCACTCACCCAGCACCTTCCCTGCTAATGACGGGCTGGCCCGCTGCGCTCAGTAATGAGTCCTACGTATGCCCCCCGCTCAGGCCTCTGAGAGGTGTGGCCACCAGTGATATAGGCAGAAGGGAGCAACCCTCCCCCCGCCGCCCCGTGGTCCCAGGAGGCAGTGAGCAGTGAGCAGGGTTTCCTGCTCAGCACCCTCCCGTGTCAGGGGAAGCTGCCTGAGAAAGGCAGAGCAGGGAGGAGGGACTGGTGACCAAGGAGCACCCCCTGTGCGCCTCACCTGGCCCAGTCCCTGCCACGGGGCTGGGAGGGAGGCCACAGGTGCCGTGGCGCGCCCAGGAGGGAACCTGATTGCACACTCGGGAGGGGAGGCCTGCTGGAGGAGTGGTGTCTGAGCGGGTTTGGGGGCGGGACTCTGTTACCTGCTAAAAACTGAAGCCATTCTCCACAGAACAATGTGCACATAGAATGTCAGCCACCACTTAAGGAGTCTGAACTTTACCTATATTATAAAAGCCCAGCGACCGAACAGCACAACCAGTCACTATGACGTGCACTGACCACCAGGGGGCAGATGCTCAACACAGGAGCTGGTGGTCAGTGCGCTCCCACAGGGGGAGCAGCCGCTCAGAGGGCAGGCCCGCAGCCGCTAGGCTGACCGGGATGAGCAGCGATCCCACAGTGGGCTGATCCCCACGGGTCACGCCCCCCCACCAGTGCACGAATCAGTGCATGGGGCCTCTAGTCTTGCAATAATAATACTAATTTAAACCATCTGAAACCCTGAGTTTATAGGAAGAGGGTGGTATAACATCAGCAATTTCATATGGTTCAACCCATGACAGTGAACATTTGCTGAGCTCTTACGACGTGCCAGACACCGTCCTAAGCAATTCATGTATATGTGTCGTTTGCTCTTTAACCAGAAGAGGTAAGTGATATTATCCAGTTACCCAGATGAAGAAACAGAGGCCCAGAGAGGTGAAGTGACTTGCCCAAGGCCACACAGCTACCAAGGAGGCAGAGCGAGGTTTTGAACCCAGACTGCATGGCCCCCCAGCCCGCGCTATTCGCCGCTACAGTCTGCTGTTGCCCACGGGGATGGATGAAGGGTCTTCGGTGGGAGAGCAACATTCACTCAATCATCAAAAGCTTGCCAACCCTTCCAGGATATTTTTGTATGTTTTCAGGCTCCCCCGCCTTCCTTTCTTTCTCTCTAAGCTCAACCATACAACGATGGTGACATGTGACAAATGTAGTCACTGCCCTTCAAATATGACCTCGTTTTGCTTAGAGGCCACCACTCCCCTGGTGTCGTTACTTAACAAACTGGGTTTCACCGCAGGAAGCTCTTGCCCAGGAATCCAGCCTGCAATCGGGCTGTCCCGCCCAGAGCCGTCCTCCACGCCCATCACAGCGGACAGAGCCAGGGCTGCGGGGCGTGCGGTGTGGCCGTGAGAACGAGGCTCCTGCATGGTCTTCCAGAGAAATAGCCCAACAGGAAGGCCCCTCCCCCTCTAACTGTTCACCCGATGAGGCCTTTCTGACGCTGCCTGTGGGCCAGTTTCTCTGTGAACATGGGATGGAGGCAAAAGGCCCACGTGGACACCTGCCATCGAACTACGAAGAAGCCGGAGTGTCCTGTGGACTTGAAACCAAGTCCAATCAAGGAAGAGTTTCCATCCGTGATGTCCAGTGAGAAGCTTGGCGCCAGGAGGGTTAACACGCTCCTGGGTTCACCCGCTTCTTTCATTTCCGCTCTGACTGCTCCCTCACAGGCTTGCCAGGGGGTTGCCGGCAGGATCCCCTGGAGGAGACGTTTAGAGTCCCCCTCAGGGAACTCCGGATTGGAGCATCCAGGGGCGCAGGCCGGACCTCTCCTATCTCCCGTCCCCCACCAGTGACGGCCCAGCACCGTCGGGCCACCTGATGACCAGAGCGCCACTCCAGAGCCAGGTGCCCCGGGGGGAACCCCAGCTCTGCCCCGTACTCTCCGTGTGACCTGGGTCGGTGACCCACCTCTCTGTGCTCCCCCTTCTCCCAGGTCACGTCGAGCTAGTGATGAGAGCCACGTGGTGGCCCAGGTGAGTCCTGTGTGAGCTCACGCATTGCACACACAGGCCCGGCACCGGGGAGCACTCAGGAAATGATGGGGGGAGGCCCTTTCTCATTCTGTTCTTAGCAGCAGCATCCCTGTGGCCTCTGAGCCTCCCGTCTACACCTCGCGCTGCACGCGGCAGCCACGTTTGATGCTGGCAGCGCCCCCCTCCTCCCCCCGTAATTCACCCCTCCTCGCCCCTCCAACTTTGCAGGTGCTGTTCCTTTCTTTGCCTTCTACCTGCCCGAGATAGTACAGGTCAAAGGTCAAATGTCAGAGGTAATTTTCCTAGAAAACGAGCCAAGCTGGGAAGAAGGTCGTATGCCTGGGTGATCAGCCTGTAGACACGTGATTTACAAGGAAAGCCACTGGTCAGGGAAAAGGGTTCCAGGTCAGTGACAATAGCTGTCATCACTAGACACATCCCTTGTGCTGGGCAGTACCTCTGTCATGTTCCAGACCCATCTTCAGCCCTGCTTACCTGACTCCACCCTCCTGTCAGCAGCAGCATTAGCCCCGGTCCCCAGGTGAGGGGAGTTAGGCGCATGAGGGAACCCGCCCAGCACCCCCTGAATCACAGCTGGGATTTGAACTCAGGCCAGTCAGACTCCACAGCTCAGAATTAGTCAAGTCAGTTTTCTCTGAACACAGAGAGCTGCTCTGGCTCTGACCGAGTAGGGCATTCTGGACCAAACCTCCAGGAAGTACAATGGGGAGAGCGGAACGAAATATAACAAAAGAACTGTTTGCACCATCTGAGAGCTCCGGGCAGGGACTGTGCGGATTTGTGGGACGATCGCCGGAAGCAGGAGAGAAGCCAGGAACAGCTGGCACAGGCCTGGAGGCCGCCTGACCCCTATGCGGCAGGTGAAGGCGGGTCTGCTCGTGAGGGTGGCAGCTGAGCGGTGGGAAGCCAAGCAGAGCTCCAGGGGCCATGGGGGAAGGACGCTGATAAACACGACAGGCTTTGCCTAGGATCCTGAAAGGCTATGCCCTAGGAATAAGCGGGGGCAAGAAAGGACGCAGACCCCCCAAGTACTGAAGCAGCCGATGTGAGGCATGGTCTGCACGGGCCCAGCTGCCTGTCAGAAGCTACAGGAATCCTCTCTGGATAAAGACAATCTCAAGCTCAACCTCAGATTACGATTTTTGCACAAGTTTTCACACACAATGTCCAGCACTCACTGAAAAATAACCAGACACAAAACACATGATTTAGTAAGAAACGCAAATGAGCCCGGCAAGTGTAGCGCAGTGGTTGAGCATTGTCCCGTGCACCAAGAGGTCGCGGTTCTATTCCCAGTCAGAGCCCGTGCCCCAGGGTTGTGGGCTGGATCCCCAGTAGGGGGCATGTAGGAAGCAGCCGCTCGATGATTCTCTCTCATTGATGCTTCTATCTCTCTCTCCCTCTTCCTTCCTCTCTCTCTCAAACCAATAAAAACACAGACAATAGAAAGAGGTGATGACAGGAAACCAGTCTTCGTGGTGTTGGCCATTTTCTCCTTCTTGACCTCGGGGTGCCTTCACGGGGGTGTGGCGCACTAAGATGTTCACGGAGCTGCACTCGGACGCTTTGTGCCCTCCTCTGTGTGTGTGCTACACCTCCCGTGGAAAGTGTATTTAAGAACACCCTCTCACCTCCAGAGGATCCAGTCGCGCTGTCAGTGCTGGCCACTCCGCCTCAGTCACGGGCCAGGGCTCAGGACGCCACGGTCTTGGGAGGGCGCTGTCCACTTCAGGGTTCAGGAGAGAGTTTTGAGCTGGAAGAGAACGGTCTCGGTCAAGCCTCAGCCAGAAGTCCACAAAGTCAGCAAGTCCCTGAGCCCCACGCCCATGACTCAGACCTCTCAGGGGTCTGGGTTCCTCCAAGCGCCTCCTCCATATGCCTCTGATGGTTCTGTCGTGGTCGTGGGCAGCCTAAACACTGCCTTCCCCTGCCTCGCCTTCCCTGCCTGGCCGCGGGCCCTTCTGCACTGGGACCGGCTCATCTTTATAAACGACACCTGCCTGGGAGCGCACAGCAGCCTCCCAGCAACACGGAAAGAGTAAGTGACTCAGTCAATCTAGTACCCTCCTTCCTTCTTCCTTCCTCCTCCCTTCCTCCTTCTTCCTTCCTCCTTCCTTCCTCCTCCCTTCCTTCCTCCTTCCTTCCTCCTTCCTTCCTTCCTCCTTCTTCCTTCCTCCTTCCTTCCTCCTTCCTTCCTTCCTCCTTCCTTCCTTCCTCCTTCCTTCCTTCCTCCTCCCTTCCTCCTCCCTTCCTCCTCCCTTCCTCCTCCCTTCCCCCTCCCTTCCCCCTCCCTTCCCCCTCCCTTCCCCCTCCCTTCCCCCTCCCTTCCTTCCTTCTTCTTCTCTTCTTCCTTCCTTCTTCCTTCCTTCTTCCTTCCTTCTTCCTTCCTCCTTCCTTCCTCCTTCCTTCCTCCTTCCTTCCTCCTTCCTCCTCCTTCTTCTTCCTTCCTTCCTTCCTCCTTCCTTCTTCTTCTTCCTTCCTTCCTTCCTTCCTCCTTCCTTCCTTCCTCCTTCCTCCTTCCTCCTTCCTCCTTCCTCCTTCCTCCTTCCTTCCTTCCTTCCTTCCTCCTTCCTTCTCCTTCCTTCCTCCTTCCTTCCTCCTCCTTCCTCCTTCCTTCCTTCCTTCTTCCTTCCTCCTTCCTTCCCTTCCTTCCTTCCTCCTTCCTCCTTCCTTCCTTCCTTCCTTCCTTCCTCCTTCCTTTCCTCCTTCCTTCCTCCTTCCTTCCTCCTTCCTTCTTCTTCCTTCCTCCTTCCTTCCTCCTTCCTCCTTCCTTCCTTCCTCCTTCCTCCTTCCTTCTCCTTCCTTCCCCCCTTCCTTCCTCCTTCTTCTTCCTTCCTCCTTCCTTCCCTCCGCCTTCCCTTCCGTTCCTTCCGCCTTCCTCCTTCCTTTCTCCTTCCTTCCTCCTTCCTTCCTCCTTCCTTCCTCCTCCTTCCTTCCTCCTTCTTCCTTCCTTCCTCCTTCCTTCCGTCCTCCTTCATTCCTCCTTCCTTCCTCCTTCCTTCCTCCTTCCTCCTTCCTTCCCTTCCTCCTCCCCTTCCTCCTTCCCTCCTTCCTTCCTCCTTCCTTCCTCCTTCCTTCCTCCTTCCTTCCTCCTTCCTTCCCCCTTCCTTCCCCCTTCCTTCCCCCTTCCTTCCTCCTTCCTTCCCCCTTCCTTCCTCCTTCCTTCCCCCTTCCTTCCTCCTTCCTTCCCCCTTCCTTCCTCCTTCTTCCTTCCTTCCTCCTTCTTCCTCCTTCCTCCTTCTTCCTTCCTCCTTCTTCCTTCCTTCCTTCCTCCTTCCTTCCTCCTTTCTTTCTCCTTCCTTTCTTCCTTCCTTCCTTTGTTTATTTAAAATATGTATTTTATTGATTTTAGAGAACGAGAAGGGAGGATAGAGAATAGAAACATCGATGAGAAAGAACCATTGATTGGCTGCCTCCTGCACACCCTCTATACCCCCTACTGGGGATCGAGCCCACAACCCGGGTATGCGCCCTGACCGGGAATCGAACTGGTGACCTGTTGGATCCTAAGTCAACACTCAACCACTGAGCCAAATCGGCCGCCCCACTTCCTTCTTTTAAGGTTGAGGAAGCTGAGCCCAGACAAGGAAGGAGACTTACACAAATGAGTGGCAAAAGCAGGAGCACCAAAATCCATGCCCCTCCAACTGTGAAAACAGATCTGCTAAAACCTGAGGACAAATCCCTCCTCTTGGGTCAGGCACTAGACCAGCCGTGGGCAAACTACGGCCCGCGGGCTGGATCCGGCCCGTTCGGCTGTTCTATCCGGCCCGTGGAGCCGAAAGAGCGGAGGGTTCTCTTGCTCTCCCCTCCGCTCCTTCACCAGCAGCAGTGTTAACATGTATTAGTTCACACAAACACTCCATCCATGCTTTTGTTCCGGCCCTCCGGTCCAGTTTAAGAACCCATTGTGGCCCTCAAGTCAAAAAGTTTGCCCACCCCTGCACTAGACACTCCCGAGAAAGGTCACATTACCCGCCTTTTGAAGATCAGCGTCTGGGGCTCAGAGAGGTCAATGAACTCATCCAAGATCCCCCAGCTGGTAAGAACAGAACCTCGTAATAAGAACGCGCCCTGAGCAGGTCTCAAGCGGAGCTCGGTTACCTGAAGGCAACACCACCCACACTTCCTCCGCGTGTTTAAGGAGCACCTCGTAGGAACATAACCCCAAGGAAACCCTCAGCGCCCCACGCCTCAGCTGGGAGCACACCGCACTGACGCCAAGACCTGCTGTCTGGCCAGGCAGCAGCTTACTTTCCTTGTTAACAGTAAAAACAGCGGAACAAAAAAGCACCCACGTGACCACCTTGTAAGCACCCATTGTTAGCGTTTCGGTTGCTCTCCTATCCTGTCCATCACACACACACACACACACACACACACACACGCCCGTTGCCTCTCGCTTTGAAAGGCGTTTCATTTTCAGGTGAACAAGGGAAACTGCGGGCGGAGGCGCGGGGCCATGTTGCCGCGGCAGCATTTTTCTAATCTGTCCTCCTAAGTCGTGACGCTGGAAGGCAGAGTGCGTAGGGAAGGGGGGGGAGCAGCTAGGTTCCTCCTGGTCTGCACTGGACATGGGTGTTTTCCTGCCCGCTACCTCCGGCAGATCAGAGCCCAGGGCTGGTCCTACCTGAGCCGCACTGACCTGTCACAGCCGCCAACGTCTCCTGCTCCAGGGCCGGGTGGCGGCTGGTCTGGAAGAAGAGACACCCCGCAGTTATCCTGCATGACCCAAGGGAGCTATACGGTGACTACGACCAGACAGGGCAGGGCCGGCAGGCAGAGTCCCCCCGCTTCCTGCCCACAGACCAGCGCGGGGGAGGCCGGGCCAGGCCTGCGCAGGGGCATCTGCCCTGCCGCTCACTGGCCAGGTCAGGTGCCCCCGCCCCCCCCCCCGCCGCCCTCTCCGCCTGCAGGTGGAGGCACTAACACTTCCTCGCAGGGTTTAGTCGGAACCAAATGAGAACGGAGGTCTGCTAACTGCCCCACAAGAGAGGCAGTCCAGGCAGATCAGGTCCCCCCTTTAAGGCCTCGCCCCGCCACATACATTGTGGGGGAATATTCTAAACTTCCTGAAAGGCAGGCGCTAAAGGGAAAAGATTTGCCTGGACCCCTGGAGGCCCAGCCTGGGCTGCTGGTTTGAGGGGTGTGTAGGGCTCTGGGTCTCGCTGCGGAATTTTAAGATGAGCCTCCACTTCTGCAGGCCCGTGTCTGGGTCTTGCTGACTGACACCCAGAGGAGAGCGGGACGTTCCCAGGAGGAGGAGGGAAGAGGCAGAGCGGGCGGGAGGAGTCCGCACCGCAGCTTCCTGGCTGCTCACCGCCTCCCGGGGGCTGTGGCCAGAAGACATGCTGCTGGCCCAGCCCCGCCCCTGCCCGAGGAAGGCAAGCTCCAGTGTGCCCAGTCAACGTTTGTGGGATGAAGTGGCAGAGCCGGGTTTTGTGGTTTGTGGGGGGAACAGTGAGGCGTCCCAGGCCATGAAAGTGGGGGTATTCTTGGAGAGCTGAATTGTAAAATAAAGCAAGACGGGTCTGCAGATTCGGTCGCCTTAGGAGGGAGTGGAAGCTTGTAACTGGCCATGGCCCTTCAAAAGGCCCAGGGGAGACCCCCGGCCGCGGGGAGACGTGTCCAGGAACAGGGGCACCTCCTTCCAGGAAATAATACATCAGGCTGAGGGCACCTGGCTCCCTGTCCCCATCCTAGGCCCCCAAGCAACCTCTGATCGTAAATGCTCATCTCCGACAAATGAATGAATGAATGAATGAATGAATGAATGAATGAATGAGCCTGACCGATGATTCCACTAGAGGGCAGGCCATGCTGACATTTTCCCATCCACCCACTGGTCACTCCAGCCTGTGCATCGTCCTGTTTCTCAGAGGAAATGAAGAAATTCGCTTGCGGGTTTATACCTCAGTCTCTGTGAATTTGGTCCCTGTAGGTCAGCCTGTGCAATCCCAGCAGCCGTTTCAGTTCTATGTTCAGAGCCTGCAGGACTGGAGCAGCCCTGGAGGGCGGGGCTCTCCTGCCCTGACTCCTCCCTCCCAGGTGACTGACTCCTCCTGGGTCTCAGGCCCTGAAACTTGGCTTCAGTTTGCCTCAGTCAACTGCGCCAGCCCTTCCAACAGCACGCTGGCCAAGTCCCTCAAAACCCTCTGGCCCTGAGAGGTGGGAAGAGACCAGCCCTGGGCTGGGGTCTGAGGCTGTGGATTCAAAGGCTGCTCTGAACCAAGCCGCCGTGTGGCCCCGAGCAGCCCGCGGCCTCCAGGTCTCCATCTGCTCCGCCGGCTAGGCTTGGACCAGGGTCAGCTCTCCGCAGGCCGTGGGGAAGGACGGATGGAGAAGGTGGGCTTTGCAGAGGCTGGGCTGGGGAGGCGGAGGGGGAGATGCAGGCCTGGTGCTCAGCTGCCGAGAGCAGGAGCCAGGAAACCAGGGCTGCTGTGCCCGCAGCAGGAGCTGCAATGCACCCGCATGCCATTGCTGGCTGGTCCTCTGAATGGGGTTGCACACCTGTGTGTGAGTGTGTGTGTGTGTGTGTGTGTGCGCGCGCACATGCAAGTGGGTGTGGGCAGGCTTGGCTGAGCACCCGTGGGTGCTGCGCACACACGGACACCAGGCACTGCTGTTCAGGGCCAGGCAGACCCAGGAGCACTGTTACCAGACCTGGGGCAGAACTGGCTTTCATCACCTGCTGCACCACCTGGGGGCTGTGTGACCTTGAGTGAGACTCCCAACCTCTCTGAGCCTGTTTCCTCTTTCACTGACCGTTAGGAGAGGAGATCCTCCTTCCTTTAACTCATGATTTCATTCATTCACCTGAAAACTCCCCGCGCAGCTTCTCTGTGCCAGGCACCACGGAGACAGAGGTGGCTGTGGAGCGGCTCTGGCCCCAACAGAGAGGTGCCAGCCAAACTCCCGCCACATCAGGGGGGAATTCCTCCCATGTTACCCCTCAGGCATAGCCACGTGCCTCGGAGGTCAGAGGGAGTGTAGCTAGCTCTGTGCTCTGGGGGATTCAGAGCGAGCTCCCTGGGCAAGGTTGCACTCGAACTGTGCCCTGAAGGGTGGATAGGAGGCTGGAGGGCAAACAAGAATCTTGCCAGAGGAAGCAGCACATGCTAAGGTCCTGAGGCACATGGGAGAGAGCCTTCTGGTGAAGCAATGGCACAGGGCTAGCGTGACACTGAACTCAAGCCGCTGTTTGTGCGTCTGTCTCCTGCATCGTGTGGTGAGCACTTTACGAGTAAGGACGGCCGGACGCCCTTCCCATGCCAGCCCCGAGCACAGGTGCCGGCACAGAGGAGGCGTTCAGGGCGCGTTCCCCGCGGCGTCAGTGGGCAGAGGGAGAAAGGGGGGGACAGTGCAGGCCAGGCGGGTGGACCGGGTCACTTGCCCACAGGCCCCACAGGAAGAGGGACAGGGCTGCCTCTGGGAACTGACCTCTGGGGCCCCGGGAGCCAGGAAGGTGGCTGTGTACTCGGCCAGCGCCACGTCGTCCACCATGCTGCGCACCGTCTGGCAGAGCAGGCGATCGGCCGGCCCGTGGCGGCACAGCTCCCGCAGCAGGCGCGTGAGCAGGTGGTTCCTGTCCCGGCACTTCTGGACCAGGGAGGCCAGCTTGGCCTGTGGGACGAGGACGCAGCAGGTGGGTCCTCGGACGCAGGGCTCCCAGGGGCTGCGGCGTCGGCTCCCTGCTCTGCATCCCCAGCCCCATCCAGCGCAGCCCTCCCTTCGCCCCTCCCTCCACCCGGAAGCCAGAGTCGTGCTGACAGTTACTGAGTTGACAGCAAGCTGCCCCCTCCCCCCAACGCTGCCCCCCAGGGGCTCCCACTGCCTTCTGATGGCCCTCCAGATGGGTGAAGGTGTGGGCTCAGGCTCTGCCACTGACCAGCGATGTGGCCAAGCTTCTCTCTGCACCTCGCCTTGCTCCTCTGTACAGTGGGCATCGCTAAGGGCACCAGGACCAAAGGAGACAGTCCAGGCCAGGCACCCACACAGGGCCAGCCACGCAGGTCCCGGAGCCCAGCCATTCCTGCCCCCCGCCACCACTGACTCTTAGACCTGCCTGCACCCTTCCAGCCCCATCGTGACCCGGCCTCCTTCTCCCTCCTGTTCCCGCCACACTGGTCACCCCCAGCCCAACCCCAGAACTTCCTGCTCACTCCTCTGTGGCTCCCACACGTCCCAAGCCGAGAAGAGCCTAACCACCTCTCCAGAGGCCAGCCTGGTGTCGCCTCCCCGGTGTCGCCTCCCCGGGTGTCACCTCCCCGGGTGTCGCCTCCCCTCAGGCCTCCCTGATGCTCAGGGCTGGGCATCCCTCTGTGCCCTGGCTTCCGGCTTCCGGCTATCCCTGCAGGTAATTTACATTGTGGACCTGCCTTCCACACAGCCTGGCAGCGCCTCAAGGCCAAAGCTGTGTCATCACCGGGCACCGTGCGGCCCTCGGGACGGGTTTGTTACATGAGCGACACGCGTGAGTGCCCCTCCCACCATGAAAAGTCTGCGCGTGTCCGGAGGGGTGACAGGCCCCCCGGGTGCCCTCCGCTCCGGGGGAGGGGGTGGCACTGCCCTCCCATGGGGTCAGGGTTGTTGGCACGTCAGTCTCCCGGCAGTGGGCCCGAGCGCCCCGTGTGAGACACCCGGGAACGGAGCACGCCGGAGTCCGTGGGAACTGGGAGTGAGCTTTGTCTGTCCTTCCTCCCAGGACTGCCACAGGACAGAGATGGGCCACGTCTCTAACGGGAAAATACCGGCCTTTTCTGAGAGAGAACTTCTCTACCGACTGCACACATGTCTTACCTTCAAAGGGGTCACAGCCAAGACTGCCTCATGTTGCTTTATCTGAAGTTCGTCCACCTGAAAAGACACGTGTTGCCAGGGCTGAGCCGCTGTCCCACAGCCCCTCCGTCCCCCACGGGTGGCTCACCCAGGCCGGCTCCTGTCCCCTCCTCTCCCACAGGAATTCTCGCGGCCTTTCCCGTCACCTGTCACCTCGGCAGGGTCGGGAGGCAGGGGCGCCCTGGGCACGGGTGAGTGAGCCCCGCGTGCCAGCTCCGCCACCGCCCCCTTCCGGAAGGAGGCCTTCCCAGGTCCCCACCGGGTGCCGGAGCCTCTGGCGCCACTTAAACCTGCGGTTCCCGGCCAGATGCCCGGGGTCCTCCTCCCGGCCCGGCCACTCCCTGGACCTGTGACCTTGTGCGAACTCCTCTCTCTGCCTCCGTCTTCCCATCTGGGGTGTGGGTGACGTTGGGGCCCATGCAGGGGTGACTGCAGCCAGGGCACCGTGAACGACTCCTGCGAAGTGCTTAGGACCAGGCCTGGCACCCGGTCGGCACCCAAGGACTGTAAGCCAGGGCGACCATCCGGGCCAGAGGGGCCAGGCACGGAGAGATGCCACCTGGGCCTCCCAGCCCAGCCCAGCCCAGCCCAGCGGCCGGTGAACTGAGGGGTCCCGGGTGCCTGTGCAGCAGGACGCCCGGCAAGGCCGCCCGAGTGCCTGACCCACAACCTCACAGGCCGTGCCACGGTGGGCGTCGAGTTCTTTTCACTCCCTCTCCTGTCCCTACCAGCAAAAGCCCCTCTTCTCCTCCCCACCTCAGATCCTAAGCACACGCCCGTAATTAGAATGTGGGGGGGGGGCGGGGGGGGGCTTGAAACCACATGCAGAACACCTTACATCTTGTGTTGTTTTTTGTTTGTTTGTTTGTTTTGTTTTGTTGTTGTTAATCCTCACCCAAGGATATTTTTCCATCGATTTTTAGAGAGTGGAAGAGAGAGAGAAAGATGGAGAGAAACATTGATGTGAGAGAAACACGTTGATCGGCTGCCTCCTGCACGCCCCACAATGGGAATAGAGCCTGCAACCCGGGCATGTGCCCTTGACGGGAATCAAACCCAGGACCCTTCAGTCCACAGGCCGACGCTCTATCCACTGAGCCAAACCGTCTAGGGCTCATCTTGTTTTTTTCATTTGATTTAATATCGTGGTGTTATTTCCATGTCAACACAAATTGATCACATTCTTTTAAAATCTTGCATATTATTTCATCATGAGGCTGAAACATAATTTATTAGCTAATTCTTGTTTATGAAAATGTATATTGTTTCTGCTTCTTTATCTACAGACCAGTGACCACTGTATATGTGTTTTGGCTCCTTTCGGGATATGCTCAGAGTGAAAGGCCAGCTCCTAGCGGACTGTCTGACACTGAGAGGCACTCGATGATGGGCAGGCGCGGGGGAAGCCTTCTCTCTGCTTCAGTTTAGGAGGCGGCCTGACTGTGGCCGTGAACTGGGTACCGGGCCCTTCCAGTCACAAAGTTAACGAGAGGAAGTGAAAAGACAGCAGGAGAAGAGAAAACATTTCCAAATCAGGTATCTAATAAGGGGCTCGTATCTAGGGTGCATAACAAATTCTTACAGCTCAACAACAGCAAAGGCAACTACAAAATGCACAGAGGATCTGCATAGACATTTCTCCAAAGACTTACGTGTCTCCAGGAAGCACATTTTAAAAATTGAGATGATTACAGCTTTACATGCAGCTGTAAGAAGTCATCAAAGTCCCCCAATATTTCATATATTTTGCTGGTTTCCCTTGAAGGGAGCATTTTGCAGCCAAATAATGTCAGTTCCATTATATTGATACATTCCACCAGCTTTATTCAGGTTTCTCCAGTTTAACTTGTACTTCTGTGTGTGTGTCTGTCTGTCTCTCTGTGTGTCTGTGTGTGTCTGTCTATCTCTGTGTGTGTGTCTGTCTATCTGTGTCTGTGTATATGTGTATGTCTATGTGTCTCTGTGTATGTCTATGTGTATGTGTGTTTGTGTCTGTGTGTATGTCTGTGTGTCTGTATGTGTCTCTGTATGTGTCTGTGTATCTGTGTCTGTATATGTGTATGTCTATGTGTCTCTGTGTGTGTGTGTATGTCTGTCTATGTATCTGTGTTTGTGTATATGTGTGTGTCTGTGTGTCTATGTGTGTTTGTGTCTGTGTGTGTCTATCTGTGTGTCTGTGTGTATCTGTGTCTGTGTACCGGGCTCTGTACAGTTTTATCACCTGTGTAGCTTCACGTTTCCCACACACAGGCAGGTCCCTGAACAGGTCCGAAGCCACAGGATCTGTGTTCTTTTTAGAATGAGCAGGTGAGCTGGATGGAGTTTCTCTCTATGCTGCCCTGTACTTTGTAAATCTAATAAATACTAACCAGTTGCTGGAAATGGCCAGTGAGGTCTGACCTGGTTCCTTTTTCCGTTCTCAAAACTTCCCGGAAGGTGGGGCCACCGGTTTGCGAGAGAGGCCGCCCTGCCCGCCTACCTGGCCCTGGAGCTGGTCCCGGCGACGGAGGGCCTGGTCGCGGGCCGCCTGCAGCTGCCGGCCCGCGGACGCCTGGTCCCTGAGCTGGCACTGCAGGGTCAGCACCTGGTGGCGGAGCCGCCGGACGCGCAGCCTGAGGTCGTCCTCCGGGGTCTCGGCTTCGGCCTCGGCGTCCTGGGGCTGCGGGACACAGACTCAGTGACAGGCTTAGTTACCTTCCCAGCAAGTTGCCTTCGCAAATCATTTCTTGTTGCTGATCCTCACCCGAGAATAACGTTTCCATTGATTTTTAGAGAGAGTGGAAGGGAAGAGAAAAGAGAGAGACACACACACAACGATGTGAGACAGACACATCTATTGGCTGCCTCGCGGACATGCCCCACCCGGGACTGGGGATCACACCTGCAACCTAGGTATGTGCCCAAGACCGGGACTCAAACCCAAGCCCCTTCAGTGCTCGGGCCCATGCTCTAACCACTGGGCCACAGCGGGCAGGGCAATGTTTTTCTGCTCATGTTTTCCTAACACTTAAAAACTTTGAGAAAATAAAGGAGCAGAAATCACTCCTAATCCCATGAGCCAGCGTCACCGTCGTCATTACCCACGTGTCCTCTTCCCCTTTGCTCTGTGCTTTACACACGTGCTCACGTGGGCGTGAGTGTGCAGCGGGCTTCTCCAGGGTGGCTGTCGGGGGCAGGTCTGGGAAACTGAGGTCTGACAATAACATCTTAAAACGTTATTTTCAAGACAATCTCTTTCACCCGTATTTTCAAAAACACGGGAAACAGCACGGCATTTCGGAGTCTGATTTAAAGCTGCCGGTCACCACTGTCCTGAAGCACAGGGTGGTGAGTGGAGTTTCACAGTCAAACCCAGTTGTGAGAGGCTCATCATAGGGATGCTTCAGAGTGCATTTACATCCAACAGAAGATACTGCATTTTAAACAGATTTCTTTTAAAAATATATCTTTTTATTGATTTCAGAGAAAAAGGGAGACAGGGAGAGAGATAGAAACATCAATGATGAGAGAGAATCATTGATCGGCTGTCAAGCCCGCAACCCCGGTATGTGCCCTGACCGGGAATCGAACCCTGATCTCCTGGTTCATAGGTGAGCCATGCAGCCGGGCAAAGCAGTCCCTCGCACTGTGGGCCCAACGCCAGCAGCTTTCCTGGGTGTCGCAGGGGATTTCAGGGGGCAGGAGGGAGAGGGAGGTCGTGGGAACTGTGGTTAAGCGATGGGGATGCTGCTGCCCCCAGTGGCCTGGAGTCTACATTTTTATTTTTAAGAGCATTTATGCAGACACCCAGGTGTGCACATACATACACGCATGCCCACATATCTATGTTTCTATGTTTCTTTCAAAAAAAATATATTTTTATTGATTTCAGAGAGGAAGGGGGAAGGAGAGATAGAAACATCAATGATGAGAGAGAATCATTGATGGCTGCCTCCTGCACGCCCCCTACTGGGGATGGAGCCCGCAAACCAGGCATGTGCCCTTGACCGGAATCAAACCCGGCACCCTTCAGTCCGCAGGCCGACGCTCTACCCACTGAGCCAAACCAGCTAGGGCTATTTTTCTATATAAAATTCAGTCTATATCTTTGTGTCTTTGCTCCCTTTGGCCACGCCGGAGCACCTGTCCATGTGACGAGAGCATGCTGGGAGACTCGTGCACGCGGTTCTGTGGCCTGCGGATGCTCAGGTTAGCCTGGGACGCCGCTCACTGAGTCCCCGGGGCCTGGGCTCTGTCACCTGGCCAATGGAGGTGGCGCTGTGCCTCCTCTCTGAGCTGCGGGAGGGCGGCATGCATGAGGGGGTGGGCAGCAGTCTAGAACGTTAGCAAGAGGAGATGAGGCAGCTACGCAGGCAGCCTACCTGGTGGCCGCTGCCCAGGGGCCTGAGCGCCGGCCCTGGGGCTGCAGAATGCCGTGGTCCTTCCTCCTCTCTCCCCAGCTGTGCCTCTTTCACTCCCGTCCCGTGGACGTCTCCTCGCAGGGCACCGGACACATCAGCCCTTCTCCCGGCCGGCGACGGAGTGGCCGCCCTGGCTCCGCACCTGGGACCCTCTGTGCCCAAGGAAGGGCCCATCCTCTCTCCGGGAAGACCCGGGTCCTCCTCCCAGGGCGGCCCGTGGACTCCCGCAGTCAGCGGCTCTGACGGCGGACTCACCTGCACCGCCCTTTCTACAGTCCCCACCTTGTCCACAGCCCCCACCTTGTCCACCGCCTCCTGGCTTTCTCCCTGGGGGCGCTGCTCTGCTCCCCCCAGATGCCCCGCCTCTGAGCTCACCCCCAGGGCGACCTCCCTCTCCAGGACCCGGATCCTGCGCAGAAGGTGCGCGTTCTCCCCGCGAAGGGCCCCGATCATGTCCTCTATTCCCAGCACCACGTCCTTGACCAGCTCTCTGTAGCCCAGCCCGAGCTCCGAGATCAGCGCCTTGAGCTCCCGGTTCTCCTGGACGGCGCCCTGCATGAGGCCGCGGCAGCGCCGGGCGTCCGCGGACACGGCCGTCTGCAGCCGGCCCAGACCCCGGCGCAGGCTTTCGTTCTCCGCCTCCAGCTCGGAGATCTTGCGGTAGCTCCTCGCGTTGCAGTCTTCCAGGTCGGCGATGAGCTGCAGGTACTGGTCCAGCTCCCTCCGCAGGCGGGAGATGTCGCCCCGCTCCCGCTCGAGCCCCGACACTTTGCTCGCCTGCCGCTCGCTCTGCGTCCGGAGGGCCCGGATCTTTCGATGGCATCTCTCTTGGTCTCGCTGAAGCCGGACGTTGTCGTGTAAAACTCGGCTTCTCTCCTCCTTCAGTCCGGAGACGAGCTGACGAAGCCGCCTCCTGGCTCTCTCCAGGGCTCTTGGCGGCGGACGGGGGCTCTGGCCCAGCTCCGAGGGCCCCCCTGGGCCGGGGCACAGATCCCCCAAATCAGGCCCCACCCCTGGGAGAACTTGGCCGGTTCCCAGGGCCTCGGTCTCTCCCGGCCTAACGTCTTCACAACTCTCCTTGGGGCCTGCTTCCCTCGCAGGACACGTCTCCAAAACCCCTGCCAGTGGGGACGCCTCGCGCCCCCGCCCCCCGCTCCCCCGCCGCAGGGCCGCCAGCTGCTGGAAGCAGGCCTCCATCTCCTCTGCGAATGCGTCTATCGTGAGCGCAGGCCCGCCCTGTCCTTCACGTGGGGGCCTGGGGGGCCTGGTGGGTTGGGCTCCCTCGGGCGGGAAGGCCCATGTGGGGGACAGCAGCAAACCACCCTCTCCCACCAGGAAGAGGGTGCCCTCCTCCTCCCACTCCTGGGAGCCCACGCCGGACCCTTCCAGACACAGCGGCTTCTCCTCCTGCCCAGGCCCCCCATCCCCGGGTGGTTCCTCCAGCAGCAGCAGGGCAGGTGCAGTCCACGCAGCGCTGTCCTCGTGGCCCTGGGGGCTCCTGGGGGCCCCGTCCTCCGCGAGGAGGAGGAGCTGAGCGCCGGGTGGAGACGGCCCTTTGGCACCGGGAGCCCGGAAGGAGGCGGCTGCGGAGGCCTCTTCCTCCTCCTCCTCCTCCGATGGGAACCCTCCCAGGAGGCCCCACACGTGCCCTTCCGCCCGCCGCCTCCTGTCCAGGGACGAGGGACCCTCCGTGGACAGGGAGGCCTCCCCCTGCGGAAGAGGCACAGGGAGGATCTGCCTGGGCCGAGGGCAGGAGGCGGCGGCCTGGGGTCCGGAAGCCCCGCGTGTGTTCTGCAGGCCTCCTAGGGCGCCAGCACCGTCCTCCAAGCTGGGGTCCTCCTGGCTTTCCCGCCGCCAGCACCCGTCCCCGAGGTCCTCCTCCTTCCTGCCCCGCGTCCTCCTCGCCCCCCGCGCCTCCGCTCTCCACTCCGGGGCTCCTCCCCCCGCCTCCCCAGGGCCGCTCAGATGGCCTGGCCCTGGCCCAGGAAAGCGGCGGTGGGGAATCTGTGGGGCCTCCCAGCAGAGGGGGGCACCGTGGCTCCTTGTTGGGGGGTGGTCCATGGCTCGGGGAGCAGGCAGGGGCCCGACGTCCAGCCCCTGTTGGATTTGGGGCTCTTCTGGAAACACCGCCTGGAGCAGCAGGGCAGCGGGGCCACCGACAGGCCCCCAGGGAGGGAGCACGGACGTCTGCACCAGGAGGAGGGACTCCTGGGCCGGGGCGGCTGCTGGCCTCTGCATGGAGATCCAGGCCAGCTCCTCGGGGAGGAGGGAGGTGTCGGCGCTCTGCCCCGAGGGGCAGCCACAGAGCAGGAGGAGAGTCTGTCCGTGCAGGGCGGGCTCAGCCGGAGCAGGCTAGGAGGGAAGAGACGAGGGGGGTGGGAAACAGCCCCTCTGCCACGTATCCCCCTCTGTCCCTGTCTTCTCATGTCCCGGGACCTCCACATCAGCCACATAGGCCTCCCTAACGCACCCCAGGGCCTTTGCACCTGCTCTTCCCTCTGCCCAGAATGTCCTTTGCCCAGAGCCCTCCTGGCTCACCTCACGCTCCGTTCACATCTCACCTCACAAGGTGCTTCCTCAGAAGGGCCTCCCCGAGTATACCCACTCTCTGCCCATTGAAGCCACTTTCTCCCTCCACGGCACCCCACCCCCACCCCGTTACAGTCTGTGTGCGAGGGTGCCACTCCTCTATCGCCCCGTCCTGTCCAGGGCGGTGGCCACAGGCTTTAGGCAGCTTTTCAAATGGGAAACAAAATGAGAGTCAGCGTTCGGTTCTGCGGTCACAGCGGCCCGTGTCGCTGCTCAGCCCCCGTGTGGACCTCGGCTGCCGTACTGCACAGCACGGGTGCAGAAAGGGGCGGCACCCCAAAGGCTCTGGGGCAGTGGGTGTGGTCTGCTCCCCGAGGCAGGGACCCTGGCCTGGAAGTGCGGGCACATAGGGCTCCATCGATGCCTTTAAATGCATTTTCACAGTCTTTATTCAGTACGTTTTCCAGAGAGGAGGACTGGCCCCCGCTCGCAGGGCTGACCCAGCTGGGCTGGGCCTCGGCCTGCAGGGAGGGAGGGGCCCTCAGGCTCACATGTGACCATGGCCGCCCCGCCCACGGCCTGGCCAGTCTTCCCACCCGCGCCCCTGCGCCGCCCATCCCTGTCCTGTCTAACTCCATCCTCCGCCTGCATGGAGCCGGGGGCCAGTTTCTCCATGAAGCCCTCCCAACCCACAGGGTGGCTCAGGGTGTGCCAGCACACACACACATGCACATATGCACACCCGCACATATATGTGCACATGCATGCACGCAGCGCCTCGGGGCAGGGCGTGAAGGAATGAAGAAGCAGGGACAACCCTCTGCTGAGCCCCAGAACCAGCCAGGCAGAGCGGCAGGAAACGCTGGGCCTCAAAGCCCAGCGCGAGCCAGGCAGGGCCGGGGAGGGACGGGGGGGGGGGGGGGGGGGAAGGGAGGGCGGGGCGGTTGGCTCCTGACCTCGGGGCACAGGTGGGCGGAGTGTGGGCTGCAGAACCAGAGCTTGGGTCCAGCCCAGGGCTGTGTGGCCTTGGGGATCACAGCTCTTGGGGTCCCAGAACCCTCCTCTGCAGAACGGGGGACTGGCTCCTGCCTCACAGCCCTGGGCTGGACCCTGCTCAGAAGTTTCCCTGGGATGAGGCATGACCCCCCTCTTCCCACCTCCCGCATGGAGGGCACACACAGGGGCTGGTCAGACCCAGCTGGACCCTGGGCACACAGGAGCATCTGCCTTACCCGTCCACGGTCAGCAGCCACCAGCTCTCCCAGGAGCCCAGCTGCCGTCTCCAGGCCGGGCACCAGCTCCAAGGGGCCTCGTCCAGCCTCGACGCAGGGCCCCTCGGCGGGCGGGCCTGGGGAGGAACAGGACCCCGGGGTTAGAAAGACCCTTCTAGGACCCTGCCCAGGATTGTCGCCAGTGGCCCTGCCCCTGCTGTCGGGGCTGGTGGCACTGCCTCTGACTCACACCCTTCCCATCCGGAAGGCCTGTGAAGGACTGAAGATCACCATCGCCCTCCAGGGGAGGAACCAGGCGCTCAGAGAGGGGAAGCGACCGTCCCGATGTGCAGTGGGTCTGGGTCTGGCAACCACTTCTAACCACAGAGCTCGTGCGGGTGACACAATACACGACGTCTTCCTCCTGGCTCCCTCATGGCCACACGGTCGCCATCCCACCTCCAGCCCCCACGGTAGGGGTGCGGACCAAGGAGCCGACTCCTGGGCTCCCAGCAGGCAGACCTGTGCCTTCCAAGGATGATTTTGACCTTGTTTGCTAGTCAGCGCGGCTCCCGGAAAGGGGGTGGAAAGGGAGTGGGCCTTGGGGTGAGCAGCTGGTGGGTACACATGACCCCTCCTGTGCACCTGGCCTTGGGGGACTGTGCGGAAACCACAGACACCAGGGGGGCCAGTGGCTCTGGGGCTGCCGGGAGCAGCAGCCTGTGCAGCAGGGACCTGGAAGCTGTGGCTGAGACTGTCATCAGGGACATAGGTTCCCGTCGGGGACAAGGGGCTGCTAAGGCCAGCAGCTCCCAGGCCTGGCACCTGGCGGTCACTGGGGTGGAGGTGGGGACAGAAGAGCTCGGCCTTCTGGGGGGACAATCGCCTGAGAGGCCTGCAGCCTGTGCTGGCAGGCGTGTCATGGGCACGGCGGGCTCCGACCCCTTCACCAGCCATGTGACACTGAGCAGGGTCGCCACCTCTCTGAGCCCCGGCTTCCTGTCTGCAGTCGGGACAGCCACCCTGCATCATCAGGGTGCTGTAAGTGAGCTAGCCCGGTGGTGGGTGCTCTACGCACCGTGGCTCCCACATACCTGCGGAGGTGTGTGGTCCCGGGGCCCCGTCGGGGTGGGGAGGTGTCTGCCAGCCTGGGCGTCCGCAGGCCTCCAGCGCCTCCTCCCAGGGCAGGAGCAGCCACTCGTCCTGGACACGGCCCCAGGCGTCCTTCAGGAAGACACGGAATCAAGAGCTGAGTGTTCATCCAAGCCGGTCCCCGTGCGTCCCTCCCAACAGATGTAGTGGGAACCCAGGGGAAACTGAGGCTCAGGGAGCAGAGGCCCGTGGCCTGGCCTGCAGCCCTGATCTATGCAGCCCCGTCCCGTGCAGCCCTGTCCCGTGTATCCCTGTCCCGTGCAGCCCTGTCCCGTGTATCCCTGTCCCGTGTAGCCCTGTCCCGTGCACCCCTGTCCCGTGCAGCCCTGTCCCGTGTATCCCTGTCCCGTGTATCCCTGTCCCGTGTATCCCTGTCCCGTGTATCCCTGTCCCGTGCAGCCATGTCCCGTGCAGCCCTGTCCCGTGTATCCCTGTCCCGTGTATCCCTGTCCCGTGCAGCCCTGTCCCGTGCAGCCCTGTCCCGTGTATCCCTGTCCCGTGCAGCCATGTCCCGTGTATCCCTGTCCCGTGCAGCCCTGTCCCGTGTATCCCTGTCCCGTGTATCCCTGTCCCGTGTATCCCTGTCCCGTGCAGCCCTGTCCCGTGTATCCCTGTCCCGTGTATCCCTGTCCCGTGTATCCCTGTCCCGTGCAGCCATGTCCCGTGCACCCCTGTCCTGTGCAGCCCTGTCCCGTGCAGCCCTGTCCCGTCAGCCATGTCCCATGCAGGCGTGTCCTGTGCAACCATGTTTGGTGCAGCCCTGTCCCATGCAGCTGTGTCCCGTGTAGCCTTGTCCCGTGTAGCCCTGTCCTGTGCAGCCCTGTCCTGTGCAGCCTGTCCCATGCACCCCTGTCCCATGCAGCTGTGTCCCGTGTAGCTGTGTCCTGTGCAGCCTGTCCCGGCTCCTGGCCCTACAGCCCTAACTGCCTCCTGTTGGCACCCAGGCTCTGTTCCACAGACAACTAGGGGCTTGTCTGCCAGCCAGGATGCCTCTGGGCTCCGGTCCCCTCTCCCTCCTATTCCCACTGTGTCCCACCAGGGGCTCTGGGCAGTCCTGTCCCTCAAATGCCAACAAGTCCAGATGCTACAGCCAATGCCCTTGGGCGGCACCCCTGCCCTCAGCCTCTCCCCAAGCCGGGCGGGTGTGCAGCGAGGCGCCCCCTGCAGGGCACTATAACACAGCACCTTCTCGCGGCTGCAGGGGAGGCGTGGGGCCGCAGAAGGCTCAGCTCTGCCCACCACCCACGCGCCCTGCCCCGGGCTACTGCTAACCCGTCCTAACGGTGCTGCCTGCTGCCCCTCTGCCCACACCAGACCCTGAGGCCCTTCTGGAGGGGAACTTGGCTCATCCGGTCTGCACCCTCACCTTAGCCTAGCACAAAGCAGGTGCTTAACGCATGTGTGATAGCCGGATGCGGAGGCAGAGCCTGCAGACAGGCAGGTGTTTAGACTCCCTGGTGCATCTATGGGCAAACATTTACCAAGTCCCTACGATGTGCCGGGGCCATTCCAGATGAGGGGGACGAAAGTGAACAGGTACTGCCCGCCCCCCCCCACCCCCTGTCCCCCGGGTGCTGCCCTCTCCCAGCAGACCCTGCATCAACCCCTAGCTGAGCCTCCTGCTCAGAGCCGCCCGGCTCCCTCAGGCTCCAGCGCTGAGACAGGCCCTGGAGGCCACCATGGGGTCACAGGCTGACGGACACTCCTCACCCTGGCCCCGGCTCCGGCTCCGGCTCCCACTCACAGTGGCCTCTCCCCCAGCCGCCTCCCCACCTGCCCTGGCTGGCCTGCCTCTGCACGCCTGCGTCTGCTGTCTCTTCTGCCTGGCTGGCACGTAACTCCTGGGGGAGGGTGCTCATCGCCTGCTGCTTGCTGGGCAACCTCCCCCTCCCCGCCACACACACACACACACACACACACACACACACACACACCCCTCAGCCCCAGCCCCGCCCTTCCACACGCTCACCTCCCAGCAATCCCACTGAACTGCAAACGGGGCAGGCTGCTCTCCTGTTTCCAACCTTCCATGCTTCCCGCTGCACTGAAGGGGAAGCCCACCCCCACCTGGCTTGGTCCGCTCCCCCCACCCCATCTCTGCTCCTCCCACAGCCCCTCTCCCTCCTGCCTCAGAGCCTTGTGCCCTGCTACCTGCTGCAGGCACCTCTCCTCCCATGGAGGGCACCCAAAAAACGACGCTACACCCCTTTCATTGCACAAGTGATGAAATCAATTCTCAGAGAGGGAGGGTGACTTGTCCAAGGTCACACAGCACACACAGTGGGAGCACAGGACCGAGCTCGGGGCTCTGAACTGGGTCCACGCCCCCCGCCCTTCCCGCACCTCTCCGCTCCGACCGGTTGACCTTCCTGCTTTCCCCACTCACGGGAGCATTCGCCTGTAACTTTGCATGGTTTTTGCTTTACCTTTACTTTGAAAGATAAGCAAAAGGAGGAAAACAAGGAACTCGGTGAAACCCAGACACACAGGCTGTTCGTGTGCTGGACGGTGCCCTGCGGGCCTTTTCCGTGCAGACGCGCTCACAGTCTCCCCAGAGCCAGGAGGCTGTGTTCCTAAGAGCACTGGTGCTTCTCCTGTGATGTTTTTGAAGGATGGTTTTCTCACAAGTTCTTCTGCGACGGGTGTTTCGCGGCTGCCTGATAGCCCCTGAGATAAGGACCGCCGCCCCCAGGGGACATTGGGTTGTTCCGAATGCTGACCAACAGGAAAAGTGCTGAGGGAGTTTAACATCTGAGAAACAGACAGAATAAAGTGCAATCCTGAGGTTGGGCCTGTTTGTAATCTAACTAATGGGACCGGGCTGACCTTTTTGTGTCAGGTGACTGGCCTGTCATCTGGCCTTTTACGTCAGCTGTATGTTCACCGCTCCCGCCTGTGTTTCAGTTTCACACGATGTCTTAAAGCCTCGCTGGCTGCCGGAGTGAGGGTCAAAGGTGAAGCAGCGGTTCTGCCCACAGGCAGGCAGTCAAGCAGGGGCGGGCAGCGCTCGCTAAGCAATGAGAGATTCCGGTCGCTGCCACCAGGGGTCGCTCTACTCACACTTTGGGGCAGAGAGGCTGGCGGAGCGCCCAGCCTTCCTGACGCCGCTGTCACCCAGGACATGGCCTCAGCTCTAAAAAAACAGCCTGACGCTGGCAAATGAAAGATTGTGACTTTTAATCCCCTGGGGTCAGCCTCCCTGTTGCCCTCGGGGCCAGGCCACAGCCTCTGGCTGGAGCAGCCAGCCACCCATTGCCACTGTCTGCGCCTGTGTCTGTCTCCCCTGAACGCTCTGAAGGCCAGGTCGGCTCACCTCTCCAGCCCAGTGCCGGCACATGGCAGTGCCAGTGCACACTTGCTAAAAAGCACAGGGCGGGGGGGGGGGGGGGGGCGGGACAGGAGGACATCTGCAGTGGGCCCTGCTTATCAGGCAAACCACAGTCCTTTTATAAAAAATATATTTTTATTGATTTCAGAGAGGAAGGGAGAGGGGGAGAGAGAGAAATATCAGTGATGAGAGGGTATCATTGATCAGCTGCCTCCTGCACGCCCCACACTGGGGACCCAGTCTGCAGCCCGGGCATGTACCTGACCGGGAATCAAACTGTGTCCTCCTGGTTCACACATCGATGCTCAACCACAGAGCCACACCGGCCGGGCAAACCACAGTCCTTTTTAATTCCTTTCACCCGGGACCTGAGCAGAAACACCTCCCCAAGCTCCTCCCAGGCCCGGGTTTGTCCTTGGAGTGGCCGTCCTTCCGGGACTGGGGCTCGGAGCAGCCTGCACTAGAAACTGCGAAGTGTGTGCTCCCGGCAAGGCCTTGCCTCCGCGGGCTGTGGGTTTGGGGACAAGGACACTGATCCCTGCAGCTACCTGCTGACGTCAGCGAAGTTCTATGTGGGAAATTACTGTTTAAATATGAAGCCAATAAGTTATCTTCTCATAATGACTGCCTTCCCTGTAACTCTCACTGCGACGCCCAGAGCACGTCAGATGCCGCCAGCAGCTGGCCAGGGTGGTGGCGAGGCGTGCACCTCCTTGGGTGAGGGACCTTGCCCCTGCCTCAGTTTCCCCATCTGCACAGTGAGGATCAGTAATCCTACGGGTCCTTGTAAGGCAGCGGTTCTCAACCTGTGGGTCGAGACCCCTTTGGGGGTCGAACGACCCTTTCACAGGGGTCACCAAAAACCATCCTGCATATCAGATATTTACATTACAATTCATCACAGTAGCAACATTACAGTTATGAAGTAGAAACGAAAATAATTTTATGGTTGGGTCACCACATGAGGAACTGTATTTAAAGGGCCAGAAGGTTGAGAACCACTGTTGTAGGGCATCAGTAGGTGCTTGCAGGGAACGCAAGACTGGGCCAGGCATGCAGCAACAAGCAATGGACGCAGCTTCGGTAACGATCTGCCCGATGCACGCGCCCCTGGGGCCGCCCCCGCCCGTCTCCCAGTGCCTGTACGTCACCCCCAGCATTGCCCTGCGGTGGTCCCTTCCGCTACAAGTTTCCGTTTCCCAGGGGCCGTGGCACAAACATCTCCTTATGTCCATTCATTCCCTGAGCAGAAGCCCCCTCCCAGCCCTCCCGGGTGAGTCACCTGCTTGCCAGCTGTGGCCGGGACCAGGATTTAGGGCCGAATGGGCCCCAACTGGTGACAAGCAAGAAGGCGAGTGGTGGAGGAGAGGCGGCCAGGCCTGTCCCAGTGAGATGGGGCCACCGGAGGTGGGTCATGTCGCCACGGGGGCACCAAGGAGAGAAGGAGCTGCTGTGAGGTCAGGGGAGTCCTCTTAGAGGAAATGACCTTCCCACCCAATGGGGAGAAGGTAGCAGGGACTTACTGGGTGGCCTGGGGAGGAGACAATGGAAGCTTCTAGACACAGGGACAGCGTGCAGGCTTCAAGAGCCTGGTGCATGCAGGGGCCTGCAGGGGCGCAGGGTGTGGGTGGGGCAGGGGAGGGTTGGGCACGGCCCGGAGCTCAGGCCAGAGCGGCAGGGGCCGCGGGTGCTGTGGGCAGGAGGTTACCTTGGTCCCGAGGCGCTGAGGGCCAGGGGAGGATGGAGACGGGTTACCAGGGTCATCCAGAGAGAGGCCCCCAGACGAGGTCCTGCCTGGGCTCCAAGCCCTGGGTCCCCCCTTTGGAAACACCCCTCTGCTTTGGGGAGTCGTGCATGTGCACTGCTCTCTGGTTCCAAGGCCGACCTCACAGGTGTGCGGCCACTGCCGCCACGGCCACGGCCACAGCCACGCTCATACATTCCAGACCCAGACCCCGAGGGCAACGGCTGGCTTTGCAGTTTCCTTATCAATAGGTTAGAGCATTTTAATTTTAAAGTCACAGGCCACCCTCCCCTCCGGGCTGAGGGCTGGCGGCTGGCGGGCCCCTTCCTCTGCCCCTCCCCCTTTGCCAGGTGGTTGTGTCCCCCCCTTGTGGATAGGGGTCTCGTCTTACTCCCCGGGGTCCCGCCCACCAGTGGAGACAAGTCAGTCCCATTGACCCTTCTCCTCTGGGACTGGGAGAGGGGCAGCGATCATGTGCGCAGTGTGGGTGTGTCCACCCTGCTTCCCCCTGGACCACACAAGCCCGGGAAGAGATGATGGCGAAGATGACAGTGATGGTGGCGACAAAGATGGCAACTGAAACTGAATGTGACCGCCCACCCATGATGCACCGGGACAGGGCTAAGGGCCTTCTCTGAACCTCATCTCATCCTCACCATCCGACAGGGAAGCAGGTCCCAGGGTCATTCCCAGCTCACACCTGGGGACGCGGAGGCACAGGACGGTCGGTAACCTGCCCACAGGTACCACGGCCGCCAGGAGGCAGAGCTGCCGTCCACGCAGGGTTGCCCGCCTCCGCCTGCACACAGCTCGCCCCAGTTCACAGCTCCAGTGTTGAAGGTTCGCGTCCTCTATCCTGCGGTCCCTACACGGCAGCCTCTGCTGCTCCCTGTACTCCCGGCTGACGAGGGGCCGGCTTCTCCCAACGCTAGAGGCAGGCTGGCTGGGAACCCACTTTACGGCCATTTAGGGAATTTTCCAGAGGATTTTGCGCCACAGCATCCGGCAAAGCCTGAGAGCCGGAGCCTGGGGCGTGGGGGCCTTGAAATGAGAACTGGCGAGACAGCGAGGTCACATGCTGACAAGGGGCTGGTGGGCTGGTGGCGCACGGCTACCGAATCCCGCCGACGCTGCCCCCCAGTCCTCAAGAGCCAGCCCTGGCCTGGCATCTCCAGGTAAGGGCACAGCCTGGAGTCAGGGCTCCGGTCCGGCCCATGTTCCCTCCTGGCCCTGATACGTGGTAGCTGAGTGGCCACGGCCAAGTCACTTAACAGCCGGGTCTCGGTTTCTCCATCTGTTCAGTGGGTGACAGCCTGACTCCCAGGCTGTTCTAAGGGTTAGATGGGAACACAAAATGCCCAAAATGTCAGTGGGGCCTCTTGACTAGGTGCTCACCCTTCCTCCTAGAGAAAGAAGGAGTGAGTCGCCGTGTAGGGGGAGGTAGGTGGGGCGGTGAGGACGGAAGCCAGCAGCCTCAAGGATCGTCTTACGTTTAGGAACATTACAGAAAGGATTCTAAATGACAGTTTCCATCTAAACACGATTTATTTTCCAAAATTACAGTCAGGTGCCAACGTCAAAACGTAGTTTTCCTTTTATCCAATGAACTTAACAAAGGGAGAGCGAGCAGGACACGCGGCCTGGGGAGGGACAGGAGGAGGGTAAAGTAAAAAGATAAAACAGATACACGCTCGTTAGACACGGTCCAGGCAGGACACACGGCATGGGCTGAGACACGCGAGCGTTTCAGGTTCCGGTTCCTTTGAAATAGACCATCTGGTCAGAAGATAAATTTGATTTTTTTTTTAATGAGCAATGGCGCTTGAGCTATGGTTGCTTTTGGACTTTTCCTTAAATGCAAACTGACCGGCTGGAGAGAAGCAGGGCCCTGGGCCCGGGGAGGGAGCTGGACCAGCTCTCTTTCCGGGAGGCAGGTGAGTGCGGAGGAGACAGAGCACCTGGACTCGCACGACGGTGTGACCGCGGGTCCGTGCAGACCCCGAGCCTCAGCCTCACGGGCGAAGGGAGGACAGTAACGGCACCGGCCGCCGTCTTCACGCGCATTACATGGAACAACGCCGCTGGGACACCCGTGGGGAGCCACACACAGGGCAGGAGTGGAGCACATGGAAGCTTTGACCTGTCCATCAGTCACATGACTAAGCAATGGCCTCTGCCCTCGCCTCCGGAGCATCAGACACCTGGCCGAGGTCACCAGCTAGCCAACAGGAGAGCTGGAAGGCCCGCCCCACGTGCTCCCCACGCGCAGCCCTGCAAGCTCCGGCGCCTGCTGCTGGGCGACTGCAACCCCATCAGCCGGGCCTGCCCTCCAGGAGCGCAGCCTCATGAGGGGAAGGCAGATAGATGCACACGCACGCCGTGCAGGGACGTCACCGCCTTCATGCGGGGTGGGAGGCCGAAAGGGGGTGATGCTTTCCCAGGGAGCGGGGGTCAGGGGAGATGCACAGCACCTGAGAGCTACATAGTACCGCACGCCCAGAAGCTCACCGGCCCGGGGCCTGGCACGCGGCCGGGATCATTAGATGTTGGCTATGGGTCGGCAGGGATCAGACAATGAGGGATGAAGGGTGGCTGGTTGGCTGCCTGGACAGTGGTGGGAAGCAGACGGTAAGGTGAGTGAGCTGATGGAGCATGGGAGACACATGGGTGGGAGGACAGGTGGGTGAATGGGTGGGGGGGTGAGTAGGACTGGCTGGGTAGATGGGTGGGTAGGTACTGCCGGAATGAAGGGTGGACGGAAGGGGCCGGGGGAGGGGGGCTGGGTGGGTGGACGAAGAGGAAGACTGGACAATGGGAGAGTCAGGGACTTAACCAAGTGTCTGTACCAGAAAGTGAGAGAAGAGCGGTCACTCCTGCCCCGGGGTGTCGCCACTTACCAGGCTCCCGTGGCCAGCAGGGGGCGCGCCGCGCACTCGCTCCCCGGGGGCCTGGGCTCCCAGCTCCGCGCGCAGGCGCCGGTTCTGCTCGGCGAGGTCCTCCACCTGGCTCTGCAGGCCGATCTCCGACAGCTTCAGCCCGTAGATGCAGCAGCGGAGGTCCTCCAGCTGCCCCCGGAGCTGGCGCTGCGTGGCGCGCTGCTCCCGCAGCCGGCGCGCCGCCTCGTCCCGCTCCCGCTCGCCGCGCTCGGCCCTCGCCTGCAGGGCGCGCACCTCCTCGGCTTCCTCGGGGTCGGGGTCGGGGTCGCGCTGGGGGCCGGCCGGGGCCGGGGGTGGAGTGCTGCCCGGGGCCGGGGCGTCCAGCTCGGCCAGCAGGAGGCCCGCGGCGCGGCAGAGGCGCCCCACGTCCCGCTGCAGCCGCCGCACCTGCGCCCGCAGGGCCCGCTCCTGCTCCCGCACCAGGCCCAGCTCGCGCCGCTGGGTCCGCCGGCAGCGCTCCAGGGCCGCCGTCCGCTGCCCCAGCGCCTCGTCCTTGTGCCGCAGCTGCTCCCGCAGCCGCTGCAGCCGCCACCGCTGCCGCCGGGCCGCGCGCTCCTGCTCCAGCACCTACAGGTGGCGGTGGGTGCGGGCGTCAGGAAGCAGCCCGGGGCCACCGGCTCCCAGGGGGCCTGTCTTTAGTTTAAACTTCGGTGTTTTGTTCATCAGAGAATATTCTTACATTAAAATGACGCATAAAACAATTTTTATCTCGGTTAGTGAGCTTTCCGGCGGCCCCGCCCTTACATCTTGCACCGGAGCCGGTGGTGGGAGACAAAGTCACCCAGCGAGAGCCGTGCAGGAGCCGGGAGCAGCCCACGGGCTGGGCTGGCGCGTTAGGGAGCCGGGAGGGCCCGCAGGCAGGTACGCCTGGAGACAATGCCCCGGGAGGAAAACCCGGTGTGCCCCCCGTGTGAGCCCTGTCGCCCCGACAGGTCTGCCTCTAGGGGCTTTCTGAGTGACCACAGGCCACTGCGGAAATGAGGCGTCCATGCTGCCGATACACGCCGCCTGCAACTCTGGCCACAGGGCAAAACCGCCAGTGGGCCAGTGTCAGGGACGGAGGGCAGACAAGCTCGTGCCCGCACCCCTACACCTGCCCGGAAATGCACGGATGTCGGGGAGAGAGCGAGGCAGAGGTCCAGGCTGGGAGGTAGCTGGGCCAAGGGGTCACCGCGGGGTCCTGAGCGAGCCCCTCATCACTGAACGCCCACGCCTCGCCTGGGAATGGGGTCCTGACAGGGGTTTCCCAGGAGTGAGCAGGTGTCCTGAGGCCGGAATAGGGATGCGGGGGGGGGGGGGGGGGGGGAGGGGGGGGCTTCGTGTCTACCGAACTCGGGTCCGCAGCCTTGCGCCCCTCGCCATCTCCCTTGCTGTCGCCCTGGCGCCCCATCTCCCCACCACGCCGTGGGCATCTCTGGTTTCTCACACGTACTGGGGGCACGGCTCAAAAATGCACATTAATGTATGTTCCACAGGGATCCGTGATGGTGGGATCGCACATGCCTCTGCATTTTGTATTAAAAACTCCTCTTGGGCCCCCGCTGGCGTGGCTTGGTGGTTGAGCACCGACCACTTGCAGACTCGAACCCCAGCAGGGGGCGTGCAGGAGGCAGCGGATCGATGATTCTCTCTCATCAGTGTTTCTATCTCTCCTCCCTCTCCCTTCCTCTCTCTTTAAAAATCAATAAAAATATATTTTTTAAAAAAACACAAAAACTCCTCTTGGGACACTGCTGGTGACATGCTACAAGCCAAGGAGGGTAATGAACTTGGCTTTCTGCGCCCGGCGTTCAATAGAAGGGGAAATCGCCACTGGCCCCCGCAGCTACTGGCTAAACCCGCGGTTATGAGCTTTTGTGAGCGGTTCTGACTGTCCCACTGTAAGGAACACGTGGCGACAGCGTACCCATTATGCACACGCCCCATGCAGAGTCCTGAAACAGTGCCTGCTCAGACGCGGGAGGCCCTTTCTTAGTGCCTCATAGTCCATTCTATTTGTAAACCCAGCTGTGACTCACAGAACTGATTTCACAACCCGATGACAGATGTCAGCCTGCAAGCAGACAATCCCTCGCTGCGCTGCCCTGCTCGTCACAATCCAGAACAGGACACCCCTGGGGCTCTTGGGGTGCCGCTGCGTCTGCTTCCACAGTATTTCCTATATGTGTCCCGCCCTCCTGCCTGCACCATCTCTCCCCTGGAATATTTCAATAAACACTACTAATTACAACAGCGGCCACTGCTGAGTGTTTTACACATCTTAACTCACATAACAATTTGAGGGTGTTGGTGCTATATCATTCCCATTTCACAGATGAGAAAACTGAGGCCCCAAGAGGTTTAGTCACTTGCCCTAGGCCACACAGCCATCTGCCTCCAGCTCTAACTTGTTCCCCACCCCCACCGTCTTTCTCTCTCCCATGCAACTAGAATAACATCCCTTAAACCCTGACCTGGAGCCTCTCCCACTCAAGTCCCCGAAAAACTGCTCTCTCTCGCCTTCAAAATCGGGTCCGCGCAGTGGCCCTGGGGTCTGGCCCCTGGGGAACCCTCCAGTCTCACCAACTCCCTCTCCCCACCTACACCCCCTGCTGGGTCCCGGTATGTCTCCCAGACTTCCGTGCCTTTGCCCAGGTGGCTACCCACGCCTCACCTCACATGCCCTGCCCTCAAGGCCCCACACTCCCGGCCCAGCTCTCTGTAGCTCCCACCCCATGCACTTGCTCACCATGCCGCACCTCCCTCATGACACAGCGTCCAGTTCTGCGTTCCTTGTTTCCTACCTGAGTCCCCACCTGCACTCCAGCCCCGGAGGTGGTGACAGGGGTCAGCCATCTCCCTGTCCTTAGGCCAGAGCTGGCTCCCCCATACAGGCACGGAGGCCGTAGAAATGAACGCCCCCCCCCCCCCCCCCCGCCCAGAGCTCCAGGTCACCCCGTGCCCTCAGCCCCCACCCCAGGGGTCCCCGTGGGAGCCTGTGAAGCAAGCAGGGCAGGGATCCCCTTTTACCGATGACCTCACCCAGGCCCCACAGGCTCTCCCCGGCCCCCCCACACACTGTCTTAGCTGCGACCACATCCACACACAGGGGGACCCTGCTGGGAAAGAAACTGGCGCTGGAGGGAAGGCGGCCGTACCTGGCAGGCGAGCTCCCCCTGCAGCGCCTCCAGCTGCTCCTGGGCCCGGCGGGAGGCGCTCCTTTCCTGGCACACGCGGGCGCTCAGCTGGTCCACCTTCCGCAGGAGCTTCTGCTCCGACAGCTCCAGCTCCTGGATTCTGCAGCGGGAAGCAGGCGGCGCTCAGTCCGACGCACGCAGCAAACACGGCCGGAGGTTTCACACACGCCGGAGCCCCTTTCTGATGTTATTTGGCCAATTTCTTACTCAGACACAGTTGCGTTTTGTAAAACATTCACACGTATTTTTCTAGGGATGATCTACCATACGTCAAAGACCTCTTTCGACTGAGGAGGCACCATGCATCGGGAATCTTAGTAGTGACCTCATCTCTAAGCCAGTAACCCCGAGTCTGGGCGACTCCGGTTAAGAACTGAGCCTGGAGAAATGATCTCACTCATTTGTGGAATATAACGAACACAAACTGATGAACAAAAATAGAGCCAGAGGGGGGAAAATATTTTAGAATATAATAGAAGTAATCCTGTTATTTGCAGATTTCTAATATTTCCTACAACTTTTGTGATATCATACTATGTTAGTACAGTTTTGATAATATTATTACACTTAAGATCCTTTTTTCTTGAAATATTAATGTTTATTGCATGTAATATTATTATATTTAGGATCATTTTTCTTGAATAACTAGAGGTCCGGTGCACGAAGTTTGTGCACAGGTAGGGTCCCTAGGCCTGGCCAGTGATCAGGGCCAATCAGGTTCCCTGCCTCTCCTCCTCCTCCTTCCCTCGCTCCCTCAGCACCCCACTGCCACCGCCACTGGTCGCCCGCCATGTTCTGCTCCACCCTCTGGCGGTCAGCACACGTCATAGCGAGCGATCAAACTCCCGGTCATATTAGTCTTTTATTATATAGGATTGGTGTTTATTGCATGTAACATGATTATATTTAAGATCATTTTTCTTGAAATATTAATGTTTATTGCATGTAACATGATTATATTTAAGATCATTTTCTTGAAATATTAATGTTTATTGCATGTAACATGATTATATTTAAGATCATTTTCTTGAAATATTAATGTTTATTGCATGTAACATGATTATATTTAAGATCGTTTTTCTTGAAATAAAAAATAAAAAGAAAGAACTGAGCCTGAAGCAAGCACCTGCATTGCCTCAATGAGTCTTCACATCGCCAGCCCACAGTGGGCTGCATGACCCCTTCCTCACACAGGAGGAAACTCAGACCAGAGAGGCCAGGCAGCCCGCCCAAGGTCACACAGCACTGCAGAGCCCAGGCTGCCCGATTCCCAAACTGACCCTCGTAACCCTCTGCCCCGCTGCCTCCCGTCTGCGCTGCATTCCTGTGAATCTCTTCTGTGGAAGTGATTAAGCTCAGAAAAAAAAAAGCTTCTGCCATTAAAATAATTCACCTGTATTACTACAAAAGTAAGAAGTTGGAGGTGGCCTAATTGTCTGGCAGGGACGGCAAAGCCACGTGAAGGCGTTTTTGTTTTCAGGGGAAAGGCTAAGCTGTGTCACATGCAACGTAATACCCGGCGTGGATGAGAGCACTGACACAGCCACGCGAAAAGGAGAAGCGTGCGTGAGCGCGGGAAACCCGAAGCCAAGGTCTGGCCCCTGGTCTCACTGGGAGAGAAGGGACCTCCAAGATTTGCCTGCCACCTGCTTGCACCGAGCACCCGAGTCTCCCTCATGTGCCGATCTTACTCCTTAACAGGAACCAGGGGACACGTGGAAAGTGTGTGCACAGCCTGCATGGTCTGCCCACCGTCACTCCTTTACCAAGCCCACCCCGGTGACCCGCCCATCCAGGACAACGTGGCTTCCCCGGACGAGGACCTAGCTTTGCCTGCTGGCTCTGCCGCTTACCAGCCCTGGAGCCTAAACTGGACTCATTCACCACTCTGACCCTCAGTCTCTATCTGTAAAAAACAGAGGCAATTGCACCTTGCTCAGAAGGTTGCTGTGAAGATGAAATAAATGATGCATTCTTGTTAATAATCAGCCAAGAGTCCCCTCTCCTCCTCTAGCTCCGAGGCCCTGGGGTGAGCTTCGAAAGCGACAGAAGGGCATGTGGATTATAATCGTGTCCCTTCCAAACTGCACGAGAGGAGTGGCCCCAGGGTCATCGGTCAGAGCTGTCGCAGGAACCTCTGATCTGTTATGTAACGGGGTGGCATCTAACGGAACAAGAAAGGCCTCTCTTTAGACCCTGAGACCAACCTGAAACATTAACTAGGAGGCAGTGTTTCCTTCTGGTGCCATCCCTATCAGAAAGCGACTGGTCTCGCTGTGGCAGGCGGAATAATGGCCCGCAGGTATACCTAGGCCCGGATCCCTGGGGCCCGTGAGTGTGGCCTTCAAATGCAAATGAGACTGCAGATGAGATTAAGTTCAAGAATTTGAGATCATCCTAGACTGTGTGGGTGGGTCCCAGTTGCAATCACGGGTCCTCCTAGGAGAGAGGCAGGCATTCGAACACAGAAGGTGCAGGCGTGCGGGCTGCTTGGCTGGCCGCATTGCAGACAGAGGCCAGAGCGAGCATGGCAGCTGTGGCCGCTGGCCAGGCCAGGCCAGGCCGGCCCCCACAGCCTGTGGAGCGCACTGGCCAGAGCACAGGGCCCGCCTGTACCTGACCTGAGCCAGGGAGGCGCGCAGGCCCTGCCTCCAGAAATGCAGGCTGTGAGGCCGCTGTTGGAGCCACTGGCTGGGGCCACAGGAAACTCACACCGAAGTACAGCTCTGCACCGATGAACACCCAGTTAAACAGAGCAGAGTGCAGGGCGGGAAGGAGTGCTAGGAGCTGGGAGACGTGCTCAGGAGGTGGGATAACGTTGTCCCCTCATGGCCGCCACTCTGGCCAGGCTGCCTGGGTTCCAGTCCCAGCCCCGTGGCTGGCGCAGCCCACCCTCAGAGAACAGAGGACACAGCCCACATTTCCCCACCGACGGGCCCAGGACGCCCCGTCCAGGACAGCCTCACCCCAGCCACGGAGGCCACTCCTCTTCATCTCTCACAGTGCCCCGCTCTGTCCCTCCCTCACACGGAGGGGTCTCCTGTGGCCGGGGTGTCCCGCCCATCCTCCACACGCCTGCTGACCTCCTGGTTTTCACTATCGATCTTTCTGGAGGAAGATTCGAGTGGACAACCCTGTGTGGGCCGTGCTGCTCCCCTCTCCAGGGCTGGGGCCCTGTCCTCCAGCTCCCAGCACCCAGGACTTATGGGATGAATGTGTCCCCCCAAGTTTGTACATTGAAGTCCTAACCCCAGCGCCTCAGGATATGACTGTATTTGGAGATGGGGTCTGTACAAAGGAATTAAGGGAAAATGTGGTCGCTTGGGTGGGCCCTACTCTAATCTGCCTCGTGTCCTTATAAGAGAGATTAGGACCCAGACACACACAGAGGAACACCCATGTGAGGACACAGGCACAAGACAGCCGTCCCTCAGCCAAGGAGAGAGGCTCAGAAGAAACTAATCCCCACTCCTCGATCGCAGACTTCCAGCCTCCAGAACTGTGAGAGGATAAATGTCCGATGTTTAAGCTGCTCCGCCTGTGACACTTGGTTGTGGTTGCCACGGAAACTAATACAACTTAGTGCATGGCTCTTGGGGAGTGGGTGCAGGTTGTAGAATCAGTGGGTGGGTGGATGGGTTATGGATGGATAGATGGATGGATGGATAGATGGATGGACGGATGGATGGATGGATGGATGGATAATGGATGGATGGATAGGTGGATGGATGGGTGGATGGATAGATGGATGGATGGATGGATGATGGATGGATGGATGGATAATGGATGGATGGATAGGTGGATGAATGGATGGATGATGGATGAATGTATGTATAGATGGATGGATAGATGAATTGATGGATGGTAGGTGGATAGGTGGATGGATGGATGGGTGGGTGGGTGGATGGATGGGTGGTGGGTGGATAGGTGGATGGATGGATGGATGGATGGTGGGTGAATAGGTGGATAGATGAATGGGTGGGTGGTGGGTGGATAGATGAATGGATGGATGAAAGGATAGGTGAATGGATGGATGGATGGATAGAGAGATGGAAGGATGGACAGATGGGCAGAATCACAAGAGTGATACATAGAATAACAAAATAAATTTTTAATATGTGACTTTCTCCATGTGAAATGTATTATAAAGAAGAAAAATAGTAAAGCGGATGTAAATACACATGTAACGACTTGCCTTTATTAAAATGAAGGGAAATACAAGAAAAGGCCGAAGTCTCGGGCAGATCCAAGACTCTGGCTGCTGGGCTATTGGGAACCTGTGGGAGGCGATCCTGCCATGACCACACTGCATCTCCGCACTGCGTTCTCCTCCGAGGCCCATGCAAAGCCCGCCTCATGCTGCTGGGCCAGGCTTCAGACAGCGATCCCGAAAGAGCCTGGGCTTTGGAGAGGCCTGGACCCATGCCCAACCTGGGGACCGTGTTGGCTCCACACCAGGGAGCTCAGGGTCAACAGTGAGAAACAAACGCAGACCCTGCTGCGCAGGTGGTGGGTGAGCCGAAAGGCCAATCAGATGACGGGCAACCGAGGGACTAGTGACTGCCCGCGGCCACCCCTGTCCCTGGGCTGGAGGGACACAGGGAGCAGGTGGTGATGCTGGGGCGGGGCTGGGCCACCAGCAGGAGCAGGACCACAGAGGGAGCCAGGAGCAGGACTGAGTTGTAGCCACAGTCAGAAAAGTCACCCAGAGCAGCGGAGAGGGGGCGATTCCCTGGCTTCTCCCGCCCTCCGCCCGTCGATGTTCCCATTGGCCGGGCGAGCTGGGAGACCTCTCCGCCGGCTCAGCCCCGGTGGGCAGCACAGACCGGGGACAGGAGAGAGAGAGCAGGGACGTGGCAGGCAGGCGTGTGGCATGGGTGCGCCCGCTTCCTCGCCAGGGAACGATTCAACACGCCTTCCTACCGGCTCTGCTGCCCCGGGTTCGGGAACACACACAGAAGAGGCCCCCGAGGCATGTTTACCTGCTCCTGAGCCCAGACTCCGACCTCACGTACTTGTCCACCGCTGCCAGCAGCTTCTGCTCAGAGGACTCCAGCTGCCTCCGGAGCGTCCCCGTGTCCAGGTCGGGGGTCCCGAGGGCTGCTCCCTCCGGGCGCCATCCCGGCTCCTCGCCGCTGTCCTCCGCGTCCTGGAAGACCCAGGTCGTGTCGATCTTCACGTCCACGTTCATCACGTCCACCCCGTCGCCGCCGGGGGCTCTGACCACGTAGCTGAACGTCTTCTCGGCGCGCCCGGTGGCCTCGGGCTCCATCCCGGCATAGTGCGCAGCTGCGGTTCGCGCCGTCGAGTGCGTTTGCAACACTGACTTTCTGGAGATTGCGAGGCGGGTGCAGCGCCTCCAGATTGTGCAGGAAAATGTCCCCTGAGGAGGCAAGAGCAGGTGGATTATTCATGAGGGGGACTCGGTTTCAGAGGCACAGGCGTCATGTAATATGCATGGCACCTCTCGGGTTACGGGCCGGCATGCCAGCGCTCCCCCAGCGAGGACGCGGGGGGGTGGGGGGGGGGGATTCACTTGGAAGGAAACGCTGAGCCCGGAGACCACGAGGGTGCTGCAGGGTCTCCGCAGTGGAGCTCCAGCTGACACCGGTGATGCTGGGGGCTGTGCCCGCTCGCCCAGACAGCCAGCGGCCCCCCAGGACCCGGCCCTCACGGCGGCTCGCCTGACCCGGTCCAGCTCCCCGGTAACCCTTGGAGGTGGAGTCGCCGTAACTAGCTCATAGGTGAGGAAACCCAGGTCGGCAGCGGGGAGCTGGTCCAGCCCCACGGATGGGAGGGCAGAGGCAGGTTCACAGCTAGGTCTGACCTCAAACCTTGAGGCACCCAGCCCCGGGGAGCACGCACCTCCCTTCCCGCAGGGAAAGCCACCGGGCCTGGAGGGGGAGCAGCATTCTCGCTCTTTCCTGGAGGGGCGCAGGCTGGAGGGAGGGCGCCCCCCGCCCCCAGGACAGGTAAAAGCCCCCCGCCCCCCAGGACAGGTAAAGCCCCCCGCCCCCAGGACAGGTAAAGCCCCCCGCCCCCCAGGACAGGTAAAAGCCCCCCGCCCCCCAGGACAGATAAAAGCTCTCCCGCCCCCCAGGACAGGTAAAAGCCCCCCGCCCCCAGGACAGGTAAAGCCCCCCAGAGCCTCAGGGGGGAAGCGCCCCGCTCCTTGGGGGTTAGTGGCTAAGACTCCCAGGTCCGTGGGAATGACCCTCCAGACCTGCGGGAGGAGAGAGAGGAGGCTCCCTGACTATCAACCAACCCCCTGGCTCCTCGGGTGGAGACCAGGTGGGAAGGGGGGACATCGCATGGAGCGGCTGTAAGGACGGGCCTGCACCCTAGGGAGCCTGGGAGGTTCAGGAGGGACAGCTGCCGGAGCGGGCGCCTGGTGTTCCCACTGGAACCCTAACAGCCCCGGAGAGATGGGATGAAGGGGGCGGGAGGGCCGCCGCTGCACCCACTACAGAGCTGGAAGGGGGCGTAGTTTGGGGTCTGCAGAAGCCCCCGGGAGTTCTCAGACCGCCTCCGGGAGAGGACCCCACAGCTGGCGGGACCTCCCACCTCACTGGCAGGCCTCTAGCAGGTTCTGCTTAAATGTGAGAAAATAAACAAGGAGCCATTGCCTGGCCTGGGAGTGTGTGTGTGTGTGGGGGGGGGGGGGGGGGCGGTTCCTGCAGGTCACCACCTGGTGACGGAAGAGGAGGGAAGGGCAGGAGCCACAGGCCCTGAGACCCTCCGCCTGCAGGAGGGTGAGCCGAAGGATGGAAGGGCCGTGAGGTCGCTTAGGAAGGGTGGGTGGTGGGTGGATAGATGAATGGATGGATGAAAGGATAGGTGAATGGATGAATGGATGGATGGATGGATGGATGGAGGATGGATGGAGAGATGGAAGGATGGACAGATGGACAGAATCACAAGAGTGATACATAGAATAACAAAATAAATTTTGTTATTAAGGACCCTGAGGTCGCTTAGGAAGGCGGCAGGCACCACAGCCAGGTCTCCAAGGTAACACGGCCCCGCCCCAACCAGAGAGCTGACCCCTGGCCTCTCTGCCCAGCTCCCCACTGGTCACGCTGCCTGCAGAGGAGCCAGGTGTCGGGGTGCAGAGTGGGCGGCCACACCACACGTTTACACTGCACCGTGTGCCTGACCCCGTGCCCAGAACCTGGCTGGGCCTTCCCCTCCTGCCCCCAGCGGCTCTGTGAGGAGGGTGGAGGTGAAGGGCGGACCCATCCCTTCGCCCTTCTGGGTGAGGATGTGACCATGAGTCCAGTTGACCTTGTAGCTGTGCTCCCTGGAAACCACACCTGTGGACCATTGGCTGCGTTACTAGGCAACCACCACCACAACAACCCTGAAGGGGTGCACCTCACCTGGGCGCCAGGGCTTGGCTGCCAGAGCGCTGAGGTTCCCTGAGAAGAACGGCTCTTGGAACCGGGCCTGTCCCTGGCAGGGACCTTGGAAGCGACGTCTGGACAGTCACACAAATGCTGGCTCTTGTCGGCGACTCTGGTCCTCCAGGCGGGGCAGCTCCCGTACCTGCCTGCGGGGGCCTCAGCCCTCACACCTGAGCCGTCTCAGAGACGGGCTCCTGGTCCCGTGGGCTGTACGGTCTCCGTTGAGGACGCCTCCCTCTGAGGGAGCAGGGTGCACCTGCTGCGCCTCCTGCCAGGGCTCGGGGGGCCCGTGGGCTGCTAGTGGTGCCCAAAGAAGCGGTCTCATGGGGTGCCGCAGGGAGACCGCCCCCCCTCCAGCCACAGCTAAAGAAACTGAGATGCAGAGTGTCTGCTGCAGGGAGGTGGCCGGGCGGCCAGTGGACCTGCTCAGGTCTGACTTCAAAGTCCGCGCCCTCCCAGCCCTGCCTCTGAGTGTGAGGGCGAGCAGACAGCAGGTGGACACCGGGTGGCATGAGGGCCACACTCCTGCCCCCCTCCCGCAGCGGGCAGAGGACCCCGACCACAGGAACCGCTTCCCCGAGGCCCAGAGTGCCTCCTGGGAGCCCGCAGACTCAGGCAGCGAAGCAGGGTTTCTCTGCGCTGCCTGGGCCCCAGAGAAAGCAGACAGGGTCTAAGGCCTTCACTCCGCACGTGGTCCCACAGGCCCATCCCCACCGGAGCGCTCAGATGCCTGGGTTTTCAAGCAAAGACGTCGGTTCAGTCATGTTTGCTCACTAAACGTTGATAAGTCGTGGGGGCTGGTGTACAGGTGCTTTGGGTTTAGATTGAAAAGAGAACAAGTATTTCTCAGCTGTCCTGGGGCGTTTCTTAGGCCCCAATCCTTTGATTTGGTTGGAACATCCCTCCCCATGTGCCTGGGATGCCCCCTCTGTGCCAGTCGCCATCCTTCTCCCTCCCTGGGTTTGCCCTTCCGAGAACTCTCCGCTCTTCTATTGGGTCCCCTTCCCCACGGCTCCTTCAGTGGCCTGAACTTCAGACATTTTCATTTCCGCCAAAGGTTCTTCTCACTGGATATGTCAGGATGGCGGCGCCGACCCACAGGCACAGAGCAGCGATTCCCATCCTTGGGATCAAGCCGTCCTTGCCTTCCTCTGCCTCTTCCAACACAGACGTGGCTGTCCTTCCCTCCGCACTCACTGCCTTCTATTTCACTTGATCTAGCCTGTCCAAAAGTCTTCCTTCCAAAAGTGTGGGAGATGACAGACATGTGAGCAGGAGCCTTCTTCTGGAAACGATGTCCCCACCTCCCACCCGCCCCCCAGAGAACAGCAGCAACAATGCCCGAAAGTCTCCTCCAGGACCCCTCCTAGACTTGCCTCTCACCAGATGGTGCCCTGGCCTCCTCGGCTGCCCCACTCTGTCCTTCTGGGAGGCTGGACTCGGCGTCTGGTCTCTGCCCGCTCCCCCGAGGCTGTAGGAGAGCGGCCTGGTCTCAGACCATTGCAGAAGGAGCGTCATTCCCAGCGTTTCTTCCTCTTGCAAATTACAGCCAAGATGAAAGACAGTCCCCGTGTGGTCAGCGGGGGCCTGTCCTCGCAGTCCTCACGCCACATGGCCCCAGGCCCTGTCATGCTCTGGGACTTTCTCCACGTCACACACAAGAGAGTGATGGAAATCGGAGTTCCCTGGGGTCCGCCCTCCGCAGTGAGCGAGGCTCCAGCCCCCCCCTCTGGCGGGCAGCTGCTGATCCAGCTGCACACACATCTGGAGGGTTTTGTGGATGGGGCTTGGCTTTGGGTTCAGTTCACAGGGACACTGGCCAGTCCCTCTGGGTGCCCAGGGCACCGTCCACGAAGACATATGTACATGGTCTGCGTCCGCCAGCGCCCGGGCAGGGACGGGCTGTCCCCGGGTGCACAGACGCTCTCCCGGGGCTCAGTTTCTGGTAATTGCACTTAGTTCCCTGGAAGTCAGGTCTCTGCCCCTTGGGCTCCTGAAGGTCCCCCGTGGGGACTCATGTGGCCCTGAGCTTGACACAATCCCCATCATTCCTGCAGAACTCCTACAGCTCGGCTGGCCGGGGCCGCTGTCGATCCAAAAGGCCCCCCTTGGAGCCGTCGTCAAGTATGTGGGTTCTGGTCCAAGTCTCTGCACGTGGAATAGCTTGTGGATTTTGGTTTGAGTGGGGTTGGGGTTGCCATAGGGCCTCAGTTCATCCCATAAGCTCTTTTTCTATCCTGTAGAAGGAAAAAATAATGTGATATGATGCAGGAACCAAGGGGTAATTAAAATGGTTGGAGAAGCCCCAGGCTTATCTGCCCCCACCTGCCCAACTGCTGTCCTGACGCTCCAGCTGAGCCCACCAGGGACCTTCCCCCAAATCCAGGGAGGAGGAAACAGGACCCAGATAGCCTGCCCTGCAGGACCCACCCCACCCTCACCCCCATGGCTTCCCACCCCCATGGCTTCCCACCCCCATGGCTTCCCCACCCCCATGGCAGTAAGACATCCCTCTCACAATCCCAGGACCGCTAGCTCCTAACCGCTCGCCTGCCTGCCTGCCTACCT